>NW_028230436.1:309921-619843 GCF_043228905.1 Azolla caroliniana | reverse complement strand
GTGATGGCACCAATTTTCCATTTTAACTTCAATGTAACGACAGTGCAATGATGTTTAATATGATGGGGCTGAATTGTGATGAGCAATACACTAAAGTGCTGGAACTATTTGAATTGCAGAGTATCGCATATGATGTTTCGAGTGCTCCAAAGGATTTCCGAGTGTTTGGTTGGTTAGATAGCTTTAAAAAGGATGATACAACAGAAACGTCTGTGCCACAATTGCTTCTTGGAGAGTTTAGGTATGATATCGAGAAGAAAAATGTGCAGACGTTCGCTATTCCTGAAGATTCGAAGGCGAGAGGGAAGTTGATAAATATGGTGAAACTTGAGGTATTCTCAAACTATGGAAGCCTTTCTCATACTTGCATCTACAGATTCAGGGTGCATGGTTCTGATTTGAAATCTATACAATCTACTGTTCCAGGCGTATGATGATTTAGGATGTTGTGGGCAGTTCTTTTTGGCACTAATTCATAGTAAAATAGGTTTTTACTAGGATGGTGGTAGTATATGATGTTTCTTCGTTCCTCTGTAGAAATTGGAGGTATTCTATTAGTCTTTATATGGAAGAAACCTTAACATAAAGGTAATGATATTCCATTCCACAGAAATGTGTAAACTTTTGCATTATCTTGGTTTATGAGAAGATCTTATTATGGTTTTAAGGATGCTCCATTTGAATATTGTATGTAAACATAGTCATGATTTCTAGTTATATTATCATTGATTTTGATTGCATATGCGGAGAGTTTACAATATTGTACGGTATGTGATTATTAGTCTTTCTTTTCCTGAGCTTTGCCTTTAATATACACTACTATTAGGAATTAAACATAAATTTCTATGATTAGAATTTAATTTGTTTGAACAAAGTTTAGTCATCTGTTGGGGAAACTCGTTATTTTGTCATGAAAATATTATTGCGAGTTATGGTCTCCCCAATCGATTTTTTTTTCTAATGTGGTTATATCCAGATTATAGTCCCCGACAGTGTTCCAATGGTCTGGCCACAGATAATTCAATCCTGACAACAAATAATAGAAAAAGTTATGGAAACCTTAAAATTATTTCATTAGTCAAGAATTGATGGGTTGTGAAATGTACATATTAGATATGATAAAAAAAAGCAACTGAAAAGTAATGAATTTCGTATCTTGAAGGTGGCATAAATATGGTAGATAATATGCATAATTGTTCCATGAATTGGAGAACTCTTCTTTTCTTAGTACCTATATTTTCATTATGTATGGTGATTATGTTAGTTGCTTTTTCATTTAGTGTGGCGATGTTTTTCTAAAATCTTTCTTTGTGTAGTCTCCACATTTGCCAAGCAATTCCATGCTTCACATGAAGTTGAAAATTATTTGGATGAAAACCTATACCCCTGTATTTGATGGGTCATAAAACCAATAATATGTTGGTGTGACTCTTGATGGAGATTTTCAATGTTAAGGAACTTGGCAATTTCAAATGGGATGCAAGACTCTTTCATAAGTATATTGATATAGGTCATGATTCTATATGGCACATATTTGAGCACAAAACATATGGCGCAGTATTGTCTGGATCCAATTCAATACAAAAATATGCAGCTTGCAATCCTCTTTGTGCATCACCATGGACTTTACATGCACCAAGTAGGCTCAACCATCCCAAAACAGCCTTCCCAGACAATAATATGTTTTGAGCTAAATATTCCGCCTCATGTAAATGTCCACCACGTCCAAGTAAATCAATCATACATAAGTGGTGATCAAAATTTTGTTGTTTCACATGGTTTTCAATCATAAGCAAAAACAGTTCCTTCCCCATCTCAATCCACCCAGCATGACTACATGCTGTCAGACAATAGATAAAAGAGATACTATCTGGTTCAACACCTTGTGCTTGCATGTTATTGAAAAGATCCAATGCTTCTTCTTCTTTACCATTGTGAAGACATGCTCCGATTATTGTATTCCAGGAGTAAATGTCCTTGTTGGGTAGTCTTTGAAACAGAATTCTTGCTTCATGCAAACAACCTGATTTTCCATACATATTGAGAAGAGCATTCTTAATCTGTACATCAAAGCCACATATAAAAGTGCTTAGCATAATAGTATGTATCTGCCTTGCTTTATTGAGGATTTGCAAGCTAGCACATGCATCGATGGCATTACTCAGCACGACCTTGTCTGGGCAAATACCCTCGAGGCACATCCGGTTGAAATACTCTAATGCGAGCAATCCTTCCCCAAATTGTGCAAAAGTTCCTAATATACCCGTCCAAGATACTATATCGCAACGAGATGATATATAGAAAATACACTCTGCATCACATAGCTTTCCACATCTTCCATACATAACAATGACTGCACTCTCAATAAACACATCACTGTCAAAGTTTGCTTCAATGATGGCAGCATTCACGATATGACCCATTTGTAACTCTCTCATTTGGCCACAAGCATCGATAGCATACATAAAGGTGATATGGTCGGGCCTGATACCATTGAGCTGCATCAAGTTAAGCAGATCTAATACTTTTCGATTGCATCCAAAATCTGATTCGGATGTTATCATGGCTGTCCACGATGCCACATTTCGATGGGTAAGATCAGAAAAACAATCCCTTGCATCGTAGACACTGCCACATTTCCCATACATATTCAAGAGTGATGTGCCGAGAGCAACATCTATAATACAACCTTGCATATGTATAGAAGCGTGGATCTTTTGCCCATTCTCAAGATCCTTTTCAATCGCACATGCATCAAGAGCACATGTGTATGTGACTGGATTTGCTACAATCCCATCCATTTGCATGTGGCAAAACAAGCTCAACGCGTCATGGCCATATAGATTTTGGGCACATGTGGCTATGATTGATGACCATGATACCACATTGCGATGAGGCATGGAATCAAACACATCCATGGCATGATTGACAAATCCATTCTGACCATACGCATTCATGAGAGTAGTCCATGAACATATATCTGGGTTTTGTATGCATCCAAACATGGCTTTGGCATTGCTAGCCATGCCAAAAACACCATAGATCTTCATCATGATGTTATGGCTGTAGTTGTTAGGGAACCCCACATTATGGAAAACCGATATGGCATCCTGCAGGCTACCACAATTCCCATACATTTCCATAAGGCAATTGGAGAGGAGAGTATGCGTATCAAGAAGGCCATATCTGATTATCAATTGGGCGTGGAGGATTCTCCCACTGCCAAGGTCCTTAGTTTTGCTATAGTACCGAAGGAGGGAAGCAGCAGAATCCACAGATGATCGTATAGAATCCAGCGTCTTTTCTCTTGAGCTATGGAGTCTGTCTTAGTATGCGCGCTCTCCTTCTCTATATGTATACACATAACACCATAATCGCTAGTGCTTCTATAATCCATGTTAGTAAGATTAATTTTTATTTGTAGCCATGGAATGGAGGCTGTCTTGTTCTTAAAAACCGTAAAAGAAGTTTGTTTTATGAACACAACATCAAACCCATTGCTAACCATTTGTGTTCAAATTTGGAGTTTGAGAATCTATATCAATAATTTGTTACATAGAAATGATTTATTTACAAAGGTAACGCTTCCGCATTGCGCTTTAAGCACCCAAACTTGTTTGCTTACCTTTTTTATTTAAGGTTTAGTGTTACAAAACATATTGTTTTGGAAAGCTTAGTCCAAATAGTTATTACAATGACAAATACAAATACTTAGCGGGAGCATTGAGTGGTGTAGAAGAGATGGAGCTCCCAACGGAAGATGATAGAGTCTGAAGATGGTGAATTGATTAGGGATGGGATACCATAGCCTTGAGTGCAAAGGAACGAACGCGTGCCACCAACAATGGCAATCTCGTCACTGGATGTTGGTGGGAAGCTTATCTCTCCGTGGAGCGAGATGGTACCATTTAGAACCCCGTTGTCATATTCGATGGTCTCAAACAATTGCTCGCGGCCTGGGGCAACATTAATGTTATCGCTTTGATTTGTTGTGGGTGATGTTTGGAATGAGAGGCCACGAGCATAACCGAGTAACTTTGAGTTGCGCCTTTTGGTGGAGGTGATGGGCAACACAAGGCCACGAATTGACGCATTGAAGGCAATGTTGCCAATGGTTGCACTAGTACTATTGGCCAACTGCACAAAATTGATGTTGCGATCAATGTGCAAGTAGCACACAATTTTGCTTGGCTTTAGAACATCATTTGCCCCCACATTAACATTGCCAATAGTTTGGAAAATTGTTGTTATTAGTACTAACATTGCTACCCAAGCAGACATTATTGTCTTGATTGTATGGCCCCTTTCCGTAACTTAATAAGTTTAGGGTTAATTGTGTTGATCACCAAGATGGTGATATGGTCAAGCCTCAAATGGGATTGAATTGATGGGGAATTGGATTTAAGCTTGTAAGTTTCAGTGACCATGCCCATAAATAGTAGAATTTGTGGTATTGTATTTGGGAATTGTTTTTGTTAGTATTATATATATATATATATATATATATTGCTAGTAGCTACCCAATGCATCATTGTCGGGTCTCTATGACCCGTTCCCCTATGTTGGTAAGTTTAGGAATTTGTGTCTCAATAAATCTTCAATGGGATGAAATTGAAGTGAAATAGGATTTGAATTTTCAAGTTCCATTGACATGTGATCAAGCCCCATAGGTTGTCTAGTGATTTGAGTTGATGACTTACAAGTCACTAGCCCAATTATGAAGATATCAAATTTGTGATGATTATATTTTTTTAGTATAATCATTCATGATTGGCTTCTTTCCCTTGGATTTCTAATGTCACTAGAAACTTCTAGATAAACATTTGTTGACAGAAAAGTTCTCCCTCAAGACGCGACTTTGAGTAATAGGCTTTACTTTTATATATTCCATTACAATATTCTTACCCAAGATTTCAATGTCAACATTTTATTGCCCTTAAGTTTGATATATAGCAATATAAAGCACTCCACGTTCTATGATTATGTTTACTCAATAATTCAACTTCTTTGAAATCAATAACTCCACTTTTAAACAATACATTTTTGCTGCTTTACATCATCTATTAGTTTGCAACAATTCATTGACTGAAAAAATCAATCTTTTGTTTAAAAAACTATGACCACATATTCCTAAAACATTAGAAAGACAAACAATGCCAAGAATACTAATATAATTGAAACATTTCAAAATTTCAAAATTCGTGGTTATATTCTTACACTTGCATGGTAATCCTCTTTTCAACTTTAGGCATACCCCATTGCCCAAAGATCATTGCCACTTTTTTAAAGCAAATTAGTGGTTATATTCTTACACTTGCGTGGTAATCCTCTTTTCAACTTTAGGCATACCCCATTGCCCAAAGATCATTGCCACTTTTTTAAAGCAAATTAGGACGTCCATCTTCTTTTTCTTGTTTCAATATGCTTGTAATGATTTGGATACCTTTGTCCATCACTTATTCATTGATCTCCCATTCTAGTCATTTCTTCACTTTCTTTGCCCTTAGTGTATATTTGTATCACCTTGTTGCAAGCTATTGCAAAGAATATGTGCAATTACTAATACCATAATTTAAGAAGCATTGTGCAATTAATGATGCACCAATCCATTAATAAAGTGTGGGTTAATTGAGAGAAGGGGATAATGTAGTCTTATATATTTAGAAATTAGGTAGTAAAAATACAAATACCACATGTGTTGAGTTTGCTAATAGTTGAACAACATTTTGGCATAGTTTTAAAGGGCATTTTGGTAAATGGCCACTTATACGCACAACATACTAGTTGTCTAGAAGAGGTAATTGCATTAGAGTTCTATATGTGCAAAACAATTCAAATAAGCTTTCTGACCCCCGAATGAATTGCTTTTGGAGGGGGTCCAAAAAGCCATATGAATGTCCACCCTCAGCCATTTCTCTGCAGTTCTCCTATTATTGCTCATTGCTCCAACTCTACCGTTACACACAGGTGGTACACTGGTACCAAAACAAACCTTCTGTTTCACATGTAATGTAACACCTGAACATAAATAAATGCAACGCAGTGCCTCAAATAACCAAAGAAAATAAATAAATAAAATTTGAAGCAAATACAATAGTAGTCGAGCATCCAATCCAATTCTTGTTTATCTCCAAAATCAAGTTACAATGATTGTTTTTTGGGGAAAGTATACAACATTTCTGGGAAAAGATCGTGTTATGGATATATTCAAAAAAAGATGATACATGATGATGGGAATAGCTCAACAAGGATTCAATTCAACTTAATCCAAGAAATAAGCCCGTATAAAGGCAATCTATTAGCATACCTCTCCTCCCTTTTTAATGCCTAATGGTGTTGCTCATGGTGAGATTTTTTTAAGTGCCTTCCAGCCCCACCACTCAATAACAATTCTTTCTGAATGTTTCTGGATATACTGTGGCATAATGTAACAATCAATGAGGAAGTATGAATAATAACAAAATTAATATATGCTCTATTTCTCATGTACAGCATTCTGCTTTCCCTTGAGACAATTTCTCCCACATACACAACATATGTTGAGGTGACTGATAATGAGCCGTATAATAGCCGTGGATGCATCCAAATTGGCAAAATTTAAAGCTGTGTTGATAGTGAACTCGTTGCCAAAGATTGTATTGGACAACCCACATGCCCATGCTAACATCCTCCATCTTGAATATCTATATGCGGAAACAAAAACCCCCATAAGCAACCAAAAAACCAAAGTGAGTTAAATAGCAAAACAATATATCATGAATAGAGCGACATATACCCGGAGCGTGTTATTCGCACGTTCTGACACAATAAAGTTTGCTATATCCCTTGTAACTATATATCCAGGTCCATTAGCATATGGAGGATATTCCTCTTCTGGCCAATCCTATCAGAAGTGTCAATATATTTCAAAATAAGAATATAGCACATTTTATAAAGCCCAAAAACATTCTACACTCAACCCCAAAAACATTCAGTATATTAGAAGTGTTATTACCTCGAATGTCACTGCCCATTTGCCTGTCCGTAAAGGTTTATGATCTAAGTTTATGTTCCCCATGTAAAGTCCATGTTCATGGCCCGTTGCTTTGACCTCATTTACAACTGTTTCCACTCGCACAAAGTTGTCATCATCGCATTTCATGATGTATTTAGCAGAAGTATTCCGAATCTACAGACATTTATATTTTGTTATGCATAAAAGAAGCTTCTTAACATTGATGAACCAAAATGGAAAATAAAAGAAAAGTATATTCCTTACAGCATACTCGCATATTGCAACAGTTTTCAGCACCAACAATTCATAACGATCCAGGAATGGTACAATAACTACATCCCCATAAAAATCAGCTTCTTTTTTCAACTGAATGTTAACGTCCATGCTTGCATGCTGCATAAAGAGATATCAGATGCAAGTACATCTATAAAGTACAGATCCCGGCCATTTAATAATCTATAAATTTTGCAACCAGTGCTTGATTTCCAACAGAGTATATATATTCATAAACCCTTTTTCTCTTAGTTGATTGGAATATTTTCTGGCTGAGATTGTTTGATTTACAGGTTATAATCCTCAAATCATCCAGGAGATTAGGAGACCGAAATTGGTTGGCTAACAGGATGTAATTTACTACTTCACCATTTTTCATAGCAATTTTACACATTTTCATCTATCTTCCAAACATCCCTGGATCCTGACAGATGATGATCTGCATTTGCTTAGAATTGGAATTATCTATGTCCCGGTGGAGATAGCCAAGATAAATCTATTACAACTTTGTCCAATGTTTTGGACAACGCTCACATGAAATTCATTTGTGATGGATTATTGAGATCACAATGAGTTAATGTGGGAAGAAATTGACCTCTGGAACTTCCAGAGAGTGGTAAAACACCAATCATCAATTGGACCACCAATTTCAGCTAAATTGTTATGTGCAATCTGTGAGGATCCTGTAGGCCACAACCGGTTATCACTAATGTGAATGCGGGTGCAAAGATTGAACCGACAGAAAACAAAAGTACAGAGATACAAGATTTTAACGTGGAAAACCCGGAAAGGGAAAAACCACGGGAGTCCCAAACTCCGAACTATATTACTATGGTAAGAGGAATATACACAGGAGACTCTAAGGCAACAACCTTGAGCTCCTCTTCGTCAGATTATGACAGATACAACTCTATCTTACTCTCCTATACACTCTTAGTTACAGAGGCAACTACCAACAGCAACTGTTCATCATCATCATCATCATAATAATACCAAAATGATTTGCCCTAGTTGTATTTATACTAATACAACTTTAGGGCTATTTACAATTCTGGCCCAAATAGGCGCAGCAAAACCTAATTACAATTTTGGCCTTTTCCGGATGCCTATCCGGATCTGATCCAGACACCTCTCTGGATCCAGTCTTGTTTCTTCATCGGATCCTTCCGATCCGGCTCGTGCTCTTCTCCTATCCAAAGGGACTTGTTTCCTAACTGTTGAGAATCAAGCTCAACCTAGTCTAGTGTGTGAACACACCCTTTGAGAATCCATGTACACTCAAAGGTCAAAAGTCATCACTACTTTTGTAGCATTAACTATGTGTCATAGAATCATATTCTATGACACATAACTAATGAGTTTCCACATTCCCCATGACCGATGAGCTTCGGTAGTTAATGAAGAGAGAGGGTGACTACATAAAGCACCTTCCTCCTACTTTGTAATGTGTCGGTTTTAATCTCCTTTGTAATATACAATCTTCTTGAGTATTGTCTATTGTCTATTCTATTTATCTTGTGTCTCTCTCCTCTCCTCTTCTCAAACACAAACACACAACACACATCTCTAACTTATTCCGCTGCACAGAATCATACGGCGATTCTTTACACTAACACAATCTTATATAAATGGAGAAACACATCCTATACAGTGTTGAATTGGAATTACCTATATGCCCTGGTGGTGATATGGTATACCCAAGTGGAATCTATTACAACTTTGTCCAATGATTTGGGCAGCACTCACATGGAGCTCATTTGTAATGCATTATTATGATCACCAAGAGTTAATGCAAGAAGAAATTGACCTCTCGAACTTCCAACACCAATCAGCACTTGGACCACCAATTTCAGCTAAATTGTTATGTGCAATCATATATAAACAGAGAAACACATCCTTGCACTGTTGAAATTGCTAAGATAATCCCACATCATGAAGCTAAATTTCTCCTGAAGATAGAGCTAAGGATTGGCGCCCCTTTTGGACTTCTTTATTGATAATTAATAGAAGATAATACAAGACGATAGAGTGTAGACCCTCTAAACATAACCCATGGTTTAAGAATATAGAGCTTCCAAGGTAATCTCTAAAGAGTATAGTTAAAATAAGAGAAAATCAGCACTGCGACTTACAGCTCTCAGAACCCTAAAGTGACTCTCCATTCACTCTAAAATTCAATTTCGAGTTCTATATTGAAAGGGTTTGTTTAAATAATAAGGCAAGTATTGCTTATGCTGCCAAGAATCAACTCCTCAAATCATGGATTTAAAGTAGTTTTATGTTGGTCCTAGCGTACAATGATTGGATGCATAAACCTCTCCATACATTGGAACCCAATGCTGACTGATCCCAGAACTTGGGATCCTTGGATCATCTACCATCAGGTATTCCACATGGGCGATGCACTGTTTTCTTGCCTGATTTCATGAGTTTCAGTGACAGTTAAAAATACCTTCTTGAAACAACACAATTACCTCGTTACTATGTGTCTAAAATACAAACTAATAGATGACATCAGATGATAGTATGCAAATCATGATATTTGGATCACTACATTATTTGTTATTGAGGACGCCAACACTAGCATATTTCTAGTTTGAGCCAAACTCAATGATACACATGTATCAAAGTTGAGGACGTCTTCCAGCTGAAATACACATACTCAATGGATCATTGCTAGTACACCAAGAAGTATTCAAGTGGATTTATTGAATCAAAGTTTTCATGGCACCTTTGATATGAAGGAACTTGGAAATGAAAATTACATTCCCAGCATGTGAATACTCCAAAATCAGTCAAACGGATTACTCTTTCGATCTCGACAGGAGTAGTCACCAAGGTTTTGCAACATTTCACCAGGACAATTGGGGTTCCATTGCCTCCATATGTCAAACTAAGTGAAAAAACTAGTTTGACATCTGCTTCTATATGCTTCAGCAGTTGGCAGTTTGATGTACGCTATGGTTGCTGCATGTCCTGACATTGCTTTTCCAGTGGGAGTGGTTACCAGGTACATGAGAACCCCTAGCAAAAATAGTTGGGAAGCAATGAAAGGTAGATACCACAAAGGCACAACGGATTTGTGCATCTGCTTTTGAAAGCAGAAGGCATCTGTCATTGGCTTTACAGATGTAGACTATGCTGGTCATCAGACTGCAGAAAGTCCACTTCTGGGTTTGTTTCTTGGATGTCCAGGCTATAGTAGTGCGTTGCATTGTCTACCACAGAGGCAGAGTATGCAGCTGGCAGTGAAGTTTGCAAGCAGGATTTATGGATTTATTGTCAGGTGGGAGATCTTGGTTTTACAGAAATACATGTTCTTCATTGTGACAGTGGCAGAGTATGCAGCTGGCAGTGAAGTTTGCAAGCAGGATTTATGGATTTATCGTCAGGTGGGAGATCTTGGTTTTACAGAAATACATGTTATCATGCTAGCACGGAATCCTGTGTTTCAAACCAAGATTGAGGGACAAACAGGTGAAGTATCATTTCATCAGAGATGTTCTTGACAGCAAGAGCACTGAGCTTGTGTCAAAGTACATACAAATGATAATCCTGCAGGTCTTCTCACGTCTTCCAGCTGAGGGGTTTGCTCATTGCCGACAAATGATGGGAATTAGATAGATATATGTATTTCAGCTTTGTACATACTTAGGCTTATCCATTCTCCTCTCAAGGCACATTGCTTTTAGGTGGGAGGTTGTTGGGAATAAATGTCCACACTTTAACCTTCATATATACCTCCCACCTAAAAGCAATCTGGCAGCAAAAAAACCTAAACAGAAGACACCTAAAAGAGAAATCTGGCACATCTCTACCTTTACCCCTGCAAGGTCACTATTGGAACTGCTCCCACCTCCATCTGGATTATATCATGAGGCACCGATGCTTTGCTACTTTAAACTTATAATTTAGGAAATCATCAAGCCTAACGGCTTCTCTGTATCTGTGCATCTCTACCCCTGCTGCTGTCTCTCTGAGTGTGTGGTTCAGCGGTGCTCTGATATGCTCTTAGCTCCATTACTTGTAACACCAACACTAATCTATGGGGTAGAAATTTGGGGACCGAGCCTTCATTGGGCTCATAAATGGATTGATATAGAGGAACTTTTAGCTTCATGGTATAATCCAGACAGAGATGCATTTCCGATCAATGACCAGTATCCAAAGATACTCAAGATTGACACTTAGTAACCAGAACAGCTGACTGAAAATGGAGAGACTCATTGTTGGTACACTGAAATGCAACAATGGTTCCTGTCACATGGCATTGGTATAAACACACACCCTCATTCTAATATAGCTTGGATTGTCCCACACCCGAATAAATATATTGGAAAACAGAAGGAAATGGATCAATCCCACAACATCTCTTGGTAGGAAGATGTCACCGGATGGATTTATTATTAAGCCTCGTTAAATTGGAAAATGGAAGGACGTAGATCAGTCCCACAACATCTATTGGTGGGAAAATGTCATTGGATGGATTTATCATGCACTCCATAGTGTGATACGGCACGCAGCTCAATGTTGGAGGGTGCCAGCTCCAGACCCGTACTCTCTTTCATCATTATTATCTCTCTTTTACATTTACTCTTCCTAGATTCTTCTCTCTCTAGAATCTGCAACACTTTAAACGCCTTCTCTCTCTAGAATCTACAACGTTTTAAATGCCTTCTTGCTCTTCCACTTTTTCCAAGATATTCCCTTTTATTCCTAGTTTATTGTAGCTGTTTGGTAGTACAAGCGTCTCTTAACTACCAAACAACCATTCCCAATTTTGTATAAATAGGTTACACCAGCCTCTTTTGAAAGAAGATTATTTTCTGTTGCTACTTAAAAACAAGCTCTATTCTTTGGCTGTGTCTCTACTCTTTGCAACCATTTTTTCTACTGCTGTCTAACAGCCTTCTCACAGCTTGCTGTGTCTAATTTGTTCTAACATTTGCTCCGCTGCTGCTATTAACAACATTTCTCACACTCAAGACCTCTTCACATAAGAAAGAAATTGAGATAGGCAGATGTGTATGTACACCTATGGAAGCACAGATATTCCAATTGTGCCATCAGGGGGGGGAGGGATCGGAAGTACAAATGTCTGCCGCTGTTGTGTTTTTTAAGAAATAAGTGGGAATTCCCACCGCCTCTCCACACAATGCTTTGGCTCACTACACAAGATCATAGAATACAAAGAATAATAGTAGTTGGAGCTGTTCTTCCTAAACTCAAGAGAGATAGAGCGAAGTTGTTGAAGGAGAACAATACAACCACAAAAGTCATCAATAGAGTATAACCAAAACTTTCTTTAGCCACATCACTCATGCTACAAGTCAACAAAGGACTACAAAAGTGGATTCTTGATCAAGATACTCGAAAGGGGTTATAATAGATCAAGCAATAGCAATCTGGCATGCACACAGGTTACGAGAATCCAAACCACCACCTTGTCACCAACAAATAAAGGCATTATCACCCAGGACAGAGATTTGTCCATCATGGAGAGGCCTATGTTGGAGAGTTTTGAAGACAAAAGCTTCAGTCTATCTAATTTTAGAATTGTAACATCTTAAATATATAAATTCTTTATTACCCTATGTTTATTGGTATTTATTTTGATTTGTTGTACTGAAAGACAAGAAAGCAATGAAGATGTAGCCTCTTGCTTGGTCTTATAGCCCATTTTGGCCTCTTAAAAGGCATAAATCTCTCTCTCTCTCTCTCTCTCTCACTCTCTCTCTCTCTCTCACTCTCACTCTCTCTCTCTCTCTCACGCACACACACACAAAATTTGAGGCAGCATGTGATTTTTGTAATTACCATTGCAATGAAAAACCGTGCCACAACTTTGGAAGTCTTAATCATCTTTGACTGCATCCAAGTCTTTCGTATTGCCATTCTTTCTGCAAAATGATTTGCCGCTGACAGAATTCCAATGAAAAAATCAAATGCTGCTCTTGGTTGAGGTGTCTTCAATGTTTCGTGCAGTTCAAGGGCTTCCTCATGTGTTGGGTGTGAAGTCGGAAGAGATGTAGCAAGCACATAGTGCACTTCAATGTCACCTTTCACTGCCAGCCCAGTCGCATCTTCTAAGGAGAATCCCTACAAAAAAGAAACATATAATATAAAATCAAGGTCACAATATCTGTGAGCAAAAATAATTACAAGACTACTTTTCCAACAATGCATGCTAGATGGTGCTAAGGTTACCCATGTAATTTAAGCACCCTCTACTTTCCCTTTCAAAAGAAGTTTGGAAGGCCATAAAAATCTGCTACAAATTTTAGAGAATTACATTTTCTATATAAAAATATACAAGTAATTTTATTGGTAGATCATAATAATCCAGACCTAAGTGTATTAATTCTAATATGATTAAACATTAGAGAATGGAAAAATATGAAGAGATGTAATCAACCTTAGTGTGAAGGGAAAAATCAAAATCCATGTGGATGCCAACAGATGATACCTTGGCAAGAGAGAGATTAATTGATCTTCAACGTGGAGCATTAACAATGAGGGCCCTATTTCATCCACTAATCAAAACCTAATTGCCCCATGCATGGCATGCGTAACAATGTAGATTGTAGTTATCATTTAAGCCTTAGTGATTAAAGAAAGTCTCACATATTTGCTTTCTAATATTCTCTTAATCATTCTCTAATCCCATCTTAAAATATCTTCATAAATTTTATTTATTCAAATGTCCTAGCAATCAATGTCTTAACAATCTAGTGAATATAATTCTTACACATTTATGCGTTTATAAGTGTGGACACCACTTAACACAGACAAGCACGAGTAGCTACATGAGAAGATGTAAATTCAATAGAAAAATACTTCTATTTGTATCCTATCAGAGCATCACTAAAGAACATTACCCCTAAATATTCCTTGTAATATACTGTTTCATTCTTTTCAAATAGTCCAATATCAAACACAAAATAAAAACCTGTGAGGCATCATTACAGTTCATTTGATAGTTAGAATCCAATTTCCTTTCCCACTATACACAATTTATACTTTATTCAGTGAATTGAAATTTTCAAAAAGTTAATGGTTCTTCTCTAGTCACTGATACTGTAGGAGATATGGAGTAAATTCAACACTTTTGGGGGCATTGAGCAAGGAGAAATGTCTTTGTTCATAATATCAATCAGATGCAATTCTTGTTTTTTATTTTAAGTTTGGCATTGGCAAACAGTGTATATTGCAATAACATCTCTAACAACGATATAGATCAAATCCTTGACAATGTATCATTGCTTATAGCTCACTAGTATAAAAACCAATCACTGTTGAGGCTTATGAAGTGAAGGTTTTGACCAGATAAATATATTCTAAGCTTATGGGTGTTTTACAAGTTATCCATCTAAATAATATCTAAAATGTATAGTAAGCCGACTCTGATAATTAGATAAAATAAGAGAATAATTATTCACTAAAATTTGCAAAAACAAGAGAAACATTTATGAATATGGTGGCTAAACTCACAGCTGAAAAATGAGATGTTACAGTTCTTGTTGCATTGCCTTGGGAAATGGATTCTAAGATTTGGATTGAAGAAGTCTACATAAGATACTTCTGTTATGCCATAGAGAGACACACAGAACAGAAAATTACGTGTAAAATCAGTAACTTTACATGCAACTTAATTATTTGAGTTTGCCAATATAAAATATTTCGATTAATGTATTATTCCAATTTCCTAGAGAGAAAACAAACAAGAAAAGTCATAAAAACTATTTAAGTTTGCATGTGACTTACTGCTCTGTATGGGGAGGAGGCTATATGTCTTCCATCCACACTCATGTGATAGCCTTCCCATCCCGCCCTGATCGTCAGCACAAATGACTGGTTCTCTACAAAAGGATAATTCCAATGCACACTGGACTTTTCAGAGAAACCCATTAACCTATCGAACAAAGTTGCCGGTTTAATCTCTTTCAAGATCTTCTCATCATTTGTAACCCACTTCTCACATCTCCGCAGGCCATCCACTGTCCACAGCATAACCCAATTTTTAAAGTTCATTTGTTAAGTTTTCCATAAGTTCCCCATTGTCATGGCCACAAATTATATAGCGCCATATTGATGGAAGACAATGATGCACCTAATGTTTTACATCTATATTGAAACCCTCCCATAAATGTTTTAACATTATACTGACTTCATATCCAGTATAGCATTCAAATGGCTACATGAGTTCTTCTATTGATCCTGTCAAATTTTGGAGGCTATATTAAATATCTTCACAAGATATCTTAGATTTTGGAGAGAAGATAACAGAAACTAGAAAGTTTTGCCAGATTTACACAAGATAAAGTTTTGCCAGATTTAGATTGAGTCTTAGAATTTAGCTAATTATTTTGAGAAAAACCAAAAAATTAAGTACCTATGGAATTTTTTATTACTTTTATGAAAGATATCCTACATTTTTGAAGAAAAGACTAAAAAGACAATTAAGAACTGGAAAAATACAGCCAAAAAATTATTCTACACTTTTGTTTGAAAATTTTCAAAACAAGATCAAACGACTAATTCGTTGAGATTATCACTTTTTCGGAGAAAGAAAACTAATTCTAAGTGCCGGAAAAAGAAAAGCCAAAAGATAAAAATCTAAAATCTCATAAAATTAGGAAAGCAAGAAAAATTGAATATTTCACAAGATATCGTACATTTTTCTTCAAAACAATTGAAGACAAGATAAATAAAATCCTTTGGGGGCCTCTTTTTAGAATCATCACCTGTTTCATCTTCAAATTGTGTTTCCAATCCATTGCAGCGTTGGGCAATGCCCCACTGGCCCCGATAGCAAGTGTTAACTTCAAAGATAGATTTTCCACTCCAATCGCCTTTTAAGCGGGGGTTCACATGGAGGATCCGAGGAGGGTCCTCATTATCGAGAACTTTCAATCCTTTCAATTCTACGATGAATTGCGATACCATAGCAACCGATGGGCGCCCATTTTTCCAGTAAACCCTGGCCAATTTCTCAATATGACCAGGCAAAGGTGTCCCTACAACTGTTATCGAAGAACCTAACATAAGCCCACAATGAAAAAGTGTTTTATCCTCGTTCTCCTTCATTTCTTTCTTAGACAAGAAGATAGAGTGAGAGCATTCCTCTTCCTTTTCCTCTTTCAGCAGCTCATTCCCCATTTTTAGTAGCCCGTTTCCAGATTTGGGCTTTTTTTCAGATGAATTCTGATATAACTCTTGCCATAATTGTAATCCATCTAGCCAAGCTTCATTAGCCATTTTCTCCAAACCAGACAAAACTCCTCTACTTTCGTTCTTCGAATCATTTATACGCTTAGGAATCCTTCCATATTCTCTAGTCGAAGAGGAATTCCTCTCTGAAGATCTCTTCCAGCTTAGTTGAGACCTTAACAAAGTGTCTATGGAGACCTTGTCTGTATTGAGATGGATTTGTGAAGAAATCGATGATGATTTGCTTGATATAGGAACAAGCTGTGACTTAAGAAGCTTGGGTAACTCAATGGCAATGGAGATAGCACAAAGAAAGACTGCTGCCAGAAGTAGATGAAGAAATCGACGCCACCCAAAGAAGAAGAAATCTCCTTTAGCTTTTCTCATTGAAACAGAAAAAGAGGGAGGAAGAGGGAAGCCGAAAGCTATGGCGATGCGGAGCTCTCTCTCCCTCTCTGTGTAAAAGGAGCCCAATCATAGCCTGTTTAAAAACATTGGGAATATATCCCAAACGTAATTATTTATTCGATCTGTTGTTTTTTATTTCATTCTCAAAAAACAAACCAATTCATTGAGATATGAGGCTTGTTATTTGATTGAGAGTGGGAGACAGATAGATATAGGCCGTTTGTCTTTGCACCGACGAGACACGCTCACTACTCGGATATCTTTCAAAGTAGGTTCTCGTCGGGGAGTACTATGCTCAATTGAATGAAGGTAGTCAATGAAGTCACTATAGCTCTCAAGGTCTGACTATATCTTTCTTAGTTGCGAGTAGTTTTGTCAGTAGTAAAGGTTCCCTATACTCCTCCTAAAGTTTTTCGTTCAAATGTATGAGTATGTTGTACCATGATTTAAGGTTCAAGTGTAATACTTCTTCGAGAGTGAGATGTACCAATTGCAATAGAATGTGATCTAAGCCTTGTTTCATGAGGCCTTCACACTTACTCAACATACTTCTCCCAACTTCCAAGGATAAAGTGATTTTTAAGTTAGAAGCTATTGTAAGAAGAGCCACATTCACTTCATCCTCTAAATGTGTCGTTTTTTGTATGTATCACTATTTATATCACATGTGCATCAAGTGTGTCTAGCTAGTGTTGTCTTGTGTTTCACACCTTCCTATGCCATGGGCTGCTCTACTACATTTTGTGAGTGATAGTCTTGCATGGGTAATGAACGCATGAAATTACACCGAGGACGTCCTCGGGGACACAAACTTTTTTATGTTGGAAGACCCATGTCACCAGATTTCATCTTTCCCCTTGTGGTAAAACAGTTTGATCCCCTTCATGAACCCATCAAGAGGATCCCCATGGGCCATACCCAAGAAGCATTTCATCTCCTATATTCAATTATCCAAAATTGTTAGATCTGCCTACATGTCTATGTGGATATGAACAACACAACAAGGAAGTTGTCCTCGAATCCCAACCAATTATGATGGCATACTTATCTCCCAACATGTGGAAGATAACAAACTTGACTTCTTGTAGGATAAGCAAGTGAGATAGAGGATGGCAAACTGGTTGAGGTGTAATGTGAATTTTGGGCCCAATAGGTCATGCCAAAACTTATTGACATTATAGATCCTGTTGAGCACCAAGGGATGCTTCATCAGATTCAGACTGAGGAGAAGCAGTGACCTTAGAGGTCATATTGGTGTGGGCAGTGTTATTTTAGCCCCATCATAACACAAGATGATGAGCATTACTCGATCAAATCCATGACCAAGTCATAATATGCTTCATCTATATCCGACTAGATCAACAACTTCGGAGTAAGTGAACTAACACACAAATGTCATTTGATACATGGATGGGGCAGGGCAAGAACATGATCGAAATGGGCCAACCTTCACATATTACATGTAAAACATCTTATAATTTAGAGGAATCTACATCTCCAATTCCAAAATGTAAAGACACTTTTTGACTAATGCACACGATAAATCAAGCTGAACCTGATTTTTTTCAGTAATATCGTATTTTCTTTTGAGATGTTATGATGATCAACATGTCATAAATGTGTGCTAAGATAAGACCATGCTTTAATTCCATCCACATGAACTAGAAGTTCCAGCACATAAACACTACACAGTAAAATATCACCCATTCATTAATGGGTACGCTCTTCTGTACAATACGCAACTTCTTTGTCTTGCCAATTGTTTGCGACTACCCCTTCACTCTACCTAAAGCTTCACATTTTAAAAGATGCGGTCCGGCAGAAAAATAGTGTACTTATGAGCCCCAAACACCACGAGCAGTCGCAACCTTCGAATTTGATCGCGAACTAAGTTCCCAAAGGATACGAGCAAATGTATCAGACAGTTTGGGGTCAGAGAAGGCAAGCTCTGCAAAGGTATGTTCGTACGCGAGTAGAATGGCCTTGTTTTGTAGCTCTGATGCAAGACTTTCTAGTGTAAGAGCTGCCTTACGGCACACCTCAGTTAAAGGATGAGGAGCCTGAATTACTTTGATTAGCCTTGGAATAGACCTACAAATCATTTTGTAAAAAATAAGATACCAAAAACGTACAAATAAACATAACGAAATTAACATAAACCAAGCAAAGAATTAACAAACAGAAATGCACATGGTATCAAACGCGTGTATTTTTCACACCATCGTTCATTAGCCAATCGTAGGCGGCAGTCCATATTCACTTCAGCAAAGTTGTATAAGGCCGCAACAGCTGCTGCTTGTGTATCTGCCCCAGGCAAGCTCAATAGATCCACCAATCGTTTGTAGATCTATAACCAGCAAAATGGTTTCAGCAAACCACACCTATGTTAGGACAAATAATGATGTAAGACACAAGTAACCTGATGTATGTATGGAAGAAGAGATTGTTCATTATCCGGATTTACAACAAGTCTTCCTAGCAGCTCTGCAGCCGAACAATGCCAAGCCTTCACCGGCGACTCCAACATTTGTAACATTGCTTCTATAGCCCTCTTATGCTTACTACTGTTTACATAAAAAAAAGGAGTTTTCTAGTGATATATATGAAAAGATTGCCTCATATAGCCCACTCATATGTGATCTAAGGATATTCCACACACTTTCAACCAAACAATCATGGACAGAAATTCAAATTGTAATAAGGTCAACTCTGGGCTAGTTTGATTCTATAGACCCATTTACGTTCAACACAAAAGACACTTACGTGGCAGCATTCTGAGCTTCAGCTGTTGGCACTGTTGGGGCTCGTAAGCTGAGATAAGGTGCAAGATTAACAATTGTCTCCATTGCATTGGTTACCAACTCTTCATCCTCTGAATCAAACAATGTATAAATAATTATTTATTACTGTTTCTGCAATTTACTTTAGCTTTACATATGATGTTTGATCACTACTACAATACACTGACCTTTTAAGGCACCCTAAAATACATCAAAACTAAGACTTTATTGTGGTTAGCAGTCTAAATGAAAGTACACGTGTTAGGTTATAGATACACCAAGGCATATGGCCAGCATCTTCAGTTCAAGATGGATTTACCTCCCTCCCCGTACTCATTAACCATAGCAACATTTTTTGCAGACAAGGCATAACACTCACAGATAGCAATCTAAAGGTAGAGATGTGTTAAAATGTTCTGAAGCTGATTAGCTTCAATAATAAGAAACTCTGATATCTTCAAGGAAATGCATTCTACCTCTCAAATGATCCTCTATACATTGAATCAAGGTTTCCAGACAATGACTGTTGCGAGCCATCAGGATATCATTCTCGGGCATGAATGAAAAGTTTCGAAGAATATTTGAAGCTGCCACTGCGCACAGTTGTCTTTCAGCCCTGCCCTCCTCATCAAGATTGAATAGCCCTTCTTCATCAAGCCAATACTCAAATCCTTTCCTTGAACCTTCTTTATCTGCTGCAGCATCTTCATTATTTAAACCCTCATGGAATGACCTATCATAATGACAGAAATATGGCATAAACTTCTGCACTGCACCATTATTCCTTCTGTAAATATACTTCTTATAGATTATGTCCACGTCTTCTACAGGACTGAAATGATGTGTGCATGAGGAAATACATACCCAATACACTGATGAAGATTGAATATTTGTTTATTTATTATAGTTGACCACGGAGAATTTTGCACTATACACAGACATGCCATTCAAACTAGAAATATTCCAACAAAAGACAGTGCAAGAAAGAAAATTTTATATAACTTCAGGCGTAAATGGAAACAATAGAGAGTGATGATCAATGTGTCTAAAAAAAGTTATCTGATTGTCATTTTCAACACATGGCTTCTCAAAGCAACTTTATTTAAGAGAATAAAAGGTCCTATAGAAAGAAAATATAGTCATTTCATATATACAAGAAAAAAGATAATAATACCTGAGGCGAACAAGTGCATCATTTGGACTTGTAGTTTCATACTCCGAGCCAAATCCAGAAAAGACATAATCTGTCCCAAACAATTGAGACTTCAAAAGCTTGGCCACTTGCTTTGGATTTGAGATATTGCGCCAATCATCAATCTTCACTGGACAAATATTCAGTACTAAATACATAGTACAATACCTACCATTGGAATCAATTTCAATCTTCCAATATATCAATCTTTCATTTTTGAAAGTTTTCTGATTATATAATGGCTCCTTCATTTTCTCTCTAGTTTCTTTTTGTTTACTGTAGCTGCTGAGCCACCTGTTTCTACATATTTCATACTGTTGATTAAAATTTGTTGTTGACCAATGAAGTTGACATGCACCCCATGAAGGGATACCAGCACAGCTAGTATTTGCATCATTATCATTATTCATGTATATCTTAGGATTGAACATTGTTTCTTCAATTCGTAGACTAAGCTGTCAATAAGACTCAATTTTAAGAACACAAACAAAAGTTCATTTAGTTTACCATAGTTAAGAGGGAATCAAGAACGCCTGGAATCTTAGCCAGAGGCATTGAATCTTTCCTTGAATCCTCTTTTTCTTTGAAAGAAAGCAAAGTTAAAGTGTTCAAAGCCCATGTAAGTTCGCTTTTCAGGCCACTTTGCAAAGCCATTACAATCCTCTTGCTGTTCTGGTCTGAAAACATGCACAAGATGTAGCTATCAAAAAGTATTTTCATGCTAAAAAACTTGATACACAACATAAAATACCATTTAATGTGACAAAACTAAGAATTTTAGCCAAAATAAAAATCAGACAGAGAAAACAGAAACAAAAGAGAGCTTATAGTAACTACACATTGAGAATGGTCGCTGTCAGAGGTCACAGTGAAGGGTTTGCAGTGGATTCTCTAGTCATTTCATCACCTTCATCACCAAGGATTGCGGAAAAAGGTCGTTAATGATATATACTGTCAAGGTGTTGGAATCTTCTGATTCTGTGGTATCAATCTTCTTCCTCTTCTTGAAAGACTTTGATAGTTTATATAAGCGATCACAAGATGTGTTAGTCTTGAATTCTTTACGTGGACCAGGGAGGTGATAGAGGTCCTCAATCCAGGTTCATAAAGGTCAAGTAACTCAACAAAGTGCTGTTGCAAGTCTAGGATGCAAGCAACGCAGTCATTTCATATACTACATCCCTTTGTACTGAGCTCTCAGAGCGAGATTGGTAAAGGAAGAAGACTACCTCATGAACTATCATTAATCACACTCTTGTACTCCACAGAGAGGACCATACCAAAAGTTTCTGTAGCCATAGATAAAAATCCCACATTACAAGTGAATAGTTTGCGGTTCCCAGAAAGAGGAAAAGTGATTTTCATTAGATACTGTTCAAGTGCGATAGGGGAAATAGAGATTATTTGAAGTCTTGCTAGCATTAATACTTACTCTTGTGCCAAAAACATATAGCCATCTTCATTATTCACATGGCTATTTTTTAATACAGGCAAAGGAAGGAAAGTTGTTCATGGGTTGTCACTAGGTCACACTCCCATACTAATTAGCAAAACATACCCAGGGGTTTTGCAGTCATAGATGTCAATCCTACATTAAGCTGGATCTGAAGTTTCAGAGTCACTCATCATGGAGTTGCCCTTTCATTAAACAATGCCTATCATAGATCAAGAGCAGTGTTTGGGAAAATTGTTTCCTCCTTTTCTAAAGCACCAGTCAATGTTTTATTCATCTGTAAAGGCCACAATCCAACACAAATACATCAGTTTTTATTGTTTTTCTCAAATTTTCCTTTTAGTTGATAAACGAAAATGAAAACTCGTCTGATTAGTAAAGAATGAATTCCCTGGGCATTGAATGATAAAAGGAAAAGAGACATTGTCATGTACTGTGTGCAGCATGTTATGAAAAAAACAGTTTTTCGTATAGTGTATGTAGCTGATACATGATTGCCATGCTTGAGAGAGAAAGGGAGGATAAATTATTTAAAATATCCCTCCATGCTGTGATACTTCCTCTTGTCTAAAATCACATCACCTCCATCTTCATCAATAACAAGAACTACGAAGTTATGAAATTATGAAGTTATGTATGGACACTCAAAAGAAATTTGTTCGTCAATACATGATCAATATTCCATATATTTTTTTCACAATTATAGCTTTTGCAGTGGGCATTTCTTTGACTTCCATTTGTATGAAATTATGTATGGACACTCAAAAAAAATTGTTCGTCTATACATGATCAATATTCCATATATTGTCTTCACAAATATAGCTTTTGCAGTGGGCATTTCGTTTACAGCATCTGAAGTATGCTCAGCTTCATTTGAAACTTGAAAACGGGTGTTGACAACCAAACTATACATAGTTTTGGTAGCTTTAGGCATTTCTCAACGTTTTGACATTTTTGCACAACATCAGAAAATAGAATTAGGTTTCGTGAAGCCAAAAACGGGTTTCAATGTTTGAGTTTCATTTTCGTTTTTGCAAAAACAAAATTTGGGTTCCTAGACCTGAAATCCGAAAACGTTGGAAAAACAGCGTAGCCTACATTCTTTTGGAGCTTCAAAATGGATTTACAGTTTTTCTCATAAATAATAACTAAAGAAAAAAACTGCAAATGTGTTGTGGCCACATAGACATAGACATAGACATACCTGCAAATGTGTTGTGGACTTGCAATGTGGGGCCCATCATGGCGATGGCAGAGGAGGTCTGAGGGGCGGAGAGAGGACCGGATCCTTCGGCGGCGGAGGCGGAGGCAACTCCAGCAGAGGAGGAGGAGGCGGGCGCAGAAAGACCACTAGCATTACTCATCATCACAGATCTTCCCCTTTTCCCAAGTCCTCCTCCTGACATTCCCACTCCTGCTACCATGGAACCTGCCATCAGACACAAATCCAAATCCGAACCCAAACCCTAATTTTCACTGAACTACGTGCAGAGAGCAGCGACAGAGAGACAGCTGTGTAAAAGACGAAGTGAGGGAGAGGGGGGTATATCAGGAATTTCCAAAATACGGAGGGGTAATTTGGGAATTTTCAGAATACGAGAGGGGACAAAGTGTTTTCTCCCATGTTGATGTGGTACCTACTAATAGGAGTAGATTGATTATGCCTAGATGTGGCCCCACAAAAGCGCAGAGTTACCTCGACTGCACATGAAACCCCTCAAGCATATGAATGTGTGTATATCTGTCCCCATTCCATTCGACCGAGAGCTCGAACGACGGCCCTTGTTGATTTGGCACAATACCATTGGTCTCGCACACAATGTAGGACAAGCATGTTGAGGCTAGATAATCAAAAAAGGATAGCCCAACTACTACAAAGAAAATGAAGTGTGTAGAACTCAAGCCCAAGCACATCCAATCAATTACAATAAGTTGTTTTACCTCATTGATTGGACGTTAGGATTTTGTAAATTGTTCTACATTTTTTGCCAAGTTTTAAGCCAAAGCAACCCTTAAACTGAAGTGCAAATTCATTACTTGTCTTGGTTGTTCGAATACTTTGCAATAACACACTATCCAAAAAATGTTCCAGTCATCAAAAGAACTAGCTCCTAGAAGTCCACGGATAATTACGTTCTCTCCAAATTTCCTTGTATTGAGCACCTCAAAGGGATCACTTCTTCTACCCATAGAAGCGTTGAAGGTCAAGTCCCTACATTAGAGCCAGATGCCCATGAAGACTTGCTATTATTAAATAGAGTGGGTAAGTTTCCAAGAGTCTAGATCTAAATGTTGAATGTGATTCATAACCTTGACACCACCATGAAGAGTGTGGAAAGTGACCATGATAATGAAGAATATCACGACAACTCAGTTACAAATAAAGTTAAATGCCTCAAGGTAGGAAACTTATTCCAATCATGCAAAGTAAGATAATGCTTCAATGAATTTCACTATATGATTGCCAACAACTCATATTAGATGGCATGCCTCATTTTGGCTAGTAGTGGAAGGAATTGCCAAAGTGAGTAAGCTTATAAAAGAATAGTTATGAATCTCCACATGTACTTTGTGGATCAACAATATGGTATGTATTGGTTGTTCGTATGTAATCAATACCAAAAGTTTATTGGACATTTACGATCATGGGGTTTCATATAATTGAACACAATAATATCCTAAAACAAATTGACAAATGAAAGGTATGAAGACAGAAGACATGGTAAAATCAGAATGGTTATGGGTTTTAAGTGAGAGATATGTGTTATTAAGGCAAGGCCCTTCTTTGCAAATGGATTTTCTACTTGAAGATATCACCATATGCAAAAGCTAAAGACAAGGCTCACCTTTGTGGTACAGGTTTTAAACAACACGATGTAGACTTTGATAATGTTTTTTGTTTTGTCGGATGTGATTTTGCACTTGCCAATCATTCATTATATGGGACTTGAACAATGCCGGATGAAAAATCCACGTTATAAGGATAATCATAGTGATCTCTGATATTTATATGCAAAAAACCTACATATTTTATCATTCTTGAAAAGCAAGATTTCTTGCATGCAAGTTGAAGAACAATGTTTACGTGCTCAAGCTTGTGTCCCAAGAATGCCACCTTAAGTTCAACACACCATCATGCACTCCAACAACTTCTTGATACGATAAAGATGCATGTCTCTACACAAAACGAGCTAAAGATGATAATTTACTAATCGTAATCCTATTCAAGGATGATGTATTAACATGTACACCTAACAAAGGTTGCGGGACGTAGGACTTGCGAAATGCTAAGCATATTCAATGAAATAGTGATGTTTAGATGAACAAAGGGGTCTCTTAATGTCTAGGCAGTCAATGTTGTCCATACACAAAACAATGGAATTATGTTCATGTGAGCATTCTGAATCGCATGTTGTTAAGTTGATCACATTGTACTTTTGTACATGCTACAACATACATTTTCACTTCCGGAACAACTTCTACAAGAAAACACAATCCATTTTCTGTCACGAGCGTTCCTTCATCAACTTAAACAATACATGCAACTACCAAAAGAAGATTCTTCTAGTACACTGATTACATTAAAAATAGATTGAACATTGATCACAGATTGTGTTTGTCCACCTCACCAAATGATAAAAAAATAGATCAGTCATAGGCAGCTTCAATTGACTCGCTCAAAAATAGTTCTCCAACCCATCACTATATGAAGGGATAAAAAATAGAGGTTGATTCTTACCCATAGCAAATATCTAGTGCAACATGATGGAATAATTCCCAAAAATATGATTAGCTCAAGAAACCTTGCCGGAGATGAAAGCTTAATGACTTCATGTTTAATGCAGGAAAACCCCAAAAATAAAATCAAGAAGTGTCGGTCTTGATGCTTTCTTGCATTCTTGTTTACCGTAACTAGACTAAAAACATCAAAAAACCTTCATCTTATTAGAGAATAGACCTTTGCATTATGTTCAGTAAAAGAAAACTACTCATTATGCTGGCAATAAAAAAGCTTTGCAGCATGCTTAGTGAAAGACGAGCCGAACATAAGCAAACAAGTGTATAGATAAGGGTGAATATGACAACAATAGAAGTTGGGAAATTTTATGTCATACAAAATCACTTCTTTAAAACTGTATATGTAGAGTCTTTGAGTCTGAATTATTGATGCATTTCACAAATTAGAGAGACACAGAAGTGGCTTCAGTCTGAATCTCTACCTCGTCCAAACTATTTGATTCCAGAACTTGTTCTGTTTTTTTGACACTCTTGTGTTTAATACCAAAAAGGAACTCTTTGGCACCTTGGCCACTCTTCAATTCTTTGCCTCTGCCTTTTGGTTGGCCACCCTTTTTATGACTTGCTGATGAGTGCTTTATATGATTACATTTCACCAACACTCGATCTCGGTCTACTAACCAGTGTAGCATTGTTTTTAGATGTGTTTTGCTTTTGATTCCAGCTGGCTAGTTTTTACCAAAAGAACCCAGAAACAGAAAAGTTGTCAGTAAATTTCTCGTTGATATAATATCCATCTTAGACCAAAGTTCTTTGTTTAGTCTCAAGCTCATCAATATCACTTCCAACGTAGACCAAAGTTCCTTGTTTAGTCTCAATTTTCAAACCCATCAATATCAATTCCAACTTAGACCAAAGTTCGTTGTTTCATTTTGATAGTTTTACTTGCTTACAGTCTTTCATGTCAAATGCATCACAAAAAAGCTGTTTGTGGATATGATCTGCATAGACAAGAACAAATAACAGAAGACACAAGTGGAGGAAACAGAGAATATTTTGCAAAGCACCTTACTGGCATTAAAGTAAAAAGATGATATAGTGTATATATAGTTTCATGTACTCCAAAGTGAGCAGATATATATACAGCAATGGCTGAAGTGAAACGACATTGTTAGATGTTATAGAGTAAGATTGTGATATCTTTACTTATTGAGCATATATCTGCTCTAAAGTGAGCAGATCTATATAAAACGATGGCTGAAGTGCAATGGTATTCTTAGTGTACTACGCAAACCAGGGCTGTGATGTCTTCACTAAACAGTTTTCAGGATGTACAATGAGGGTATGCAAATGCAACAGAAAATAGCCATTTGTGTATCATTGTATTAGCAAACACACACAATGTCAGTCTCTCTGAGTGTATAAATGACAGTAGAGTACATTGATACATTTTTCTAAGCTCTAGCCTTACCATTCGAATTAGTAAACTTTCGGAAATATTCTAAAAAAATACATAACAGTTCTTTTGAATGGCCCACCTTTAAAAAGTCCTTACAAAATCACACGCATTTCATCTTGATTACAGTGACACCCATTGCTTTACCTTGAATCTCCATTTGAGTTCAGATTCTAATGAGACAAACTTCTATACAGATAATAACAAAATCATCTTCCAAGTATTGAGTGCTACATCAATTAAGGGCTTAGCACTTTTACTTGAAAATATTTTAATCAAGAGGAATCCCTACATATGGTTGTGCAATATATGAGGTCATTTTTGCATGAAGATGAGAATCATAATGCTTGAAACTATTTGAAAACAGTGGTGGAGTGGTGCCCTTGGACAGACACATTCCCACCATAAGCATGCAAGAGTAGGGTTTTTGTTGGCTTGGGAGGAAAAAGACACTAAAATAGTTAGCTCAACTTAAAAATATATAAGCCAGCGCATGTGGAGGGATGTTTAAGGAAGAGCAACTTAACACCTACATTACTCCATCTGAGGTCTAGCATGGGTATGCAAAATCCCTATATGACCCACTTTCTCACCCACAAGGACTCTGCCAGTGTGACTCTACATCTATTAACGCTTTTTAGATGATATTGTGCTAATTTCAGGTTCTCTTAAAAGACTGAAGAGGGACAACACTTTGCATGCATTCCAGAATAAATCGACCAATGAATATAGGGAAAAAAACAAGATCATATTACATGCAAAGGTTGTACCTGGATCATACCATCAGTTTCTACTCTATATGAGAGAAAATCAGGTGGAACGAATGGGGATCAGATGTCTATTTGCTTAATGCAACACTTTAGAGGAAAATCCAAACAATGGCAATCTTGTGAGGCAATAATTTGGAAATGTACAATTTTCCAAGAAGAAAAGTCGTGGTTACTTAATGAACTTGTCAGCAGTCCTCCTTAACATGGTAGAAATTTCAGGACATCTGATATCCATGTGGAAAACAGAGTCATGGCAAGGTTTAGAGCAGGATATCCTGAATGTACGCTATTCTTGGAATTGGTTCAACGCTCAAAGAATTATTCATCTGTTTTCTCGGAATTACGCATGAAACTCTTGGACTTCAGTGCAAGATTCTATGACATCATATAATTCTTGCTATGTCACAAGAGAGAATTAATGACATTGTCTCCATTAGACTCAATCATGAGATATTGAAATTCTGATATACCCTACTTCTCCATTTCCTTTCGTCAAGATAATACACCCACAGATAGATACATAAATTGAGATCGGAAATTTTAAACTTTTCATTGCACCCAAAAAAAAGAAAAAGAGAGGGAGAAAGATTTTACAAAGGGGAAAAAAAAAAGCAGAGATTTTTTTCTGCTTACCTCTGCAAGCTTCCAACACTCGTTAACTGTCTTAGGTCCATGTTGTTTGAGAAGATTTTCAATGACCTTTGTCGGTCGATTTTGAGGTTTTGCTTGGGATGAGAAGAGTCTCTTCGCAACTGTACCCAACATCTCTCTCTCTCTCTCTCTCTCTCTCTCTCTCTCTCTCTGTATCCCTCCTTGTGTCTAGGAGTCGCTGCTTTTCTTGCTTTCGCTTTGGGTTTTAACCAGATCTCGAGTTCAAATCCTAAAACGACCAAATAACAAACAGGGAGGGTTTATCTTCGATTCTTCACATTTCTTTCTTTCTTTTCGTAAATCTATGTTTGTTATTAAAATTAGGTGATAATACAACCCTTCTTATCTCCACTACTTCCTTCGGAGTGATATGGCAAGGTAAACTCTCTCTCTGGAGTGTTGTAATACTAGATGACAGAACTCTACCTCTTCTTGGAACAACATCCCGATTCCCCATACAACATAGTTGCAAAAATTCTTCACGTTCTTCTTTCTTACATTGCCTCTCAACATTCATCTCGTCAATAGGTCTCATTCTCGCCCTTAAAATTGTTTGGTTAAGCAATGGGTATGGATGTCAATCTCAAAATTGTTTGTGCGGCCAATGTGTATACGTCTACGCTTGGGTCAGGGTTAAGGTCACAAAACTAATTGCCTAAGGCAATGGGACTAATTCTATGTTGGGTCTTAAAATCGTTTGTTTGGGTAATAGATTTATGCCTAGGTCTAAGCTATGTTTGGAAGGTTTTGGGTCTCATGATTGTTTGTTTTGAGTCACCCATTGTTTGTATGGGTGTGGGTGTGGACATAAGACTTGTGGTTGTTAATGAGAACAATCCTAGCCATTTGGAAAAAACATAGAAAGAACGTAGACACGTCTCACTATGCTAACTAATCTCGAGTCACACTTAGCCAAAAAAGGATCTAATGATTGACACAATGAATTTGAGATGGGCAAATGGGTCATTGGAAAATATTAGGATGGACAAGGCATAGATAATCAAGCAATGGTAAAATAGAAAAACAAGCTTGACTAATAGAATAGTGATCCTAAATCACATGCTTATCTCTTGCTATATTTCCTACCTTGCTGGAAACCCTCCAATCTACATCAACTATGTTGGGGGGGAGCAATTTGAACCATCCAAACTTGAATTCTGAATTATATTATTCCCAAACTCCACAAAGGGGTATAAGAATCTTAAATATCCACGAGTTACCTTACAATTTGGTTCCTAATTGGATTCTCATAACTATGTCAACATTGCCATTTTTAGAATTATGCTTCATTAATTCTATGCTTTTTTTCTTCCTTCAATATAATAGATTCCCAAACATCCATCCAAGCCCTCTATAACAAGCAACCATCAATTTGTTCCTTAGGAATCAAGTCTTGTTAAGGATATCTTGGAAATTTGAAGCCAAAATAGGTTGCACCGATGGGTCAAAGTACATTAAGGACAAATGAATGCTTTATGACAATAACTCTGTTTGGTATCATATTACATTTGAAGCATGTGTTAAATGTGGTTAAGAGGATAACATCATCCAAGCTAACCATATAGGTCTCTAAACATGACAGGATCAATGAAAGTATAATGTATTGTCCTTAAAAATGCCATAAGGCTAATTATGCATCAAGAACCTAAGTTGTAAAACCAATTACAACTAGAATTCAACTACGCGAGGAAGATACTCCATCCTTTACCCTAGTCAACCATATTGTAAAATGTGGGGAAGAATCCTTTATAAGGTAGCATTAGATTGGTTTTGATGAGCTTAGAATATGAATGGAATATGTTAGGTTTCCATATCATATAACAAGGCAATAGCTCTCAAGTAAAAAAGGTCTTTGGATGCCACAAATGCATGTCGACCTTTTGCTCCTCATTCTCTCCCCTTGAAGGCCATTTTCCTGCATGAGCCTCATCATAACATTACTCTACAGAATCCCCTCAACATGAGCCTCACACAACCCACATTCAACAAAGACATCCTACAATCTCTTCACATTTCAGCACCCACCTCTGTGTTTGGTACCACTTTGCATTGCCCTCCACCATTTGCAGCATCAGAGAACCTCTCTCCATTTTAGAAGGAAATGGTATCTAGCTTCTTCACTCACGTTAGAGGGTCCCTCCAAATCATCATTAAACACTTAGTCGATGGGGTTTGCTTCCTAGTAAATGACTACTTGCACCTACCCACACTTGCCAAACAGTAAGACCAGCCACTAAAAACCAAATATCTATGTATCGTTCCTATATGTAGAATGAACCTCCTTGAGCTGAAGGTTGTACAGTTCCATGCACCACCTTTAAAGAAGGACTATTTCCATTCCACCCATGAAACCACACAGCCGATTCAGTGGCTAACCAAACAACTATTGCATTTGATACATGAACTTCAATCCCACATCGAGCAAGAATTCTTAAGCTCCTCATCCAAACTTCTTGGGCTCGCAGGCAACTCCACAAACAATATGCGATGTCCTCCAAACTCGCTCCACAGGCCTTGCAATTACTCATGCCATCCCTTTTCCCCAGCCACTCTCCAGTTAGAACAACCCGATGGGTGATTAACCAAAAAAACACCTTGACCCTCTCGAGGAGGGATGAGTTCCATATCCTGCTCCTAGTTCTATCCATGAAGACCAAATCGACAAATGCATGGGTCCATTTGTTGGCACACTTCTCACAATGCAAGCATAATTGTCTCCCCAATCGAGTTGAGTAGTCAAAGAAACCTCTTGATTTATCTTGTTCGCCCCTCCACATTCAAAACACTCAAGTGACTTGCCTTCAACTACATACAAGATCCAATCATCCTCAACCTCAGTAAATGATGGATTCACCTTCCATTTCTTACCGTCTCGTGCCGCAATTCTAATCGGGAACCAACGAGCACATGCAACTACTGATCCCAAATGGATGATCTTCCCATTATTTCCTAGACCCTTGGCATTGATAACTTTTCTAGTATCATCACATTTCCCGAACCATTCACCCTCTTCCCCATTACTAATAGGAACATAGTAAACAACTTGATCGACTAGGTCAAGCATCTTCCTGCCATTTCTGAACTTTCCCACATTTTCATATAATTTATCCCGATTACTAGCGGACAATTGCATCCAATCTGCCATTGAATGAATCCCAACACCATGTAATATAGCCCATGACATACCCTTGCTCTAGCCAAGCATCATTCCCTGAGTCGACTTTAAGGTCTTGTTCCACAATAGGGGTTGGTGCATCCATTCAACATTAGTACTTGGACCTATACGACTAAGATGCCCACAGATCATACCCCACACCTTCATCACTAACATACACGTGTGATCAGCCAACCGATTAGATTTCCTAAGCTTTAAGTCCATACAAAATAGCCATGATTTATGCGGCTTCCAACGCCCCACCAAGTCATGGACTCCAAAGGATGCTCCTATTATAAATCAACGTTTTCCATAACTTATTTCCAGGCAGCAAGCTCCTTACCAATATCTTGCATAACAATGACCGACTTTGTACTCCAGGGTCAATCAATCCTAAACCCCCCTTACTTTTGGGAAGAATCAACGTAGACCATGATACTTTAGTTGTTGCATTGTCTTTCCTATTCCTAGCCCATAGAAAACCCCTAATACGCGCTTTAACAATACGAATAGCATGCTTGTCAAACATCCACACTGAGACCACATGCCACATCATAAACAAGAGCACATGGTTAGTTTCTATGATCCTACCAACTAATGATAAATCCATCCTTGACCAAATGCAGATTTTGTCGCAAATTTTACTTTGAATTTGTTTCAACTGTAATCTTTTGTCGATATCTACACCAATCCACATTCCCAGATATCTGGTGCCTTACCCTTTTGCAATCCATCTGTATTCAACATTTGGTTTCCATACCGGCCCTACCTCCAAGCTAATCCAAAAACCCTTGGACTTATTCCAATTGATGGCGGCTCTCAATGCTTTGCAAAAGTGATCGATAGCAATCTATGCCCTCCCCTTATTCACTTCATTAACTTGGAGGTATAGCATCGTATTGTCCGCGAACTCCGAGTTGAGCAAGGACTTCCGTGTGTTAGGGATTGAAAGACCATGTAAATTTACCACCTGACTATTCAAAAAGGCAAACATTGCTTCAGTAATACAGAGGGATAAAAAGGGGGCGAGAGGACAACCTTGCATGATGGATCTAGCTAGAGAGATTCTAGCTCATTTCCTCCCTGCAATCAACACCTTACTTGAGCCATTCTTATATAAGACTTGAGCAGCACACGTCCATTCCCATGGTAGCTCAATCACCTTCATCACTTCTTCAAGGAAATACCATTGCACTCTATCATAGGATTTCTCGAAGTCAAGCATCAGACAAGCTAAGTTTGCTTGGTCTCCCTCCTCGTCGCAACAACCTCCCAAAACAATATCACGTTGCCCATAATAGATCGATGCTCCATGAAACCGGTGGCGTGCCTTTCAGCGTCGGATCGTTGTGTGAGTTGGGAGGAAACCGCCGAGGTTTTAGACTAGGAGGAGGAGAAGTTTAAGGCTAATAAGAATATGAAAGAGAAAGATAGGAATCTCGTGAATTTCACGATTATAGTGTATTAGAATAATTAGTATTTATAATCCAAGAAATCAACCCTAACTTTTCAATAGATTGGAAAAGAGATAGAAGAAAAATCGTGAAACACCCGTGTATAATGTATTAGATCAATATTTAGAAACCCAAAAAAATCCACCTTTACATTTTGTTTCCCCACCCTTATATAGTGATGGGAGAGTCTAAGTTTACCACATGCAAGCATCATGCTTTTCCTTTAACTCAAGTGTTCATGCACACTACATGTGCATGATTAGCTTATTCTATTTAACTCGAGTGTGTATGCATGGATAAGTTTTTCTATCTGCTTATCTAGAATATTTACATGAGATAAAGTTTTGTATAATTTTTTTACTTATAATGTGTTACTACAATGGTAAGGCTTGGAATTGTTACTATGGAGGTACATGGTTCAAATCCTACCTTATGCATGTAACATAATTATTTTAGTGTTTTCTCCTATTTCTTTATACTTAGTTAATCAGGTACTCCGTGTATATTTCACGTAGTATACGAAGTATATTATGACACCGGTTTGATCGGTCCATAATATATCGATGCTCCGTGGAAATAAACTATTTAATTAAGATAAACATATTTATTAATCAATGTAGTGATTAGGCATGTGTCAAGTTTAGTTTAACTTAATGTGCCGTTGGGGCTTCCACGATTGCATGGACTTGAGAGATAAGTGCTTTTATGTGTTGAAGTATGATGTAATCTTCACAATTGGGGAGTTTTTTTTTTAAAGATTACTTGAGAATTGTACATAGTGAAAACTGAAGGAGACATTTCATCTCACTTCTATTGTGATAAAAAGGCTAGTTAATCATCTGATCAAACAAATGATGTCATATATGAAACAAGTGGACCAATAACTATCAGCTATGTTACATAAAAGAAGGTATGGCATAATTCCACTTCAAACCAGAAGTTGTATCCGAAATTGGGGAATTATGACCCCAATCCTTTAGTTAGCCCACCACGAAGAATGTGACCCCATGGGACTCGATAGTGACCCATTGGAAGCACAGTGTTCTAAAGTATGAGTGATGTTTACCAATTCATAGAAACTCAAATCACCCTTTAACCTACATGTGGTGTACTAAGATGTTTAACATAATCCCATCCTTACCCTTCCATCCCTTAGATTGTGGATTTGCATGATGCCATTGGGAGTAGAAGTTAGCCTACGCACTAATGATATTCAAGCAAATTTGGGGTTGAGATAACCCTAAAATTGACAATTACTTAGCACTTTTTTTAAAAGGGTTTATGTACAAATTAGCATGCCAGTAGATTAAAAAATATGTGTGGGACAACGGTAGAAACTTTTATCCATAAATTTCTCACACGCCCAAATAAAAGAAAGGATACGTGATTTTAGCATAGCAAATTGTTCACTTGGAAACAAATCATTTGAAGGGAATTCAATTGAATCTCTCCTCAAACTTCACAAATACTTCGATTGAATTATTTATGGGGAGTATCGCATTCAAGTTAGGCTACTCACGAATGACATTCAAGCAATTTTGGGGTTGATATAAACCTAAATTTGATAATTACTTCACACTTTTATAAAAAGGGTTTATGTACAAACTAGAAGGCCAATAGATTAAAAAATATGTGTGGGACAACGGTAGAAACTTTTACCCATACATTTCTTACATGCCCAAATAAAAGAAAGGATATTTATGGGCAGCATGGCATTAACATAAAGAATAATGTTTTTTTTTAAAGAATAATGTTTTTAACCATGTCTTGTAGACCCCATGTGTTGAAACATTTACTCCATAAGTCATGATAGTGGTAAAGGAATTGTAGAGGTCCTAGAAATTGGAACTTTGTGTCTCTCTAGGAAGACATCGATGGTGCAAAACTTGAGGAGATCATGCATAATATGGAAATAACAAGTCATTGCATTCCTCGACACTTTATCATATTTTTTGGATGTACTATGCTTTTCTTATTGGGATTAGAATCCCACATAATTGATAGATCATGACCCATCCGGGGGGGCATGCTATCATGCATAAAAGGTGTCTTGTCATGCTGCTTTGGAAATCTTGACACCAACATGATGCGTCATTCATTTTCTACTACAATCTTATTCATGTTCACATAAAGTAGGAATTTCTATTTATATTTTCTTTCCTTTCGAATATCCATGTAGATATGTTTATTGTTTTGATTATCTTCTTGCGACTAATTTCTCATCTCTCGCTTCCTCATGTTTGGCGCATTTCACATGACACTTTTTTTGCCTTGTATTATTTGTCTATTGGGAGATTATTGCATCAATTTTCTAAAACAAGTTGTCTTCATGGGAATTATTGGATAATTATGATTTTTATATACATATTATCAAGCAAGACTTTATGTGTTCTTTATATCATAACAATAACATTGACACTAAGATGAGAAATATATTTGTTGAGTTATCATCACAAGGTGACGACATAAATGAATGAGTGGGGGCATGCATACTATTGTTATTTAGAATTTTGAGGTAGCGCGGGCAAGCACAATTGTTTTCCTTGCCATGTAAAGCACAAGTCAACATGTGTTGTGAGGTAGTGTTCATTCTTATATTTGACAAAGGCAATATCATATCTTTGTTATGCACATTCACGTGAAGTGTGGGGACAAACAACTTCTTTTACAAAATAATAAAAACCTAAATAATCCATGCAAGTTAAGAGATGTATTAAACTATAATTTATTATTATGATTAATTTTGGTGATAAACAAGTAATTAAAAAATCATGGAAATGAATCGATAATGGGTTTTTAACCATACAAACCAACCATGAGCAAAGGATGAGGGACAAATACAAATACCCATACCACCAAATATGGCGAATGTATTATTATACATAGGAACTCAAGCACACCATGATTTGCAACATGAAAGCTTAGTCCCAACCATAGTATGAACCATACGTACCATACGTGCATTCGCATTCGCGAATGATTAAATCATTCGCGAAAGAAAAACACCCTCAAAGAATGATAAATATCATACTTTTGGATTAACTATTTATTATGAGGTAGATAAGCGTAAAAATGAAAAAAAAACAATAAAAAACATTAAAAAAATGGGAAAAAAACAAAAAAAAAACACAAGAATGTTAGGATAACATTCGCATTCGTTTTCCAACGTAGGAAAACGAATGTTATACTAGACGAACACGAATTTTACGTACTATGGTCCCAACAATAGAACCTTAATAATGTCTATAGGATATTGTGTTAAAGTGGGTCTTTAGTCCCCGACATGTCGTGGGTCTATAGTTAAGAGATGTATTAGCTTCATAGACCACGACATGTTCCACTTGTCCTCAATCTGCGAGTTGTCCCAAGTCATAGGCAAAAACCACCTTCTCACTTGTCCTACCCATAATTTAAATTAGCATTTAACATTGCTCCTTAATTATGATATGCCTATTTTGTTTCTTCCACCCAAAATCACAAGTAAATACATTATCAAATCCTAATGATGTATGATTAAATTGTTTGGCATTTTAATCTCCAACTTCTTCTCAAATACAAAACACGAAGAAAAACATGATTTGGGCCTACTCGACATGCATTAACTTTTATTATATCCAATGGTACCCAAACTTGTGTACATATAATGATGCTTGTGTTGTTTGGAATTGATCTATCAACTAGCATGAAAGGGTAACAACCATTGATGCATATGTATAAATGAACTTCACAAGTATTTTTTCCTTCGGCTTGAATATATGCTTTTGTAGAATGATTTGGTATTATTGATATGTTGTATGGAGTCATGGTGCAATGCTTGGATTCATCCTTTTTGGAAGCATGCAAACACACAATATTATGGATGATGCCATAAATTGTTTGGTGTCGCAATATATGCGGAATGTATTATTTGCAATAAACAAGAAACACATGTCATGACTTTTCCATGCATACGATCAGCAACACAAGTTACCCGAGTCAATATAAAATGTAAACAAGTGTATATGGTGAATTCTTAAAGGAATCAGAACCAAGTTTCATGGGTTTGGTACAAAGTAACAATTATACCATCACATGGCCTTCCCTATCAACATTTGATTATACAAACAGGTTGCAGAAAACATTATATTTGCTCAAATGAGCTTTGTGCATAGATTTTACTCAATTCATCAATGGGCAGTAAGTCTACATTAAAAACTAAAATAGTTATCTAAGAATTATTACTCATTTAATGGAGTGTTCTACTTGGTTCATTTGTATTGTATAATTCCCAAATTTTAGAAATGGTTATAGTTAGTTTTTTTAGTTGTGTTGCATGTTGGAAAATGGTAGTCTATATACATTTATGACAACCAATGTTGGGCACACAAGAAATAACTTTATGCAAAATGAGCATAATGTTATTTCTCATCACATGTTTCCAAGGAAAATATGAGTATTGGTACGATCACGCACGCAATAACTGATAACATACCAAAGACATTCCCATGATATGAGTAGGCAACCATTTAGTTTCCTCCCCACTTAGATATTTTAGATTGGACATAGACCTATTGCTATTCTGGTGTATATATATACACACACACACGACTGATAGCTACCCTAGTTTGCACCTTCTTCTTGCCATTGGCGAATATGAGTTGATTTCTTGATGGCCATTTAATATGGATTTTGACTCATACCATGTCATGCGTGGTGGTTTGAGATATTGGTGATCACATGACTCAGATCTCGATGATCATGAATACATTAAATAATGGGATTACTATGAAGTAGCCTCTTATGAACCATAATTACACAAAACATGAATACTCAAGAGCTTGTACATTCGTTGTTATCTTGTACACTTGTCAAATTGGCGTGAAAACGGGGACATGGGTCAAATGTATGCCCTTAGTGTATGTTACTGTGAATTCGCTTGTGACATGTCATGTGAGATCTTTTTTCTCAAACTGAATCTTCATTAATATAGAACATTTGACTACTTGCGGTCAACATCTCTCAAAACAGAAACATATGAAGACCAACTTAATTGTGGTTCACAATGCACATGCGCGTCATGTGGAGGGTGAAGAATGAGGTGAGCATCACTAATAAATGAACTGATGATTACACATCAAACTAACCGGACATTCGTTCTACATTGAAATAACATAAATGTCGTGAATTTGGGTTGTGCCATGTCATATCACATAGCATAGTGCAAGGCTCTATCTATGAACACGACATTTAGGATGCACACGCCATTCAACAAGTATTGATTGATACACATAGAACAAAGGCAAAGTCACTAAATGAGGTCGTAGCCACATGGAGGGGACAACGAGAGAGACACGTACGGGTGGATCAAATACATAGTAATCAGAATTTAAAGTACATATCCCAACAAAAGTATCGTGCTTCTTTTACAAATCAACGAGAGTGGCGCAACGGTCGAGATGAAGATATAAGACAGAAGAAGTCGATTGATTGGGATGGAACTCAAAGTCAGTCGAGCAAAACAACACCTCCTAGTCAGTCATTTCATGGCTGGCTGGGCGAGGCCGGCCCATCCCACCCCGGCCCGCCATTTACATATCAGCGAATGGTCTCTAGGCTGGCTCTCCATTCCATTCCATTCACCTTCTTCCCCTGCTGCTGGCTGGCTGCTCCCTGAGGGAGTGACAATGACATCAAACGATAGATACCAGTGACCACGCACCACACGTTTGGCACACTTACTTACCCCTCCCCCCCTCCCCTGTTTTTTGTGCGCATTCCTTTTCTTTTGGCCATTGTCTCTGGCTTTTCCGCTTTCCTGACCCACGTCCCATGAACGAGTCCTGCGTGTCTGCGTGTCTGCGTGCCTTCTCTCTCTCTCTCTCTCTCCCTCTCTCTCTCTCCGTGCATCAAACAAGAAAGACTTCCATTCCCACCTCCATTTGCACAGATCCCTCCTCATCCCCCACACGCAGACAGCAGACAAGATCCAACCCCCTCACTCATTCTCCCACACATGGCCTGATCCTATCTTTTCTCATCCACAAACACAAACCCTCCCGACTCTATACACCCTAATTTCCGGCTATGGCAACACCCTAATCTCTGGCAACGCTGCAATCCTAAACCCTAATCTGATCAGATCTTGAAGTGGGCACAGTTGACGTATAGATTTATATATAAAGATGATGACAACCTCTCTATTGCCCGGGAGAGAAAAGAAAGGGTCGTCCACCAATGGAGTATTGCCACACGGCCTACCGTCCCCAGGTGGAGGCAACAACGGGAAGTCATCATCATCATCATCGGGGAGGATGTTCACCCTAAGCTTGATTGGCTCATGGTATTTCTCCAACATAGGGGTCCTCTTGCTCAACAAGTATCTTCTCTCCAACTATGGATTCAAGTACCCAATCTTCCTCACTATGTGCCACATGGCAGCATGCGCAGTGTTGAGCTATGTCGGGATCGCGTGGCTCAAGATGGTCCCGATGCAGAGCATTCGGTCCCGTGTCCAATTCTTCAAGATCTCGGTGCTCAGCATCGTGTTCTGTGCATCGGTTGTGAGTGGCAACATCAGTCTGCGCTTCCTTCCCGTCTCCTTCAATCAAGCTGTTGGAGCCACCACTCCCTTCTTCACTGCCGTCTTCGCCTACCTCATGACCTTCAAAAGAGAGTCGTGGCTCACCTATGCTACCTTGATACCCGTCGTTGGAGGCGTTATCATCGCCAGCGGGGTTAGTTTATCACTATTTTTTTTTTTATCCCTCTTCATTCTGTTTTGTGACTAGATTTTATATTATTATTTTTTCCAACTCACATTTTTTGATATATTGTTTTCAGCAATGTTCTTTGCTTATATTGCTTTCCATATATTTCTTGAATTGTTTTACACCAGATCTTTTCTCCACATCTTGCTTGCATTCTTTTTCTATCTTTTCCAAATCTTTTATGAGGGTTTCCACACCGTTCTCGCAATGTTTTTTGTCAGAGTTTCCAAATCTTGCTTAGTTGTTTTAATGATTGTGCACCTTTCTTACATTATTTGAAAGTTTCCACAGCTTCGTTGAAGGGTTTCCACTTATTTATTGCATTTAACATCAGATCCACATCTCTGCATGTGCATTCCCTGGGAATGCGCTTTTATATATGAAGTTTTCAACATCTTCTTGCATTATTTTACTAGGTTTCCACAACTTCTTGATTATTTTATACTAGGTTTCTGCACTTTTCTTGCTGCTGTTGTCATTGTACATGTCCGAGTTGATATCATGGAATCACGATACTACTGTATTTATATACTATACTTTCCGATCCTACACTATCCTGCCCCTTAAAAATTCCAGATGGCCAACGAGTGTATCTTTGTGGCACGGAAGGTAATAGAGTGTTTGTTAATAGTAGAAGAGATCATATATTGATGTGGTGTAACTTTACATGTCTAATTTGATACTGTGTAGTTGCAAATGCAGGATTTATTATCATAGTTCATTAGTTGTATGGTGTACATTGGGGATGGGGATTAATATATTGACCATTCCCAGTTAATGGTCTATGTTTCATCCTCTGAATGTTAATGAGAAGAGGGAGCTCAGACCAGAGAATGTGAAGTAGGTCCAACGATTAGTCTGAGATATCAGAATGGTCTATGTTTCATCCTCTGAATGTTCTATGCCAGTTTGTAAATGTTTGGGTTACTGATAAAATATTGAAGATTCCGCCCACATTGTTGATCAATTGTAGATGTTCTATGCCAGTTTCTAAATGGGTGGGATATTGGTTGCTGGTTAAAACCCTTGATTGTTTCTCAACTATAGAGATGGTTATGCCAGTTTCTAAATGTTTGGATAATTGAGCAAAAAAATCCTAAATTCGCTCAATAATAGAGATGTTTAAGGATGGGATCTGAATGGATGAGTAGTAGAGCAACCAAGCCCTAAAATGTTGCTGTTGTAGTGTATTCCTTGTTACCAATATTTAAATACTGTGGTCAATCAAGAAAAATGAACATCTCCTTATTGTCTGGTTGTAAAATGGTTTTTGTCCATTTCAAAATTGTCGCAATTTACAATTGTTTTCTCAATTGATTAACAATATGTCAGTTTCACAGGCAATCTCATTAAGGACTAGATTATGCTTGTATAGAGCCATACTTATAGAATGTGAAGATAGTGTCGCGACGAGTTAATCTTAATGTTATTTGCTGCAGGGAGAACCTAGTTTTCATCTATATGGCTTCATTATGTGTATAGCAGCAACTGCTGCCAGAGCTTTTAAGTCGGTTCTACAAGGCATCTTGTTGTCATCTGAGGGGTAAAAATTTATACATATCTTATAATGCCCTAATTGTTTTTGTAGATCTAATGCTAAAATCTTTCATCTCCTTGAAGTTTCCTAGCTGTACATCAGTTTTTATCTGATGTTTGGTGTGTACTATTACATATATATCAATATGTTTACAGCGAAAAGCTGAACTCCATGAACCTGCTTCTGTACATGGCTCCCATTGCTATTGTGGTGCTATTACCGGCTACTCTTATCATGGAATCAAATGTGCTTGGCATTACGATTGCCTTGGCCAAGCAAGATCCACGTATTATCTTGTATTTGCTCGTCAACTCAATAATGGCTTATTTTGTGAATCTCACCAACTTTTTGGTTACCAAACACACTAGCCCCTTGACGCTTCAGGTGTGTAATTTCTTTCCGGTCCTCACAGAAGAAAATCTCTAAAGATTTTTGTTTCTTAAAATAATTTTCGGTGGTCTTTTGATGGTTCACGTCAATGATTTTTTACCTTCCAATTTTTTGTGCAGGCTGTTAATTTTTTCATAAACTTTATGCATATCATTTTTGTTGCTCCATATGTTTAGGTTGGATAACCTGGCTCTGCCATTTCTATTGTAAATCTTCTTTGTTTTCATCAATCATTAGACCCAATTGAGCCTTAGATTTGAAGTAAATTTTCATACATCAATGAACATTCATTTTGCACCTTTTTTAGTTTTTACACCCTTTCAGCTATTTTTAGATGGAATTTTATGAAACGGGGTATTCCTTAACCATGTTTATGTATTAAGGCCCTACAGTAAAAATTGTAGACTAGGTTTGAAACTTCATATAGAGGCTTATGTCTTCTTTCTGACTTTTGTATGACCATCGAGAGGCAATGACTCCCATCTGAACATGTACAACTTACATTGTACCATGCTTTCTGAATATACACACGGTACAATTAAAATTGTAGGCCGTGTTGAGATATAAGCACCTTGGGTACAATTTTGGGCTTCAAAATGCAAGTTTTACTCAGCTTGAGTATGAGTTCCCCCCTTGAAACCCTCTCATTATCGAAAGTTCATTAGAAAGCCTAAATGGTTTTCAAATCAAAACTCGGCATTTAAATCATCTTTATACTCCACTGCCGTTTGATGGTATATTCACCATTTTGTACCTCAGGTACTCGGGAATGCCAAAGGAGCTGTCGCAGTGGTGGTTTCCATTCTGCTGTTCCGCAATCCTGTATCGATCACCGGCATGCTCGGCTACTCATTCACTGTGTTTGGCGTGATACTCTATGGTGAGATGAAGAAGCGAGGAAAGTAATTTGTTTTCTTGAAATGTGGAGATATCTCGGCATTCTCTGTTTTTATATTGTTGAAATTACAGAGGAATGAAACAGAGCATACACACATGAGCATATATCGTGGTATGTACATGTTGCTTGTCAGAAAAGACATGAATGAGAGTATGTATACACTAACTATATGAAAGGATGTGTGTGGGGATCCTTCCATTACCACATATTCAAAGCAATGGCTTATTCTTTTTTGACCATCTTTTTTTAACTACATATTCAAAGCAATTGCTTATTCTTTATATAGACATCCTCCCAAGTTTTATAATTCAGTTGACAATCTTGTCAAAATGCAAAATTAATGAAAAATAACTTGATCATTTTAGTTTTGTGTATTCCTTCTCCAGCGTTTTGTTGTGATCAGTGTGTATGGTGTTTTCGGAGTGAATGGATTTTCTTAAGGATGTAAACATTTTTTGCCCTTGATATTGAAATTTGAGAGATGTTAGAGGATACTCTTCTCAATTTAGTAATCTGTGCGATCTTAAAGAGTGGTGTTTCTATATAGATCACCGTACTTAAAAATATTAATTGGAAATCGGGAGATTATGAGGATACTTTTCTCAATTTAATAATCTGTTCGCTCTGAAAGAGTGGTGTTTCTATATAGACCACTATACTTAAAAAGATTAATTGGAAACCGTCTAATCATATTCTTTGTTAGTTTTAGAGGAGCAACCTGTTATTAATACCTATGGGAGTGAGGAAAAATAGGATCAGATGCATTTGCTAGTAATATTAGTAGATTGACCTGTTTATTTATTTATTTATATTCAAATTTCTTTGATAAAAAATAATATATGGGGTCACCAATTCTCATTACATTTCCAAATAATTCCATTTGTGATTACAAACACATGCAGAAGAATTGCATCTATCTCTACTGATTCGAGCCATGCACTATCATACACTTAATAGTTGGAATCACTGTTAATTGAAGTACATTATTTTCATCTGTAGCACTCATAATACAACATTAGATATCTTAGAACTCCATGAAAGTATTGAAGTACATTCTGAATGAAAGAAATAAGAAACCACAGTCTCACAATTTTGACAAGAGAAAATCTCATTCAAATTAAAATGTTTATTATGATCAAAGAACATATGATGGGCCTAAATATCTCATCAGTTTCACCTTGTTATGGCATTTCTGAAGAGTATCTGAAAGCAAGGGTTCCCCCCCTAATTTGTTCTCAAAACAAGAAATATTTTCCATGGCGACAATGCTGAAGAAACAAAATCATTCAGTCTTTCTTGCCTTTGCCAGAGCCTTGCTTCTTTGGCCCATCATGTATGTGTACATGTATGGACTTCCTGTAAAACAGCAAAGCAACGAATGGCATTGAGTATTAAGTAAATAATTCTTTTTGAAACTCTTCCAAGTGTAAATCTATTTTGTTATAGATTAGAAATCTTAAGAGTAATCTATAAAGATTATACAAGGTTTATTAGCTTACCAGGCACGTAAGTGGCAAGTGTCGCAAGGCAAGCAAAGTAGTTATCAAATGCAAAGTTAAACTTGTTCGGCATTCTGAGACAGTACAGTTCTGATGCCTGTACACACACACAAACCACCATAAATCATCATCTCTTAAGGGATCTCACTGGAAACATGTCAATCAATAGTGACAAATCTGGCTTTTCTTTCTTTTTTCCAGTTTCATTACCTTGACATATGGAATTGAAAGATAAATCAAGTAGACTTCGCTTGTGATGCCACTTGGATACAATACATAGAAAGTGCTATATCTGGAGAATCCAATTACGTAAATTAGAATTCTAGTGATGTTAAGGTAATATAACAAGTCCCATTTGAAATTAGTCAGTATGTTGAGAAAAAAAGCATAATTTAAACCACCTTAGCCATTGCATCCAGTAAGGTGAAATCCCAAATGCCTCCCTCATACCAAAGAATGAATACCTGATTAACTAATAAAAAAAGAGCATTGTTTACAGCAAAAGCAATGTGTCATACTAAGTAATAAAATATTATCTTTGGTGTGAACTGAAGGGAACTTGGACCTACATCCTATAATTTGATATGTTGCAAGTCTACAATGTAAAGAAGCCTTTTTTGAACTATTTTGCTAGTGCGATTTGTTTTAGGAGTTCTCACACATTCCTGCATATTCCTATAATATATAAAAGAAGAGAAACTTACCTCTGTAATGGACCAGCTAATGACCAAAGATGAAACAAATGGGCTGGTTCGAGTCTGGCTCCAAGTAAATATAGTATTATATCAGCAAAAATACAAATAATTTTAACAAGCACATTAATTGAAATCCAATGAAATTGTTTGATAAAAAATACCTCTGGGAAGCTCCATAAGACAGCCCATGTAACATAAAGGCGAGATCCAATCTGCGGCAATGTTGCAGAAATAGGGGACCTCACAATGCCTTAATGTGAGGCATGCGGATCCAAATTGAAAATACGATTAAATTACAACTCCAATAGAGAAATAAAATTAGAACAGGCACAGAGAAAATCTGTATATGGAATTAAAAAGGTTTGGACTCAAAAACAATATGACCTTACCTACAAGACTATTGAAGATCTGTGAAACAAAAACAAAAACACCAACAATCAAATCAAATTTCTTAGTTAAACTGACAGAAAATTCAGCATACAGTATTCAATGACAAAAAAGGGACATCACTAGATACCTCCAAAACAGCTGCAGTTTGAGCAAATTGCAATGGCTTCTCAACAGCATCATAGACAGCCTCATATCCTGATGTTCTCAGAGCCTGAATTGCATAGTAAAGCACCTGAAACCTGAAATAAAGAAAAAAAAGCGAGAAAAGTTTTTCATTTTGTTTCTCTTTACAGAAAATCTAGCTCTAGAAAAATGTAACAGACATGGAGGCTTAAAAACCCTAGAAAAATGGATTAGCATTTCAAACCGTAGAAAAAACAATTGTCCACAAGATCAATCCCTAGAAAGAAACAAAAATGAAAGCTCAAAAAATGTAGAAAAAATAGAAAATGAAGCTAAAAACCCCTGTGTATGGAATAGAATATAAAGCCATGGAAAATTAATAGTACACCCGATACACACTAAGAGAGAAATTGAAAGAGAAGCCCATAAACCCCTCGAGAAAAATAGAAAGAGAGGCTCAAAAACCCCATCAAAACTAGAAAGGGAGGCTCGAACCACCCTGTAAATGGAATAGAATATCTAATCCTAGAAAGAAATATAAACAGATGGTCGCATGCCTAGAAGAAGAGGAAGAAGAGAAGCAAACGGACACGGAGAAGATATGGCTCCAGGCTTACCATCCAATGAAGACAACCCAGTTGTAGACAGCAAGATAAAGTCGCTTCAACACAGAACCGAAGCTCGCCATAACTAGTGTATCTGTCTCTGTTTCTCTCTTCTCTTCGGAGGAGGTTTTGGTCCGTGTTCTTGCGGTGCTAGATTCAAAATCCAAACCTAAGAAGAAGCAGAGGACCAAAAAAGGAAGGGCGGAGGAGGAGGAGGAGTTATAATAAATGCACAAATAGAGATCTGAGAGAGATATGATAGAGACAGAGTAGATGGATTGGTAGTAATGCATTCATTCATTCATTCATTTATTTGTTTGTTTGTTGGTTGCTTCATTTGTTTGGTAAAAAAAGAATGGGGTGATGAAGGAAGGGCCGGATGGCGGGTTGCTCACCAAATGCATGTAACTCTATCACACACCCATCTGAAAAACTAACATGTGCCGCCCATCCACAATTGTTTGGTGGGGTTACAAAATCGGCAAAATGCAGGTTCGCTATTAGCAATCAAGGAGGATGATCCTCATGAAAATCGGGTGTTTTGTTATCTGTCATGTGAGTAATTAACATAATAGTTTACAATCGATTTTGGCTCACAACTTTTGTTCTCGTTGATGTGCTTGGAGAGATTGACATGTCATCGAAGAGTAGATTTTGTAAGAGGCAACTCTGTAATTTGCAAACATTGGAGAACATCACAGATTGCTTATTGAAACTTTCCATTCGTTGTCCCAAAGTAATACGTTTGGATGCATTTCACGGTAAACTTTCTGTTTGATTTACTCTTCGAAATGAATGGATTCGTGACTTTTTGCCGATATTAAATGCATTTCACACCACACCACCATCACCCACAATTGGGTCCAAAGGTGACTGAAGTAAATTTAACATGGAAAATGTTCACATTATCTTTTTATGTGAAAAGCTAATGTGAGTGAAATTTGTTATTGCACTATGCAATTTATTGACAAAGTACTACAATAATTAACAATTAACAAAGTAGATACATACATGAGAGAGTGGTTATGCAATCATTTTAGGAAGGTCTTATGTGCATCGTTTGGTGAAAACACACAATTATATTAATAAATGTGTGTGAAAATCATTACTTACAATGGGTGTCACAATGAAGTATGGTCACCCACTAACTACATGGGTATTGGAAATTTTTCTTCTCTCTCTCTCTCTCTAAAATTGAACTTTATTTATGTATGTGGCCATCGATACACCAGATGAAGCCAATTTCGAAGACTTTTTATGAAGCAAACACTTTAAATCTTGGAAGGGTATTACAAAGAGGAGAACTTGAACATCGACAACAACATCAATGAATTTGTTTTGACATATATGGATATGGCCTTATGTAGTTAACCTTAGGAAGAGAATGTGTATTAATGACATAGAAAGCAATATGCACAAAATTGCATCCATTCGAATGCTAAACACACAAAAGCAATTTTTGTGTGTTTTTGGGGTCTTTCTACTTGATTCCCATTTAATTTTGGGAAGTTAGATGTGGGGGTGGTTTTGAACCTTAAGCATGTACTCAAAGAACATGATCTCATCAAGAAGAGAAATAGTCTCATGAAGAAGGAATGCGTACGATAGTTGTAGCTTGACTTGCAAAAACTTCATAACAAAGTGGTTTTGGGCACTTTCAAACTTTTTCTAAGTGAGCTCGTTGTTGCCATAACTTCAACCCCATAGAGAAGCATCAGTCCTAGCCAAGAATTAAAAAGGCACGTTTGAGAACCTAATGTTTAATTCTTCCACCATTGCATATCTTCTCCAATGCATAGCCAACCCTACTGTTTTTATGCGGCGCGTAGTACGCATATTCCATCTATGATTGGAAGAAACCTCGAGCCCAAAATATTTGTAGTTTTTTTATGGTTGCAAGTAGTTTGTTATTATTTATTATACACAATGTTTATCCTTGTTTTGAGTATATTCACAAGAATAACCTTAGTTTTAAATCTATTTGCTAGAAGTTAGCAATGTCTCGATTCGAGCTTGAACTAGCCAAGCCGAGCCGAGCCACCTAATACATTAACAAAAAAACACCATTTTCTTAACATGAGTATCATATTCCATCAATGAACTAAAGGTTACTATATTTATGGAGTATTTCTCCTAAATAAAATGTGTGCCTTGAAGCCATTCAAATTGTTTTGGAGAGCCAAATAAGAGTGGACATGATAAATTGTTTCATGCCAAAAGTGTATCTAAGTTCTTAAGAGGAATGATTGTAATTAGTGTTTGGAACTTGTGATTTTGTTAGTTCCATCATGTTTCATGGAGATGGCATGATTCTCATGGTTGAAATTAAACAAATACCTCTAGGGGTACAAAAACTCAATTTCGACCCATGTATAAATGTTTATGCATATTATTTAACAAGACATACATGCTCAAGCAATGTTAGAGAGTTCAATTCATATGTCCATCAAATATTACAACTAGAAAGCAATTGTGTGTTGGTGTGACGGTAAACTTTATGTTGGTTTGAAATGCGTTAGTTTAAAGTAATGAGTGAGCCTCATGTTTTTCATGTTTTTTTCATAAAAAGCGTCACATTTTCTTCATTGTAAAAATAACAACTTTGAAATTGATACACAACAATTAGCCAACAATCTCTCCCGAAAAAATGATTTTCCACAACTCTTACGGTAGGAATGATAACAATGCCATGTAATGATGATTGTGATTTTAATATATAGGGAAATGAGTTCAAATTTCAAAGAAGGGGCGTTGGTGAGAGAAAGGAGTGAACGAAGTTAGAGGAAAGATAGTATAATTTAAAGTTAATACGACAATTAAGGACCACAATGACTAAGTGAGCAGAAAAGTATGGATATATACAAATAGAAATGTCACGATCAACGTGATACTAAATGTGAACATCTAATAGTTTATGTGTGTTAGTATACAGTAACCATTCGATTAAGTACGTGCCCACTTAAGTACACCATTCTATTAAGTGCGCATTCTATAGAGGTCAAAATCCAAATAAAAAAATTTACACTGTTTCATGATGAAATTACATCAAACCAATTTGGAACTATGTTCCTAACACCAAAAAACAATAAAATGAGTTTCTAAAAATAATAAAATTAAAAGAATTTGTTACACGATGGTGGATGGGGTCTGTCCCCCCCACCCCCCATGGCCGCCTTGTTCGATTCATTCATCCTTAATTTTCTTTCTTTCTTTCTTTTCCTCCCTCCCTCCCTCTCTCACTTTTTGTGCATATTGTTTTTTCTCAAAGATGGTAGAAGTTGCAAACTAATCTTTCTCTGTCATTCCTCTCCTCTCTTTTCCCGTTTCCTCCATTTCTACTACAATTGCTTAAACATGCAACCACTAGGAAGAAAATGTAGGAAAAAATATCAGCGCATCCAAGGTAATCCAATGAATAACATATGTATTCCTTAAGCCTAGCAGAAATGAGAAAACTAACGGTAATATGGAATCAAGAAAGAAACGATATTCAAGAAGAGTATGTTGAAACAAGAAATGTTTTAGGTCAATTATATCACATAAATTGATCACTTCTCTTATCAAGAATTGTGTGATCAAAACATAGAGAGAATTTTTTTTGGAAAACCCTAAAAATTTCAAAAAAGCCCTAAAAATTTCCAGAAAACCCTTAAAGTACGCAGCTCGGTTAAGTATGCACTTCTTCCTTGCGTTCAAAGTGCGTATTGTATGGTTAGTCCAATGTTAAATGGGTGATCACAAGGTAACTTGTATGCATATCTTCCATATAGAGGTGCTAACTTTTGCGTTATTGGTTGTATAAATAGGTAGTTCCCAGTTTGATTGTCCTTAAGGAGTTCAAAAAATTATGAATGTAAGATATTGATCAATGAACGGGCAAGGCAAGCATATGTTTGAAACAAACAAGGGAAGCAGACAAGCATATGTTTGAAACAAACAAGGGAAGCAGACAAGCACTCCCTTCAGTTATACTTGAATGTGGGGAGGAGTTTGAGGTGGAGAAGATCCTAGACTCTTGACTAATGCACATAAAAATTTATTATCTAGTATCATGAAAGGGTTATCCTCTATTTGAAACCACTTGAGAACCAATCAACCACCTTTGCGATGCACCAGACGTAGTTTGGGATTTTCATCATCATTATCCCCACAAACCTGCTCCGCCTAGAATTCGATAGTAAAAGGGAGGATAATGACACAACCAACGTGATATTAGAAATAAACATCTAGAAGTTTATGTGTATTAGTATATTGTATGGTTAGTTGAATATTAAAGGAGTGGTCATACTATGAAGTGTATGGTTAGTTGAATTGTATTGGATTCAATCTAGTCTCATCTTCTTCTTCGTTTTTCTTGCTTCTGCTTTCCTCTCTGTCGTTTCACTTCTTTGCTTGGCACACTCATTTGTTTGTCTCAATCATTCACTTTTCTTGCTCGAATTTTACTATTTTCTTCAAAAGTAACAAATGACGTATGTGGTGTGTGCGCGTGTGTGTCTGAGAGAGAGAGAGAGAGAGAGAGAGAGAGAGAGAGAGAGAGAGAGAGAGAGAGAGAAGAAAGATATATTAACGTCTTCTAAGACCAAATTTGGCCCATGAGACAATTGGTTTACAACAAAATGGGGTGTTTACCCAATCATCGAAAAAAAATAAAAATAGAACTTAAAGGTAAAAGTGTTGTAGTATTGTACAACTTAACGTGTTCAAGGATGCCCATATTCATCGTCTCCCCTTGTCCTTGAAAATATTCATTGGTTACATGTTGGTGAATATTAGAAAGGTTATTGTAAACATTTTGTAGCTTATTCTCTCTATGTTGTTTTAGCTCTAAGATATATCTATCTAATTTCTTTATATATGGAGTATCTAATAGTTTGGAGAGGGTGGGAGAGGATCTGAGTATGTCTTGGTATTTAGCCCTTATCTCGGCGTAAGTTGGATATAATCCACATATCTTTTCCTCTTTAGGGACTCAACTAGTATGAGCATTATCAATCTCAAGTTGTTGAGATGATATGTCACAAAACAAGAAGATTATATTCCATTACATTGTTGATCTTCTTAAGAATCGGTTGTGGTTAAGACCCCTTCTATACAATCGATAATCCATACCATGCATGAATGATTAGTATGCAAGCTTAAAGCCTTACATGTGGCAACCCACAAATACATTGTCTACAAAACACATCGTCACTAACTATTTACATTAGTTAAATGTAACATTTGGGGGCCATGACATCCCCTCCTTTTATCACTAATCTTGAGTTGGTTGGAGCCACATCAAGTGCATTAGCAAGGTTCCCAAGAGTTCTTTGATAATGGATAACCTTGATTAGAAAAAAGTATCGGAGGTAGTACTGTTGTGGCATAGTTTCCTTGAGTTTGAGATGCAGTCCTAGTGCAAGTTGGAAGGCCATAGGATTAATCTAATCAGATTTTCAGAAGCGTCCCAATATCTTGTGATCTAAATTGGCATAGGATCGAGTTGTGGTGATGATTGAATGCAATAGCTATTGATTGTCACCAACCTTAAAGTTGGGTGGTGCAACTAGACCATGATCAACCTACTCTTTATAATGTGCACATGCATTCACAAGTTTTCCTTGGTCACAATAAGCCCCAATTGGTATCTTGGCCAACTCCTCGATAGATGCATTCACTCAACTATTAGGTATATTGATGCTACAACATAGATGGAAACCATAGCTATTGAAGAATCCCATGTGTTATTGTATGCTAACTCAATTAATGGCAATAATTGAATCCAACCATCTTGTTGATAGCACACCATGCACTTGATATATTGTTTGGAGACTTGATTGACTCATTTAGTTTGAGCATTAGTCTTCTAGTATAACATTGAGGACCACTTCATTTGATTCTAAGGAGTTTTTTTAAAAAGAAAGATATACATCAGTATATTACTTGAGAAATGTACATATAGAAAACAGAAGGAGACATTTCATCTCACCTCTATTGTGATACAAAGGCTAATACCAACATTTGATCAAACAGATGATATCATATGAGAAACAAGTGGAGCAAAAACTACAAGCTATGCAACAAAAAAGAAGGTATGGCATAATTCCACCTCTGACCAGAAGCTGTATCTGAAAATAAGTGAAGCCCTTGCCATCGTTTCTTAAAGTCCACTTGACGTTGCCATAGAACATCAGCTGAACCCTGTAGATCATCATATATGACCACGTAGTGTATGGACAAATAACAGCTAGAATTCAATAAGCATGGTGTGGAGATGTATGATTCTAAGGAGTTGGAAGAGATATTGCTAGAAATAGGAGATGAATTGTGGTCTACAATCCAACATGATGTTTTTATGAGAGTCCATGGAGCCAAACATAATTTGTCAGCACTAGATTTGTTGTATACGTACTAGAGATGGTTTTCCATATGGGATGTTGCTAAGAGACACCTTTGTTAGGGGGTGATCGGGTGGTCTAACAACCTTTCTTCCTTATTTTCTCCTTACTTTTGTTTGCTTTATGTTAATTGATATTCTTATCGGCACATATATATTGCCAAAAATCTTCAAGTGTTAGAAAATTTCCAACAATCCTTTAAATGACTTGCATTGAGATCTCTAAAAATTGGCCAATCTATTTTAGTGAACATAGCCGGTGAGTCTCGTGGAATGTCACTTGGCTAATTTCCAACATGCTACATAAGAATAAGTGAGGAAGTACGACTAGGTGAAAATATTTTCCTAGGTTCCTCTCAAATGCCAAATATACTCATCTTCTAGTGGTTGACGATACCCTCTTTGACAATTGGATTTGTTTATAGTAAGTCCCAAAATGTGGCTATTGATCGAGGATTGTTAACCAAGGCCATGGTGTCATCTCTGCCACATCCTCCACCCCCATCTTAGTCCGAACTAGCTAATAGAGTACATAACCATGATTGGCTTTTACAACTTCAGTTGATTTTGAATTCATAATGACATCTCAATCACAAGGCATAAAAAAGAAATCGCAATAGTTGAAGAGAATTTGTTTTTACTAAAGGAATAAGGGGCAAAAGTTTGGTCAAGCTTCGACAAAAATGTTAACATTAAATACAACCAATGCACAAATTAATACAATTTCATTCTCTTGCTACTCAATTCAAACAACTCAATGTTCAACGTTGGAGAATTCCTCTATGACTCCTCATTAACCTTCTAATGTATTTATTTTATTACAATTAAAATATTCCATTTTTAGCATGCCGAATTTGTTATCTGTGTTTTTTAATGCAAACCGTATGCATTTTTCGTTTTTCTAATGACAAAGTAGATTCATGGACAAGTCTATCGCAGTGGTTTGTTTGTTGGCATGAGCAATTCGTATGTCTGAACAAAATTCTTAAAAGTCGTATCTTATAGATGGCTCATTGCATATCTTGTTAGCTCATTGCATATCTAAAAGCATAAATAGTTTGTAATCAAATGCCAACCGTTACATAGAAAATTTCAATGGATGCTTCATTGTTACGCTTAAGTCACACATTATTCTTTATTCTTATCTAAAATTATGGTTCTCTACCCTCCCAATCACAAGTATCTTAACTATGTGGAGGAGATACTAGTATACATACTTTTTGTTGTGCTTTGTACTGCAAAAATAGCGATGGAGAATATTAGAGTATATTGGCTTTGTTAAGTTGTCCAAAATCATCCATTCCCTTTTGAGGTAAATGCAAGATACCCAAAAACAACAATCCTATTGAGTGAATTGTGCTATTGAACTAGTGCACTATGTGCATGGTTGGTTAGAATAGATATCTAATGAGATGCTACTATCTAGCGTTATGGGCACTCCAAACGAATATTGAAATGTGAGATGAGTGCACTATGTGCAAGGTTTGTGCGCTTTGTTAGAGTCTATCTCTAACGAGATGTCACTATCTAAAGTTATGGGCGATCTAAGCGAATATTCAAATGTGAGACAAAATAGGCAAAATGAATGTTTGTTCATGAAATTCTAGATTAGGACAAGAAAGAATTATATGGTGGTATCAATGATTCAACCTTAATTCCTTGAAGTTATTCACACACAACTACTCTCCCAACTTGCCAAGGAACTAGATAACAATGATCTTAAATAGACACGAAATGCTCTATTAATATATCATTTTAAAATTAAGGATAGGCACGAGAATGAGTGCAAGCATGCTCGGAGTTTCTAAAATGATAGAATCAACACGATGCTAAAAGTCAAAACTTTTTTCACCCTAGTAAAAGACAAACGACAAATATGAATGTAGGTTTTAAACCTTTGCGTTTTAAGTAATTTATAGTTGTGGTCGTGGAGGGAGGGGGGTTTCCACATATAATGGTCATGGAACTACAGAAAGGCCCCCCATCTTGGATGCCTTTGACATTTGCATAGACTCTAGCACCATAATTAAATAGAGAAAGGCTGCAACAAGAAGAAAATACATGCAATCTATATGCAATTTGCACCACTTGTTGTCTTAGGTCTCTATAGATATAAAACTTGATAGTCTATTGTATGCATTTCACATGTACCTATGTATTCTTTCTACATTTTTGTTATAAGTTGCCGTATTCGTTGACTAAGGTTAACTCAGTTTTTTCAACAAAGAGTTATGTTTTTTATTATTAGAGTTAGATTTGTGTCTTGAAAACATTAAGCTCACATCGTGGAAACTTAATAAACTATTCTTGGTGCAATTCTCAAAAAATGTAAGACTCAAAGCACTTCCCATTGAAACTAAATCAACAATTTGAAAATTGTAAGTCGTGTCACTATAGAAAGTTCTCATATACTCAAGGCATTGTGAGCTAAAACAAACAATAACAGATTTTACTCTCTCTCTCTCTCTCTCTCTCCATACACACACATCATATGATCAACAATGCATCATGATTAGTATTTTACTTTCCTAATGTAGTCGAATCTCATTGATATTTTACTTGGTTAATATATGGGAATCTAACCACTTGATTGATGAGAAATGGGCATTGGTAAATTTGTAGCATCAGTTCATGATCACAATGGTTGGTAAAAACATCAAAAGTAATTAGTATAACTTATAATATGCATTTTCCAAGATAACAATGTTGGATTCTCGTATTTTTGGATAAGATAAATTGTATCTAAAGATAATTCATACATTTCAATTGACTTCGTATCAACTCTAGAAAACTATCGACAAGTGTTCTAAAATTTCTAAAAGGAAAATTGCGCTAGGTGGATAGTAACATTTACGAGGAAGGGTTCTAAAGAATTAATACAAAAGAATGTGATCACGAAAACTTCAATGTGAGAAACTAAGAAAGCTGGAATAATTAAACCAATTACAAAAGTTCATTAGATACGAGAGAAGGAAAACTTCCTTTTTAATCAAGACACCTCCAAGTAGCGGTGATCATGGATGAGTAGAAGAAGAATGTTTTGGAATACTGGTTCTTTAATACATGTACTTCAAAGTCATTAGATGAGTTAGGATGGTTCCACCGCCCCTTTTTTCCCTCAAAATAGTTCAACTATCCGTTGCTTAAGGAGGTTTCACAACAAACCAGTGTGATGTAGAGAAACACATAAAATTCTACGAGCATAGATAAGGTCGAAGATTCGTTCAAATGTTGGGTTACTTTCATATTTCAAGTGGTAAAAGCATCGTATATGTATTCATGAGCCTTGGGGAGGAAAGGAAGAAAGCAAAATGGGTAATGAAAACAATTACATTAAAGAGAGATCTCCTTTTTTATGAGAAGAAAACTAACCACATGGCGCAAGGGCCAAGTGGCACTTGCACTTGGCCTTGGGCCCTAGGAAAATGAATAGATTTTAAACCCCCTAACTTTATGACGGCAAAATGGAGACTAGAAGTTAGAGCCCTCCATGATATTGAGCAAACCAATGCTTTGTTGAATTTCTCGACCCTACTCTGAGAAAACATGCTTCACATCATGCACTTCACTAATATATAGTCAAAATATAAGGGAGGGACACTTCTCCCACCCTCTTTCTCTCTGGTCACGATCTATCCACTCCTACCATGTTATGTCACAAAACCTGATCACAAGTAGCGGGGGGCTTGTGAGCAATTTTCCCTTGCCACCACCATTCTTTCATTTTATCCTAGTAGGTAGAGAGAATTCTAATGAGCCCTTCTAATGCTAATGAAAAAAGGTTCCTTGGCCATGACAAGGAATGGAAATCCACAGCTTTGTCTCTGCCATTGTCACCATTGCCACCACTTTGCGATTCTAAAACAACAACATCTCATCATGTGAGTGTAGATTCGGATGATTCTGTGGTGAGTATGAATTGGAATATTCTGTCGGATTCTAGTTTGGTACCTAGCTCCGATTCAAGCATTCAATCTGAGCTCAGCTTGGCATTGGACACTCTTGAAAACAGTGAGGGATTGGATGAGACGGTCTCATGTAATAATAATAATAATGTGACATTGATTCGACATGTCAATGTAGCCAAGCATGATGATGTGGAAGAGGTACTTCGTGCCAATTCACTTGTCCATAGAACAAGGACACATATTATGAACTTCTCGTCACCACATGTCGAACTCATACAATCATTTGATGTATATGATACCAACCAAATGCGATGTAGGTCGGCGACTATATGCGTGGTGAAGGCCGGGCCGGAGCATGTGTACATCATGGGTGGAAGTGGAGGTTCTAACATATTGAAACTACACCTGGCATCAAGGTGTGGAGACAAGAAGGCGATTTCACTAGGACGAGGACGTGGTGGGCGTAAGAAGGATGATGATGATGGAAAGAAGAGAATGGTACGTGCGATGGCGGTGGTCGACCGAAACACGGTGGTGACGTCGGAGCAATGCGCACGTGGCAACCGCCACGAGATCCGAGTGTGGAGGTGCCGGCCGGACAGGGGCAGGGAGAGTGGCTCCACGACAGCTTCCTCTTCCTCTTCCTCTTCCTCTTCCTCCTCCTCCTCCTCCTCCTCCTACTACACATGTGTAGGGACGTTGCCGGATCGATATAGCTGGGCCCGCATCCGCCAAAGCTTGGTAGCCAGCAACTACGTCCGCATCCGGCGGCACCACAGGCGGCTGTGGACCGACCACGTGGATGCCATCACGTGCCTTGCCTTCTGCCCATCCAACCACGTTCTCTACTCTGTCTCCTGGGACCGCACCCTCAAAGTGTGGCGCCTCTCCGACTTGCGCTGCCTGCAGTCGGTGGCGCGCGCCCACGATGACGCTATCAATGCATGCATCGTCTGCCACCGCTCCGCTGCCGTCTTCACCGCCGGCGCGGATGCCACCATCAAGCTCTGGCTGCCAACCTCAGCCTCGTCTTGTGACAACAACAACAACAACAACAACAACTCATTCTTCCGGGTGGAGCTTGTGGCCACGTTGGCCGGCCACAAGTCAGCGGTGAATGCGCTGGCGCTGAGTCCGGACGGCCGGCTGCTGTACTCGGGATCAGCTGACAGGACAGTCCAGGTGTGGCCCATCAAGAAGACTGGCGGAGGCAGTGCCGGAGATGGGCCGGTGGCGACGCTGGTAGGGCACCGGGGTGCGGTGCTCTGCTTATCGGCGATGGCGATGGAGGCGTTGTGCAGCGGATCAGAGGACAAGACGGTCCGGGTGTGGAGGCGATGGCAGGGCGCGTGGGCCTGCGTGGCCGTGCTGCGAGGCCACGCCACTCCCGTCAAGTCCATCATCATGGCCATGCCCATGCCCGCCGCCGCCGCCGCCGGAAGCCAACTCCCCCTCTCCCTCTCCGTCGTCAGTGCCTCATCGGACGGTCACGTCCGACTGTGGAGCCTCAAATAATTCTCACCCAAGGAATTATTTCCAAGGACAAACCCAAAGTCTCTCCCGTAGCATCCATAGATAGAAGATAAGTGTGGACTCCTCATTGTGCTGTTGTGGTCGGTGGGTTACTGTCCATATATGTATGTATGATGCCCATCAACGTGTGTTTGGGGAGGCATCTTCCTTCATCTTATTACACAAGTTTGTAGTGAGTTTACATTGAGGAGTCCTCTTGCGGCAACAATTGCAAATAACTGCCAAAACAACAACAATGATGATGATGGAAGCATGGGTTCAATTCAACTCAAAAAATTTACTTTTAAGTGCTTCCCGTTTATTTGTGGTGCTAATTAATGAAGAGTATGACATAAGATAATACCTCGGTTAATTGCAATATCTAAAAGTTCCCACAAATGTGTAATTTCATATTGCTTAGATCTCCAAGAGGTATACATAACACTTTTATAGATTACATTCAAAATGAATGAAATATATATATATATATATATATATATTTAAACACTTCTCATAGAGATTATAGCCATGCGTCAGTGTTCTCAAATCTTTTGTTTTCCTTTGAACACAAGGAAGGCCATTGCATTTAGGGACAAACGTGAATGGAACGCTAAAAGCTATGTGTTTAGATGTAGATCAATTAAAGTTGGAGCCTTTGCACTTCATTTTTAGGTTGTTCTTCCCAATTTGTACAAGTTACTTATTGAATTGGTTATTTAGAGAATAGATGGCACCTTCTTCTTCTTCTTCTTTTGTGTGTGTGACATACACTTAGCCAATTTATCATCCTACCTTTGATATATGTGGACGTTCCAATTTCTCAATCTAAACCCTCTTCTTGATGCAATACCATTCATGGATCAAATAATTCATCGAAGTCCAGATGCCATTTTTTAAATGGGTTCTAATAGAAGTAACGGCTTGACAAAGCATGTTGCTTACCCCAATCTTTGGCACTAATCTCAACCCTTGATATGAAATTGTGTATCTTTCTAGACCATAGGCCACCAAAGTTTGTCTTAACATACCTTCCCAATGGTGCTTTTCTGACATAGTGTTCACCCACTACTCCTTAGTGGGTTTCCTTGAAGATCGTATGTGTCTCGTGCCAGAATATACCTCATCCTCAACTTCCACTACCGACCTTCTTGTTGAAAATGCCTTCCAGGAAAGCAACATTTCCTATTATCTTTTTTCCTATCATAATTTGTGATTCATTCCGACAATATTTTGCTCTGTAACGAATAACATTCCCAAAATTATAGTCTCATAATGACCCCTCATGACATTCTAGATTCGTCTCTTGCAAAGAGTTGTTATGTACTCAAGATTCCTTCCTCCATTTTTTTACAATCTTTTAAATAATTTACCAACATTAGTATTGATAATAATGTTCTACATCTGATCACCAATGTTAGACAATTATGAAAGGACTACACGGTCCCGAAAACAACGCTCGGCCACAACTGAGTCTAGGATCAAAACACAGAAAAACGGGTAATGTGCGCACGACACAGTAAAGAGAAGAGTACACAGGATGTTTACGTGGAAAACCCAAACACGGGAAAAACCACGACAGTCCACAGACTGCAAACTATCACTATGTTACAATATACAATAGATGAACACAGAGGCAACGACCTCTTGTTCACTGTCTTCGCCACAAGCGACGGTTACAACAGAGACAACGTCCTCTTCGTCTCTCACTCTCTCTCTGTACACAATTGCACTCAAATCTTGCACCAACAAGAACGACAACTCTGCTACACTAAGTTTGCCCTAAGTCATATTTATACTAAAATGACTTTTCGGCTATTTACAAATATAGCCCCGATGGACTCTCAGAAACATATTTACGAATATGTCCCTTCATCCGGTGAGCACTCCTCACCGGGCCTGCATCATCTGGCGCTTGCCGAGCACTCGTCATCCGATTCTCACCGGGCCTTCCTTGTTGGGTACTCGTCATCCGGTTCTCACCAGGTCTTCCGTTGCCGGGTACTCCACATCCGATTCTCACCGGGTCTTCCATTGTCGGGTTGCTCATCAGCACTGTTCTTCTCACTTCCCATCCGGAGGGACCTGTTTCCTAACAAATTATATTCCTTTTTTTTGTCTAAGACCACACTTAAAATAGTTGGTTGGCCTTTGATCTCCAAGTCCATGTGCCCTTGATTTTACATTCTTCCACTTGCTAGCATATTAGTGTGAATGCCTATATTGTTGATGCCTTTGGTTGGATCACCAAAATTGTTTTGAGGAGGTACATAACTTGTTATAAATGGTCCCATGAAATCCATGTAACTCCCATCATTTCTCCCTTCCGCCACAACATGAACCGAATAGGTTGTAACATGCTTTGTAATGCCTTATTAGTCCAAGGATGTAAAGGCAAAAAATATAATAACATGGGCATCAAGATACATTGCACCACTTTGAGTCGTACATGAAAGGGCCATAATTGAGACTTCCAATACATAAATGTGTCCCTCAATGTACTACCAATCCAATCAATCAATTGAACATTTGTAACATCAATGCCCAATGGATAGCCCAAATGTTGATAAATTGAACCTTGTGTAATCACTGACCCTCGCCATCCTAAACATTCCAAATCACTCTCCGTACAAGAAATAAGGTGAGACTTCCTCCAATTTATAAAAACTTCATTTGTAACACCATCCCAACCATGGCTTTTACCATTTGGAAGGTGTAACAATACCTTTTCAACCTCAGCTTCTTCAAAATCAACATCCAATTCTTGACAAATATTTGTATTCACGACACTCCCAATTACATTATAAAACTCTTGTCACACTTTTAAGATATCCTCATTAATAATAAACTGTGGTCCAATCAAATTCTTAAAATGAGTAATACATAACTCAATAACCTTGACTAGGTCTACAACAATGGCATCCCCTATCTTAATTTGTACCACATTTGAACGAGCATATGGTGGTCTTAATCATTGAAAAAACATATGAGATTGTGATTGATTATCCATAAATCCCTCCTTTAATTGGCGTAGTCTTGTCTATTGATAACTTTGACAAGACAAATTCTTCACAATGTCTATACTTGAACTTGAACATCCAAAAGCTCTTTATCATGTGGATTATTCATCAATAGTACATTGCACTGTGTAAGAATATAACCCTGGATACATTGAAGATCATAACTCAATGTGTTGATTAACATTATTGGGTGAATAGATTCCTACCAACCATATCAAATCCTCAAAATACTTGACTTCCATCACCAAAAAACGTCCATATGGATCATTATAGACTATATGTGGACACAACGAATCACGAATAATCATGACAACCCCTGAGTAATGATGTGATCACTGTCTTGCATAATATGTGGAATATCCACGCAAATGTAACATAGATCCATCTAAATCATGACACATATGTTCAACTGCACATAAAACATCCCAATCTTCATCAAATAAAGTTTTCCATAATATATATTTCTTATGAGGAGAAGATGCCCCTCTCAGATTCCATGATACCATTTTCATTTAACACCTTTGGTAAGAACTTGCTCTTTATGAGTAAGTGTATTCATGAATGTACTTAGTCTAACTACTTGTTCAAGAGTTGCATAAGGATTTGTGTGTACTACATCATCCCCTCCACCAATATTAGGGTTTTGTTGTCTAGCTCCACGAGAACGACGTCCTTGATTTTATTGAGGTCATACCACCCTTCCTGAAGAATCGAATTGTAATTGGTTGGACAATCTCTGATTTCGCACTTGTTTCTGCCAAGGATTTTTCTTAAACCCCTCCTTCAATCTCAAATTTGATTCCCTTTGTATGGCAACACCCTTCCCTTTTATCTTACGCTTCACTTGATGCCACTCTCCATCTTCAACATTTGGGTCATCATTATTACATACTCCATTCTCCTCCCCAACACCTCTAACATGACCATGAACTTTAGGATCTCGCTCTAACCCATGAGATGTTCCCTCATCCATGACCATATCAACTATTGAGACAATATCCTTCTCAACATCTTCCTTATTTTTCCCTTTGACATTATTTTCTGGGGATAGTTCACCATGAGATTGGCATTCAGCCATAAAATGCCCCAATTTACCATATTTAAAACAATGTCCTGCAAAAGTTTCCCATTGAAACCTTAAAACGAAATCGACCAAATCGAGATGTATCGATACTTGTATCCCATAACATGCAAAATCTACATTTGTTCAACGAATTAACATGAGGAGCAACCAAAACTTTACCATTTTGGGACATCAATCCTGGTAGTAAATCCCAAAAGAATGAGTTACTACAATCAACGATCACTCAAATTGGACATTATTGTCTTAATAAATTTTTATAATCCATCATTGGAACCCATTCCATCATGTCATGCACTAATCTTCTATCAAAACAGATTGGTACCTTTGCCATCAAAGTTGTACGGTGTTCTAACGATCGAAAAACTACATCATAAAAACCTCTTGGACCCACAGAAACATCCTCAACACAATTAGGCATTATGAATGAATTCAACCACTGCTTAATCCATGATACCAAAGGAAGTTTGCTAGTGAAATACAAAATAACACCACGATCATAGAACCTGTCAAAAGTTGCTAACATAGAGTTGGTCTCCATCACCACCTCGACAACATCCTCCTCCACACAATCTTTAACATATTTCTCATTTTTTTCCATAAAATCGGAAAGCAAAGCCTTAACAAAATCACGATGACTGTCAATATCATAATCATCTCCAATAACATCTTTCTCACCAAGAATAGCAGCATATGATGTTTTCTCATGTTTTGTAGAATCAATACACTTTTGCCTTTTGTAATTTTCATAACCATCATCACTACCACATCCATCAACAATCATCAACTCACTTCTTGTTGTTGTGTCAGCCATCCTAATATAGATTGAGAGAACTAACCTGAGACGATGACACTTTTGCTTGTAGCTTGTTGTAACTATAACTAAACGTAGCTTCCAAATAATCCTTGGAAAGCCCTCTGAACGAGCTTCGCAATGAGCCAAAAATCATAAAAAACGGAGTTCCGAGGACAAAGTTACATCAAAAACATGTTTCAACACTATTCTTGGAACGTCATCCCATTTTTTTATTCTCTCTCTCTCTCACACACACACACACATACACACACAGTTACAGAGGCAACTACCTTTTGTGTAATTATACAACAACATTCAACAACAATGATTCACTACAATCTAGTACACTAACTATTTGTCCTAAGTGTATGTATACACATACAACATTTATGGCTATTTACAAATGTAGCCACCGAATCGGCCATTAAATCGATTTTCGGTTTTAGATTTCGCCCTCGGCCAAATTACCCATTGGTTCTATCCGATTCGGGTTGTAATCTTCTTCCCATCCGGAGGGACTTGTTTCCCAACACATTGATCAACAACCATGGTATGGTTGGAATCGTGAAGCTCTCACTTCTCAAGCTAAAAATTGTGGAATTTTGTCACCAACACATGGGTTTAACAAATAAGGTGCTTACTACAACAAACAACATGTAAATCGAACATTTGACAATTAAGTTGTGGCCTCTCAAAGATTTGGGCTATATTTATAGAATCAAGAAATATTGAAGATTATACCCTTGTACCAATTTATGGTGGATCACTCTATAAATAATGTGTTCCACCTCTTCGAAGCGCCCTTATTTTGCTCACATAATTTATAGGGTCTTTGGATGATGCGCTCCCAATTAACGATGTGATAGCAAGGAGACCCCATGCTTCATGTACTCGTTCTATTCACTTCATGCTTGGGACTCTTGGTTCATCAGTTGTCAATAATTTATTCTTCTTTTCCATTTCATCTATTGAATGTGCATGCATTAATTCTCATGCAATGTTATTTTTTCCTTTCATTGCGTTCATACTTGCCACGTTGTCGTGAAGAAAACCGCCCACAAGAGGAATCGGAGGAACAAGGCGTGGGAAACGGCTCTACACACACACGCGCGCCAAGAAGTACCTAAGGTCGAAGTAGGTACATACGAGGATCCTAGGTGGGTAGATTCGGTTGGTATGCAGTTAATGCCAAACGGCCTCTTGACGGGCTATAAAAGGAGGAGGAAGACTAGAAGTGGGGTATCTCGCGCGGAGAGGACGAAGTGCTGCCGAACCGATTTCGGAGCTTCTCTCTCACCCCTGCCTTCTCTGTCTTCTGCTCCATCGCGTACCTGTGCAGGTTTCGAGGAGGCTTGCGCTGTTCCGTGGAACGCCCCGAGCGCGTCCTGCAGCACCTCCGACCTGTTTTCCCTTTCTGTGCGTCGCGACATACAGGGGTCGGCATCTGTTCGCCGCCCTGTTCGTTTTCGTTAGTATCTATTTCGTGCCCCACCGTGGGTTGTAATACTTTAGTCTGTTATTTTCTTGCATTCATAAGTACATATCTTCTCTTGTTGCGTCCATCTACGTCGGCGTTTATTTGTGATCTCTGTTTGTTGGGCCGTGTCCCTATGCGATCTTCGGTTCTGTGTAATCGGGTCTCTCTCTCTTACTCCTCTCTCTCTTGCTCTTCGGTCCAAGACCCCCGTGGTCCCTCCTCCTTTCTGCACGCAAGGGCGTAGCAAACGCGACATGTTGGTGAACCCGACGTGAAAGAGGCGGCAGGAGAGTAGGAAATGAAAGGGGCGGATCTTGCAGAGGCCATGGCTTCGGCCGTGGATCGGATAGTAAGCGCGCGCGAGGGCACCGGCGCCCTCGATAGAGCTATTGAGGCGGTCGTCGGAACGATCGGTCGATTCACCGGAAAAGATGCCACGAAGTACCTGGCGTCCTACGGTGCGGAAATGTTAATGCGGGACATTCCGGAAGACAGGCGTCTTGCCGGTTTTCCCCGAGTGGCGATGCCGAGCATCCACGCGGAGGTGCTCGAGGTGCGGGCGGAGAGCCGTACCTGGGAGGAGTTCGAAGGTCGGCTCCTGGAAAAATACGGACTGGACGACGCGCTCCGGCTTTCGAAGCGAAGCTTCATGGAGTGGGTGGAGTCTCCCGGGAAAGGAAGGAATGCGTCGGCACTCCTCCGGGAGTTCGAGGAGAACTTCGCGCGCCTTTCGGCGCTTGACAGGATGGTCCTGGATACAAGCCGGGTCCTGCTGTTCGTCAAATCGGTTGACGAGAGGGATCGGAGTCACGTGGGCGCCCTGCTAGAAACCGAAGACGGGCTGACAGCCGACTGGGCGGCGGTCAAGAGAGCCTGCGGCCGTTTCGACAAACGGCGAGAATGGGAGGATGACAGAGCAACCGGGTCGGGCTCAGTCGCGGCGAGGATACCCGAGCCGGCGCAGCCGGTGCGAAGGGAAGAGACTCGGGAGTGGCTGGAATCCGGTTCAGCTCCGACCGGCGTGATCAGAGGCACGACTGGAGGAGCTGCGTTGGAGGAACTGACGAGGGCGATAAAAGACCTCCAAATCGCACAAGCCCGCAGAGAAGGCGGAGGACCTGCTCGTGACCGACGGCCGGCGGCGGGGAACAGGTGCATGTGGTGCGACGGGGTCGGCCACATCCGAAAAGACTGCGGCGATTTCGCAGAGGCGCTGAAGAACCGGGTGGTATACCTATGGGAAGGCCGGGTTCACGCCAACGACACGAGAAGGGCCCTAAACCGAAACGACGGGCGAGGCGGAATGAAGAGGTTGATGGAAGAGGCGGCGGCCCGACATGCGGAAACCGTCCACTACTCGGCGTCGGCCGGTATTCGAGTCGGGGGCAACGAGGCCCGAAGAGGAAGCAAAGCCGGATTCTGGCCGACGGTGCTGGAAGGCCTTGCCGATACGAGGATGAAGAGGGAGGAATCGGACCGTGCGGAGAAACGGGTACGGGAGATGACCGGGTGGAGCGACCCGGTCGAGGAAAAGACGGGCTTCGTGGAAGCCGCTTGCCGGAACTACGAGGCTCTGGTAGAAGAGAAGCGGGTGGGGAAACCCGGGACGACCGGGCCCTCACAACGATACGAGACCCGGTCCGGGCCACGACGGGACGAAGCCGGCGGGGCCGGTACGCAAGATAAACCCCAGAAGGGCGGGTACCGTCTGGGGACGGAGATAGAAAGAACCACGGACTTACGAAAGGTCCTGGAGGAACGGATCCTCGACAGCAAGGTGGAGCTGTCGCTACGGGAGGTGCTGGGAATCGCCAAGAAGGAGTTCCACGACTCCATCGTGGACTTGGTGAAACGGAAGAGGCTGTCAACGGAGACAGAACCGGAAAGACCGGTGGAAGTACGGACGACGCACCTAGACGACATGGCGCTGGGAGACGAGTGGGCGGAAAGCCACTATTCGAGACCGCACTGGGCCCGAGCGACCACGGAAACCCCGGTGAAGATCGGCGATGTCCAGGAACCGGTGATAGCTTTGGTAGACCACGGATCGGAGATCAATTTGATGTCCATGGACTTCTATAAGAAGGGCAAATGGCCGATCAACACCAAGCACGGGTGGAAAATAAGGGCAGCAACGCGCGCCACCGAGGAACTGCACGGGGCCTGTCCGAATGTGCGAGTCAAGATCGGCGACGTCGAGATTGACCAGCACTTCTTCGTGCAGGAGACGTCCTCGCATCCGGTCATACTGGGAGAGCCGTACATCACGGCGGCGCGAATGGAGACCAAGGTGCTGGACAATGGTTCGGCCTATGCGCGGGTCAAGAGCCAGGACGGGCGCCATTCGGTCCAGTTTTTGACGGTTAGGCCGAACCACGAGCGTAACCGCGACTCCCTCGGTTCCGATAACCGAGAGGATTTTTAGAGAGGGCTGCCAAGGCGTGGGGCCGCGACAGTCCGGACACCCCGGGAAAACCCCACACCTGTACGATAAAACCGAAGAAACCTTGTACCATAGGTAGGGAATTTTTGTTCTCCGGCAGCGGAGCGTGTACGATAGCCGGCATCGGCGGCCGAGAGAAGACAAAGGCGGAGGGGAGACTTCGAGCGTGCGGAGTTCTCGGCCCTGACGAGGAAATCAACGGAGCCGTGGAGGCGGTATCATTCGACGACACCTTGGGAATGCTGGGAAAGGTAGTCGAAGAAGGCCTTAACGAAGACCGGACGATACCGGTGTGTTCCGAGGAGATGTACGAAGTCATCGCGGACTTCGGTCGAGGGCTCGAGTCGGTTCGGACGGCCCACGTAAGCACCAAGTACAAGACTGTGGACCGGAAGGTAAGGCCAGTCGCGGCACCCTTACCGGAGGACAGCGCGTCGAGAATCAAAGGGGTTGCATCGGACCCTAGTCTACGAGATCCGGCCTGCATAGGACACACCTTCACCGACGAGACGCTCCGAGAGCTCAAAATCGGTGGGGGCGGGTTCCTACTGCCGGCGGAAGAAGACCGGTTTCGGAGAATGCTCGGAAGGCACGGGAAAGCCTTCGCATTCTCGCCGGAGGAAATCGGGTGCGTTGACCCGACGATCGTGGAGCCGATGGTGATATTCACGGTACCGCATGTACCATGGAATCTCAAGCCAATCCCGGTTCCGAGAGCTCACATCCCGAAGTTGATGGAGCTGCTGAGGCAGAAAGTTGATATGGGAATTCTCGAGCCGTCGAGCGCCCCATATTCGAATCGATGGTTTACCGTACCGAAGAAAAACGGTTCGTTGCGCTTCATCCAGGACCTGCAGCCGGTCAATCGAGTGACCATTCGGAACGCAGGGATCGGACCGACCATAGACGAGTTCGCGGAGGCCTTCGCCGGAAGGTCAATTTACTCGGTCGGGGATCTATACTCAGGGTACGACCAGTTCCAGCTAGCCGTGGAGAGCAGAGACATTACGACGATGCGAACTCCCCTCGGCCTAGTTCGGATGTGTACACTGCCGCAAGGAGGGACCAACTCGGTGGCCCACATGGTGAATGCGATGAACAAGGTTCTGAGGGACTGTATCCCGGACATCACCATGCCGTTTCTGGACGACATCCCGATCAAGGGATGCCCGGTGGAAGAAAAGGACGAGACGATCGGGCCGGACGGATGCCGGCGATTCGTGGCGGCGCACATCGACGACTGCGAGAAGGTGCTGCAAAGGCTAGAGGATGCGAGACTCACCTTCTCCGGGGAGAAGTCGGCCTTCGGGCAGTCAGAAATCATGGTGGTCGGACACCTGTGCGGACCATATGGCCGGAAACCGTCTCCGGCAAAGGTAGAAGCCATCTCCGCGATGAAGCCCGACTGCAGCTCGGTCACGGAAGTACGGAGATTCCTGGGGGCATGCGCGTTCTACCACATATGGATCCCGCATTACGCACACGTCGCGGAGCCACTGTACGGGTTGCTGAAAAAGGGGCGAAGGTTCGAATGGCTAGACGAGCACGCGGAATCAGTCCGGAAGCTGAAAGAGGCCCTTGCAGCGGCACCGGCACTCCGGAAGGCGGTATACGGGAAGGGTACCCCGGTATTCATAACGGTGGATACCAGTCCGACCGGGATCGGATGGGTCGTGAACCAGGAAGACGAGGACGGCAATCGGTTTCCGATCCGATTCGGCGCGAAAGTCCTCAGTGAACGGCAGCAAGGATACGCCCAGGTTAAACGCGAACTCTGGGGTATTGTTTCGGCGGTTAAGGCCGACAAAGACTACCTGATAGGGACAGAAGTGATCATCGAGACGGATTGCCTGCCGATTCTCGGTATGGTTTCCGGATGCGCGACTCCGGACCTGGCGATGCTCAGGTGGATAGCGTACATCAAGTCCCTGGACCCGGAAATACGACACATTTCCGGGAAAGACAACGCCATGGCCGACATGCTTTCGAGGGCGAGGTTCGACGACGAGGGCGGCATGGTTTCGGAAGACGAAGAAGTCGGCGTGGATTTCTTCGAGGCGGCATACATAACGACCGACGGGATGAGCACTCCGGCGCTTAATGAGTTCGACGCGAGCAAGTACGACGGGGAGTGGCTGCAGATCGGCGGGTTTTTGAAGACAATGACGCCCGATGCGTCATGGACGAAGGACGAGGCCAACCGGATCCGGAAGAAAGCATATCGATTCTTTCTCCGAGATGGGCATTTGTGGAAGCACCCGAAGAAGAGGAACGGCGTCCCGCTCCGGGTGGTGGCGATGAAGGAAGAACAGGAGGAGCTACTGGCGGCCTACCACGACAGCCCTTGGGCTGGACACCGTGGAACGTGGGCGACATTTGAGAAGCTGAAGGGGAAGTACTGGTGGCCGGGATTGTACCAGGACGTGCATCGGTTCGTGACAACTTGCGAGAGCTGCCAGATGCACTCCATAGTCCGACATCGAGACGAGCTTCACCCTACGTACCCTCCGGCCATCCATTTCAAATGGATGGTAGATCTGGTGACGATGCCGATGGGGGTAGGACAGATGCGGTATCTGGTCCTAGCGCGGGAAGACCTGACGAACCAGGTGGAAGGCCGAGCCCTTCAGAACAAGACGACCGCGGCCGTGTGTCGGTTCCTGATCGAGGACGTGATATGCCGGTACGGGTGCGTCGGGAAGATCGTGGCTGACCGAGGGGAGTTGGACGCCGAGGAAGCCGCGGAGCTGTTCGATCGGCTGGGAGTCAAACTCTCGCTCACCACTGCGTACAACCCGGAGGCGAATGGAAAGGTGGAGCGCGGACACGGGCCGATCGTTAAAGCGCTGGTTCGGGCATGCGGAGGCCAAGTCGGTAACTGGCCGCGACTTCTACCTTATGCTTTGTGGGCCGACCGGACTACGCACAGTTCGGTAACCGGGTACATGCCGACAGAGCTCATGTTCGGCCAGGGGCCGATCATGCTGATGGAACGAACAATCTCCTCATGGGCAACGGTCGACTGGAGGGACGAGATGAGCCGGGAGGAGTTGTTGGCAGCGCGTATACGACAACTCGAACGGAGACCGGAGGACGTGGAGACGGCTGCAGAAAGGATCCGAGTGGCGAGGATAAAGAACAAAGCCAGGTTCGACCGAACGCACCGACTCCGACCGAAGAAGATCGAACAAGGTGACTGGGTGCTCGTCTACGACAGCAGCCTCGACAACCAGCACCGAGCAACGCGGAAGTTCGCACGGAGATGGTTCGGGCCGTACACGGTACAAAGCGCCAACGACAACGGGACGTATCATCTGGCGGAACTCGACGGTACGAGAATAGCGATACCCGTGGCCGGGAAGAGGATCAAAGCTTTCAAGAAGCGGCACGACGACGAACCCGACCTGATTCTCCTGGACAGCAGCGACGGCCGATCCGAGGCCGAGGAAGGGCCGGCAGGCGAAGAGTAAAGGCGGGCCGGTTTTCTCCGTGCCAACTTAATTTGGCGCATGCCGGTGGATGCGCGGTTAGGTGGGGGCGGATGTCGTGAAGAAAACCGCCCACAAGAGGAATCGGAGGAACAAGGCGTGGGAAACGGCTCTACACACACACGCGCGCCAAGAAGTACCTAAGGTCGAAGTAGGTACATACGAGGATCCTAGGTGGGTAGATTCGGTTGGTATGCAGTTAATGCCAAACGGCCTCTTGACGGGCTATAAAAGGAGGAGGAAGACTAGAAGTGGGGTATCTCGCGCGGAGAGGACGAAGTGCTGCCGAACCGATTTCGGAGCTTCTCTCTCACCCCTGCCTTCTCTGTCTTCTGCTCCATCGCGTACCTGTGCAGGTTTCGAGGAGGCTTGCGTTGTTCCGTGGAACGCCCCGAGCGCGTCCTGCAGCACCTCCGACCTGTTTTCCCTTTCTGTGCGTCGCGACATACAGGGGTCGGCATCTGTTCGCCGCCCTGTTCGTTTTCGTTAGTATCTATTTCGTGCCCCACCGTGGGTTGTAATACTTTAGTCTGTTATTTTCTTGCATTCATAAGTACATATCTTCTCTTGTTGCGTCCATCTGCGTCGGCGTTTATTTGTGATCTCTGTTTGTTGGGCCGTGTCCCTATGCGATCTTCGGTTCTGTGTAATCGGGTCTCTCTCTCTTACTCCTCTCTCTCTTGCTCTTCGGTCCAAGACCCCCGTGGTCCCTCCTCCTTTCTGCACGCAAGGGCGTAGCAAACCCGACAACGTGTTCCTTTAACTCTGCGTGTTTTAAGTGCAACACTCACATAACATGTTCTATTTGTTATCCATGATAGTTGAGTGTATTCACAATGTTCCATGCAAATGATTGCTTTGTACAATGCATCATAGATTATGGAGATGCTCATCATTAGGAATCAGGATATCAGAAAATGTTAAAAGGAAGAAGCTACCTTACAAAATGGAAAAGCATTGCTTTTATCCCATGCATAGACACTTTAGAGGTCTCATAAATGATTCCTTAATATATTTTTAGTCATTAACTCAGAGAATTGCAAATTATATTCCACGAACATGATATAGTGTAATAATAAATGTTGTGCATTCTGATACTCTTCATCATTGTTTTAGGACTATGAATATGAAAATTCTTTGTAGCTTTGGTTTGAAATCATGCATATCAATATTTTGCTCCTAAAACTTGGCTAACATTAACATGGATATAGTTTTTGTTTGAGATAATGGATATTCATTTTGCTCATAAACATTGACCAACATTGACATCAATATAGTCTTAGTTTGAGGTCATGCATACATTAACATTTCACTCCTAAAATTAAGATAACATTGGCGTCAATATTTTTTCTAAAACATGGAATGAAAATGATAATATTGCCCGTTAAGGGCAATGTTTACAAAACCATGCATGTGACCAAATTTCACGTCCAAAAAATGTAGTTATGTAATATTGGCATAAACATTTTCCACAACATGGGGATTGAAAATGAAAACATTGTCCTTTAAAAGAAAATGGTAAAAAAATCATGAGATAGAATTATACATTGACACGATGCCAAAAATAACAATATTATTTCATTAGACAAGATTATGATGTTTTTTGCATAAACGTAGCTTGTTGTGCATCCTTCTATTACAAAGCTTAGCTACCCATTAGAACTATTGCAAAAGCTCATTTGATGCACGCACGTCACAATTATATAGAACCACCCCTCACTCTAGTGCATACTTGCATTGGCATACCTAGGAAGTTACGATTTCCTACCCTGAATCACACTATCTATGCCAAATACAAAATTCTATTTTGTGCAAAAGTGGCCTGAATCTTGAACCTTTTAATCACAACAAATTATCTCTTGTCATACGAGTAATAGTAGTATGTATTGGTCGACTTTAAACTCTACTAAACTGATTGTATGTAATCTTATCATCAAGAGAACAACATTTTTAGATGGATCATTGTCTTTTGTTCTTCCATTATCGTCCAAGGATATACCGGTTGCATAATATTGTGATTGTGGGTTAATACACATTGTACATTGTCGTGGTTGTGAATTATCCTACCCAATACAACATTAGGGTGGATATATTGTTTGACAATCTATTACATGATGCCCATGTATAAACTCTGAAGGATCCTAGTCATGATCAAATTCCGATTCTCTTGAGTGGTTTGTGCTAGTGTCTTGGGTACACCATTCATGGGGCAATGAGAAGCTAATAATACTTGCTTAAAGGGGATTCATGTGATGATGAAGCTCTATTTTAGTCATTCATCTCATAATTGTCTTCTACGTTATTATACAACTCTATGGTTTGTTTTTCCTGTTGTTTTTTAAGTGAATATTGCCCTACCAAACTCATCATGGAGAATCCTTATGATAAGCAACCTTTGTTTGCTCACAATCTAGTAGATGTTCTCAATACTCGTCTTTACTAATGTTTTTTAGTTTATAACTAAGTTTTTGGCACGCTTGGTGCTTGTCTTTTTGGTTTAAGGAACGGATAATCCTTTTGTTAATGCATATTGGGAATATTTGTAATATCATAGATATTTTATAAAGAGTAGGCACTCCCAATGCCTCCTTTGTGGAGAATCAAACTCAACTTCCCTAGTGTGTGAACACCCCACTACCTACTATAGTAACTAGTGTGTCATAGAATCTTATAGTTTTATGACACCTATTTAGTGTAGTTAAGTCTCCACCACTCTTTAGTAAGTGGTGGTTGTATAGTGAGAATGTGACTACATAAGCAACTCTCTCCACCTCTGTGTGGTTGGTTATCTTATTCTTGTTAATACAGTTTACAGTGTTTCTCTCTCTCTCTCTCTCTCTCTCTCTCTCTCTGTGGTTAAAACACACACTTATATTAATAAATGTGTGTAAAAAACACTACTTACAATGGGTGTGACCATGAAGTATGGTCACCCACTAACTACACTACACTACATGGGTAATGGAACATGTTGAATTGCTAATAGGCAAGACGAACATTCCACCAAGGAAAGGATTTCCACTTGCTCCAATAAAGAAAATTGCCACATTAGTACTCCCTTAAACTTTCGTAGATATGCTTTCACTCTATGTCTACCATCGAATACAAAAGCGTTGCGCATATTCCAATTATAATGCAATCCCCAATATCTCAATAATAGAAAAACAATCTCCATCTCTAACTTTGGGTCCACTTGTGTAAATTGTGCAAACACCCATTGTTTAGGTGTCAAATAACACCGTGATAAAACTTGCCAAATTTGAGAAATATAACTCCAAATCTGAGAAGCAATCGGGCATTGTATAAATCGATGAGTACTATCTTCCATTTGAACAGTGCAAAAAAAACAATTGCTCGTTGCTAGTCCACGACGCTTTACAGCTAATCCCAAAGGCAATCCTCCAATCAAAACTCTCCAAATGAAGACCTTTGCTACAAGTGGCAATTTAGAATGCCAACTACGTTGTAAGATTTGCCACCACCCATGATCAGATTTGTGTAATCTCCATTCTTCTTCGGCCTTAGATAACAACCATCCAAGAGACTCAACAGAGCAATCATACAAAAGATTAGTAGTCACATGTAACAACAATGTTTGACCCTCTCTCTCTCTCTCTCTCTTTTTCCGTAAATAATGGCTCTCATTACGAAAGAAAAAACACCACCATAACTAACTTACAACAAACTATAGAACCCCTTCTATCTAGGGATCTAAGAAAACTACGACACCAAACTCAATGCCACCCTACACACCAATTCAAATGGCGAATATGATGATATGTGACCTTGCAGAGTTCTCTCTCTTCTTGGTTGAGATTTTGTGACTTCTCTAGCACTGCCAATTGCCACAAAAGAAGTCCTTTTAACTTAAGAACATATTTTCTCACCCCAACTTGTGAATAAAAAATGAAGGCATTCCGCATATTCCAATTGAATCATAGCCCCCAATACCTCAAGAACTCAAAAATAATTTGAAAATGAGGCATCGGTTCATTGTTCTCCATATGTGCAAAAACCCAATTGAAGGAAGATAGACTTACTCCTGTTAGAGACATCCACACTAAATAGATACACCTCCAAACCATCCTTGCCATCGGGCATGAAATAAATCGATGCCTACTATGTTCCAATTCCACCGAACAAAAGAAACACAATCCTTTAGTAATGTTTCTTCTTTTTAATGCATCCCCTAATGGTAAAGCTCCAACCATAACTCTCCAAATAAATACCTTGGCTCGTAGCATCAATCGAGAACACCAACCTGCCTTGATCACATGAAACCACCAAGTAATGGGCTTATGAAAACCCCATATCTTTATAACCCTTTCTTCCAACCACTTATGTTTGTCAATCAACTTGTGATAAGCAACATTCGTTGAGATCATAGTCAATCTCTTATTTCCAACAAACCTCCAATCAAGCTCTTGAGATCTCCCATCTAAATCAGGAATTGGCTCATGCGAAGATAATATTTGTTGCAACTTATCCCAAATAAAGTTATAACCTTTTGGAATATGAAATGTTGATCTTATTGTTCGAAAAGCCATTAATCTTCTTTGTGAAACCAACATAGCATCCTTAACTCTTACCAAACCCAATCTAGCCATCCGATTAAATTGAAGGTTAAGAATTTGTTTACCTTCCCACCTCAATAACCTTGATGTTGCCAAAACCTCCATTTGTAATGAATTGGCACATCCCCTTTCTTGTGGGGGATGCCATTCCACAAAATCCAACATACTTTGCCAAGATGTCAACAAATGATTAACTATCATAGACCCTGTACATTTGACATCCCTGTCAGAATTAATTACATTCCACCAATTCGCTTCAACCTTCATGTTTCCAAGCTTTATTCTGTTCTTCTCTATAAAGTATGCCACCATTTCTGTCCAAGGTTGTACACCTTCAAACATGAATCGAATGAAAGTAAATCGACGAGCCACCATATGCTCATATAGATTCAATATCGATGCCCCACCAAGACGCTTCGGAGTACAAACATGATCCCATGCCAACCATGGCAAGGCACTTTTCCCTTTTCTTTTCCATAACAACATTCGCATCGAGCGTGACAACATTTCAAGAGCTTTCTTTGACCATGGGAGCAAAGGAAGATAATAAGATACCATAGAGACCATAATCGATTGGACCACCTTAAGTCGTACATGAAAAGGCCAAAATTGAGACCTCCAATACATAAACTTATCCTCCAACCTTTTGGATACCCACTCAATAAGTTTCACATGAGAAACTTCCACCCCAATTGGATATCCAAGATGACGACAAATCATACCACGATGTACTATCCTTCCTGACCACCCCAACCCTAACACATCTTGTTCTGTACATGAAATGAGGACAGATTTATGTATATTAATTCTCAACCTCGAAGCATTTGAAAACAATTCCCACACATCTCTTGTCTTACTAATATTTTCCCGATTAGGTGCCAAAAACATAATATGGTCATCTGCGACAGCTTGAACAATACATGGCTTCCCTGATGGCAACCTTAGTCCAAGCAATTCTTCCCCCATAGCCATATTGTGTAACTTAACAAGAATAGGATGTGTCACAATAGTGAATAGTAAAGGACTTACCGGGCATCCTTGTCTAATTGACCTCCGAATAGAAATCGGTTGGGTTACTCCTCCATTAAACATCACATGTGAAACCGAACCCTCCCCTAATGTGTATATCAACTTAGACATACGATCACCAAAACCCATATGAGACATCAATTGATTTATAAATGACCAATCCACATTATCATAGGCTTTCGCGATATCCAATTGTAGCAACACTAATTCTTGTTTAGACTCCTTTGCATAGTCAATTGCCATTTGAACATTTAAAATATTATTTAAAATGTCTCTTTTTGCTAAAAACCCATATTGAGCATTATGAATAATAGAAGGTAAAACCTTATGCAACCTATTGGCCATCACTTTTGCAAAAATCTTGTACATTCCCCCCATCAATGAAGTAGGCCTCCATTGAGCAAAGGAAGATGGAGAAGGCACCTTCGGCAAAAGCTTGATCAAACCAATCTTCCAAGAATGAGGCATTTCCCCTGATGTCCACACCTTCTGAAATAAAATCGTAAAAGGCCCCTTTAACTTAATCACATATTTCTTAAAGAGTTCATGTGTTAATCCATCCCACCCAAGACTCTTATCATTAGCAAGATGTGACATGACATATTCCACCTCATCCTCTGAAATATTAGCATCTAATGATTGTGCCACATCATGCGATACATGATTTTTCACTCCATTAAAAAATACATCTCTATCCTTTTTAACATTATCATCGATACACACTTGTACATCCAACAATTGTGTATAATATTCTATGCATTTCTTCACAATTTCTTGAGGATCGGAACACATGATACCATTTTCCTCTAACCTTACCACATTATGTCGTGCATGTGATTCATGAAGGTCATGGAAAAACTTATGTGATTGACAATTAGCATCATCCACTTCTTGTCTTAGACGATGTAGTCTAGCATGTTGATAATTTTTTGTCGTTAGGTCATGCATCGTAGAAATTAATACCTCTTGATATCCCATCAACTCTAGATCCGTTGGCCAATAAGTTAACAATGAGTTGCATTTATCAAGCAAATTAACTAGGAGACTTAATTTGTTTCTCCTTTTAAAAGCATGGTGAATTCCATAATATCTAGTTAACCTCTGAACATTTGCAACAAATACTTCCCACGCTTCATACCCATCAAATTGAACGTGATAGGCAAATGCATCAATCAATTGACACATATAGGCATGGAAGACCTCATGATCCAAAAATGATGAATTAAAAATCAACGGTGGTTTTCCTAAAAACTCATGAAAACCTCTAATTGAGTGGTGATTGAACTCAAAAATTAATGGGAAATGATCTAATATAATTGACCCATAAGACACTGAAATATCCAAAATCTCTGGTAAAAAACCTTCGGTATGCATTACATACATTCGATCCAACCTACTCCAAGTATCCTTATATTGAGCCGATTGAAAGGTATAACCAGGTTCATCTCCCTTGATCCATTTCCATACATCCCTTAACATGACTTCAGTCTCAAAATCTCCCCATTCTTGAGCCTCTGGTCCATCCATAATAGAGTGGATAGATGTTGATTGATCTGTCTCACAACAAACATTAAAATCTCCCATCAATAAACCCGGTCTACCATTATGAAGCATTGAGTTTAGAGATCTCCATAACAACTTTCGTTCTTGTGAAACATTTGATGCATACACACCAACTAACCAAATAGCTTGCCCTTAATAACATATCTCTACCACAATAAATCTTCCAAATTCATCTGAAACAATTACTTTTGGGTGAAATTTATCTCTTATAAACATGACAATCCCAGAATAATCCCCATGAACCTTGCCAGCATAACATAATGTATAACCCTTAGAATAACTAATTAAACCAGCATTCCGATGATCTTTATGTTCTACTGCACATAAAACATCCCATTGCTCACTTAACACAATCCTCCAAACCTCATGCATTCTAAATCTAGAACACAATCCCCTCACATTCCATGTGGTGATCTTCATAGTTTATTTTTTCCTTTTATTCGAGAAATCTCCTTCTCCTTCACTGCTAATGTTTCTGCCATATCCTGAAATAAATCCCCTAAGATTGCATATGAATTACTATGGGAATGCAAAACTCCAGACCCCGATGGCTCCTCATGTGAATGAGGCACCGATTTCCGTTTATTCCAAGGAACATACAAATTACCTTTATTATCAAAAGATAATTTCTTTGGATAGTCCTCTTGACGAGCCCATGGTTTATTCCGCATGGGATGTGTCGGTGTGACCTTCTCCATAGATACATTATGCCCAACATTTTTATTAGACTTCTTCATCTTTCCAGAAACTATTGACCATTGTCCTTCATCCTCTAGAGTCTTTCCATCCTTCTCATTCACAATTTGTGGTTCCTTTGTTTGCTCTGAAATTGTCAAATCTTGAATCTAATCATGAGTTGTAGGCTCTTCATGTACCACTTCCACTACATTATTTCTTTTTTGAGGACATTCAGCCATAAAATGCCCCAACACACCACAATGGAAACAATGTCCTGCAAATGTACCCCATTTAAGCCGAAAATACATAGGTGGCATACCAGAACATGCAATCTGTAAACAACTTGGCCTCTTTATAGCAGTATTCCAAAGAATACACATCCGATATCGATTTTGAGCATTAGCACTATGAGGCACCAAGATCTTTCCCAACTTTTCCATCGCTGACCATAATATTGGCCAAACCACTGAATATGTGCACTCTACCTCAACCCATACGAGACACTCTTGCTTTAATATATCTTGATATTCCACTAATGGTCTCCACGGAACAATATGAACCAAACTTTTCTCATAAAAAACTGGCAATTTATTGAGTAATTTCTCTTTATACTCTTGTGATACCAAAACAACCTCATAAAATCCACGAGGACCAGCATAAACATCCTGAACACAATCAGCTTGTAAAATCCCACGTAACCATTGTTTGACCCTCCAAAGGAAATGTATCTTTCCCGTGAAAAACAATATGACCCCTTTATCACAAAAATTAGCAAATGAGCCCAAAAACTCCTTATTGTCTATTTCTACCTTAGCCACTTCATCGTCAACAAACTCCTCAACAACTTTCACATTCTCCCTTATACAATCTTCCATTAATATATTTTCCATGCATCTTAAATGTTCCCAATGACTATCATCTTTCTCAATATCATCTTGTCGCATTGCATCAGCATAAGACATGTCATTACTATTATCTCCAATACATCGTTTTCTTTTACCATCCCCTCTTAGGCTTGATATTGACTTAACCATGCACGCATCCTTTGAAGAATTTGGAGACTCATCCATATTCATGAAAACACTACCATCCATATGACAAGAAATAGGAGAGAGTTCACTTACAAGTATTTGTGTTGGAGAAGGAATCAAAGCAAGCGATCATGAGATGCATGCAGTCGAATGGAATTTTTACTCGTAACGTTCTACCAAGACCTCCAAATGATACGTGCAGATACTCTTTAGAAAGCTCTATGTGCAGGCTTCAAAACGAGCTAAAGAACAAAGCAAACGGACACCGTAGCAAGAAGATACATCAAAATTAGTGTTTGCCCTTCTCCAACATCTCCGAACTTTGCGTTCTCTCTCTCTCTCTCTCTCTCTCTCTCTCTCTCTCTACAGGGCGTTGGGGCACAAGTGTTGAGAGTGGTCGGCTATGCACACTTTGCAATAAACAAGTTTGCGAGTCTGAGTATCACACTTTGATACAATGCTCTGCCTTTGATCATATTCGACCATGCTTTCCATATCTCTTCAACCGAGCCCAATCCTTGCATGATTTCCTCTCACAACCACAATGTGCACTCTTGATTGCAACATTCATTGGTAAAGTTCTTGAACATCGATAGTCACTACTCACTTTCACACGTATCACATGAAATGTAATATTTTTGGTCTCATAGGTCATATTTTACCTCCGAAGACGATAATATAATCTCTCTCTCTCTCTCTCTCTCTCATCTACACGTAAACACACATATTGCTTCCGCTGCTTAGAATCATTCTCGATTGTTTACATGGTATCAAAGCGATTGGTAGCCTGATCCAAGCCCATCCACGTGTGTTGTTTCCAAGCCCACGTTCATGAAGAACCGGTTGATCGTTGTAGCAACAACCTGCAGAGTTCACATCGAGAGAAGAAGAAAATGAAAACTCGCTCCATATAAATCAACCAACATGAATACTTAGATGGGAAGCACTCTTCCCACCGAAAAAATCGATAGAAACAACTTTGCATCTTGGGAGTACAAGATGCACCAATACCTTGTTCGCCAAGGCTATTGAAGTTATATCGAGGGAGCACAAGAACCGCAACCCAGCCCAACACATGTCGACTACCCAGCTTCGGAGCAAGCTACTAGTCATGTGTTGTACTACCTTGCATCATGCATCCATGATCATATGCTCGACTACATCCGAGAGGCCAAATCACTTGAGGAGACGTGGGGGAACCTCAAGAAGATTTCTACGGCCAACACGACCACAAGAAATCTTCAACTCTGTCAAAAGTTGAACGGTATACAACAGAGGGACATATCAATCGGCAGCAACACCTTGAAGATCAAGGAGTTGTGTGATGCCCTCGAGTCAATCAATGTTAGCATTGACAGTGATGAAATGGTGCATATTTGCCTCGGAGGCTTAGCACCTCGGTTCGGAGCAGTTCGGTTGCCAGTCCTCGAGAGGGAGAATCCTCCCTCCTTTGATCTCTAATCGATGTTGCAACTTGTTGGTCGAGGTGAATCATGTTCGAACAAGAAGAGATGTGCAAGAAGGATACATGCTCTATTTGAACTTTGATGGAGAAAAAGAACACGGTTGAGGAAGAAGAGGTTGATTCAGCCAAGGCCTACGCAAAGAAGAGCAACCTCGAGAACATAACTTCTACTATTGACAAGACGTTTCAAACGCGTGAGGTGGAGCGTTAGGAAGAAGGGGGAACAAGCATGCTAGCCCCAACCGACAAAACAAGTCCACCTAGTGTGGATACTGTGGTAATTTCGGTCATTATGAGGTAGTGTGTCGGAAAAAGAAGAGTGAGTCGGCCTCCACAAGCCAATAACTCACCAACTACACCTCAAACTCTGAATACGACGATCGGGTTGGAATGTTCATGATGCGACACAAAGTGAATGCGATGACGGAATCATGTTCGACTAGCACCTCCAGCTCCGAAGATGTATGGTTTGTCGATTCGGGTGCGTCAAATCATATGATGTCTCATGTAGATTGGTTTCAAGAACTTTGAAAACCTGATCGACTCGAATATGTTGAAACTTGGGATGAGACAACACACCCCATTGAGCATGTCGGCAATGTTCTGTTCGGTGAAGAGGCAATCAGACCTACATAAAAAATGTCTTGCATGTTCCAACAATAACGAAGAATCTGGTCTCGGTTGCATGCAAGTTCAGTTCAATGATGGAGGATGCCTCATTGAAAAGGAAAGTCGAATTATCACATGTGGTCGAAGAGAATGCCGAATGTTCATCCTCGACACTCACGAGATTAAATCGACAATGTATGCCAAGGACCATAAAGCCGACACCAACATAGAGCTATGGCACAAACAAATCGACCACATTAATCTCCAAAAGCTCAACGGGACACAGTCGAAAGGAGTCGTCATCAAACTCCCAACTTTTACCGAAAAAGAGATGGTGGGTGTATATGAAGCCTGTCAATTCGGCAAACAACATCGACAACCGTTACCGAAAGAGACGAATGTGAGCAAAGGGACCCAGGATATAGTACACTCATATGTATGGGGACAGGCACATACAACCACATTCGACATATGCTGATATTATGTCACGTTCATCGACGACTTCTCCAGGCACACCCGGATCTACCCTATGCGGCAGAAACGTGAATTGTTCAAACACTTCCAAAAATTCAAAAAATGAAGTCGAAAAAACAACAAGTCGACATGTTCAATGCCTTCGATCGGACGTCGGCAAGCAGTATTTCTTCGATGCCTTCTCAACATACCTTCAACATGAAGGAATTCGAAGGGAATTCAGTTGTCAACACTCACCTCAGCAAAATGAAGTGCCAAACGTAAAAATCGGCACATATTAGAGGGGGCACAACATCTGGAGTGCACGATATCACCCCCCACGAAAAGTTATATGGAAAGAATCCGAACTTATCCCACGTCAAGATATTTGGCTCGATATCATTCATACATATTCCCGATGAAAAGCGGCAAAAGCTCGATCCGAAATCGGAGAAGTGTATCCTTGTGGGGTACTCACTCGAACAAAAGGGGTACAAGTGCTTCAACCCATCTACCAAAAAGGTACAAGTGAGTAGGGATGTTGTATTCGACGAATCGGCATACTGGTACTCGGTCGACTCGTCTCCATCCGATCATCCAATCGACACTGATTTCGATATCGACTCGTAGGAGGAAAACTGACTAAGGCTCACATCAAAAGAGAGTCCAGTCCCAACTAGGTTTAGTGGACCAAAGGAGCCCCTAAGTGACCAAAGCAAGTTGCAGCCGAGTCCGAAGATGGACAAAGGGAAGGCCAAAATGCCTGAGTACAAAGGAACACTCACCCGAGAGTGTGTTTAGTGGTTTAGATTTGTCGGTCATACCAGGAGCCAAGAAAGTGCAGACAAAGACTATATGAAACATGATGTCGCTCCACCCGAGAAAAGAACGTAGTCAGCTGATTCGGCCACAATGACTACATGGCATATCATTATGCCTTTATGATGAAGGTGGAGACAATCTGAGAGATGGAAACGTTTTCTAAAGCCACCAAGGACCCGTGATGGGTCAATGTGATGAATGTGGAAATGCAAGTGATCTCCAAAAAGGAGACTTGGGATCTCATTCCCTCTTCACCCCACAAAAAGGCGATCGGATGTCGGTGAATATTTAAGGTGAAGCACAATGCCGACGGAACCGTCAATCGATATAAGGCTCGGCTTGTGGCAAAAGGGTATGCGCAGACACACTGGATCGATTACGAAGAGACCTTTCCTCCGGTGGCAAAGATGACTACCATTCAAACCATGATCGTGTTTGCAACAACAAATGGGTGACACCTCCACCAAATGGATGTAAAGAACATCTTCCTACAAGGTGAGTTAGATGAGGAAGTGTCCATGGTGCAACCACGTGGATTCGAGTCGAGTACGCATCCGACTGTTGTTTGCTAACTCAAAAAGCCTCTCTGCGGTCTCAAGCAGGCACCAAGAGCATGACATTCGAAGATAACGCAATAACTTCACCAAATTGGCTTTCGAATGTCCAAGTTAGACAATTCTCTATTCATTCGGAACGACTCCAGGGGACAACTATTTATCATAATTTATGTGGACGACTTGACCATTGGAGGAGAGCACATTGGGGATATTGAATATACCAAGAAGCTGCTCTCCAGCCGATTCGAAATGAAGGACATGAAGGAGCTACATTACTTTCTAGGGATATAAGTAATTCAGACTCCAGACAACATCATGATCTCCCAACGACACTATATCCTCAATCTTCTCTTCAAGTTTGGGATGACAGAGTGTAAGCTCGTCACTACCCCTTTTGATCAAAACATAAGGCTAGATGCCGATTCTAGCACAGAAGAGTGTGAGCCGACATTTTATTGTTGACTTGTCGGAAGCCTTATCACCCTCAACATCAATCGACCTGACCTCAGCTACCAAGTCGGTCTCCTTAGCCAGTTTATGCAGACACCGCGAAACCTCCATATAGACTGTGTTAAGTGAGTATTACGCTATGTGAGTGGGACAATGGATTTCGGCATCGTCTACAGATCGGCAACACCAATTCAACTCGAAGGGTACACCGATGCCGATTGGGCCAATTACAAAGCTGACAAACGATTGACATCCAGATTTGTCTTCTCTCTCGGCAGCAGCGCCATATAATGGAGCATTAAAACACAACCGACAATCACATTGTCGAGCACCGAAGTCGAATATCGTGACGTGTCTGTCTGGCTCAAGGGAATATTGAAGGATCTGGGTGTTCCCATCAAGGATCTGGTTCCCCTGTATTGCGAAACCATGAGCATCATCCACCTGGCCCGCAACCCAGTCTTGCACGCCCGGCCTAAGCACATTGAGTTGCACTACCATTTCATTCGAGAATGTGATTTGGCTAGAGATATCGGCCTGCGACACATTAGCTCGAGCTTGGAGACGACCGACATCTTGACAAAGGGACTCAAAGTCGACAAGCTACGGCAGTTCGCGACGAACCTAGGTCTCTCGATCACCGACCAACTGAGCTTGAGGGGGAGTATGGAGGAGATGCCTGCCTTACATGACAACACAACAAATTAGGAGCTGCCCTACAGACGCCGACATGAAGGAGTAGCCGAATCGAAGCGAATTGAAAAAGTATCGACCATCCGAAGCGAAGCCGATTCGGCCGGATCGAAGAGACCAAACCAACTTTTTGGTGAACAGAAGTTGTGTTTGAAGGGGCGTGTTGAGAATCAAACTCAACTTCCCTAATGTGGGAACACACCCTAGTGTATGAACACCCCACCACCTACTATAGTAACTAGTGTGTCATAGAATCTTATAGTTCTATGAGACATATTTAGTGTAGTTAAGTCTCCACCACTCTTTAGTAAGTGGTGGTTGTATAGTAAGAAGGTGCCTATATAAGCACCTCTCTCCACCTCTGTGTTGTTGGTTGTCTTATTCTTGTTAATACAGTTTTTCAGTGTTTTTTTGTATCTCTCTCTCTCTTTTGGTGAAAACACACAATTATATTAATAAATGTGTGTAAAAAACACTACTTACAATGGGTGTGACCATGAAGTATGGTCACCCGCTAACTACACTACACTACATGGGTAATGGAACATGTTGAATTGCCAATAGGCAAGACGAACATTCCACCGAGGAAAGAATTTCCACTTGCTCCAATAAAGAAAATTGTCACATTAGTACTGAGTCCCTTAAACTTTCGTAGATATGCTTTCACTCTATGTCTACCATCGAATACAAAAGCATTGCGCATATTCCAATTATGATGCAATTCTCAAAAATAGAAAAACGATCTCCGTCTCTGATTTTGGGTCAACCTGTGTAAATTGTGCAAACACCCATTGTCTAGGTGTCAAATAACACCGTGATAAGACTTGCCAAATTTGAGAAATGTAACTCCAAATCTGACAAGCAATCGAACATTATATAAATTGATGAGTACTATCTTCCATTTCAACAATGCAAAAAAAGCAATTACCCGTTGCTAGTCCACGACACTTTAGAGCTAATCTCAAAGGCAATCCTCCAATCAAAACTCTCCAAATGAAGACCTTTGCTACAAGTGGCAATTTAGAATGCCAACTACATTGTAAGATCAGCCACCACCTGTGATCGGATTCTCTCTCTCTCTCTCTCTCTCTCTCTCTCTCTCTCTCTCTCTCTCTCTCTCTCTCTCTCTCTCTCTCTCTCTCTCTCTCTCTCTACACGTTGTCGCGGTTTTCCACGAGTAAGTGTTGAAACGGGCAGGACCACGGGGGTCTCAAACCAATCCATAAAGTCCTTCTTCGACAACCGGAGAGAATCATCAAAGCCGTACTTCTCAAGTACCCACCCCTCGAAGTCTACCCAATTACGGCACTCCGCTTGCACTTCGAGCACCTCCTCATGGATGCTCGGTGTTACTACCCGAGGGAACCCGGGTAACCGTATGTCCTCCGAAACATTCCTCATCAGCATCTCGGCCCTGTAGGCCTCCAGGTAGCTTGTTGCATCTTTCCCATTAAACCGGCCTATCTTGTCGACCATCGTTTCTATGGCCCTATCAAGGGCGCTCATGCCCTCGCGAGCGTTAACTAGACGGTCTACATCCACTGCCATTGCTTCAACGAGTTCGCTTCCTCTCATCTTCGGACGCCTTTGTTGCCCCTTTCACGTAAGGTTCACCAAAGATATCACGGTTTTCCACAAGTAAGTGTTGAAACGGGCAGGACCATGGGGGTCTCAAACCAAGGATTCTGAGGGAGTAGGAAGAGCAACCATGACGGTGTGCCTGATCGGTTACTGGAAGCTGGACAACAAGTGTGTAGGTTCGCGCAATTCGTAGGTAGAGCGGGAAGCCAATTACAAAGAAATAGAAATAGAGATGAAAACCCGAAACGAGAAGCTAATAGATTAAGGTAAGTAGATGACAATCGGGCTCGGCCGGTAGCAGAGTCATACGCTCTATGAAACACACCCCCCACCCAAACACGCACACAGACAGACCGAGGAGCCTCTGGGCGAGAGCTCACGGGCGTCCTACGCTAGCAGAGGCTTCCTTACAGAATCGTGCACAAGAGAGAGAGAGAGAGAGAGAGAGTTAGGCCCACGAACCAACAACACTTCGTCCTCCCAAACCCGGATCCCTAAAACAGGCTCAAGCATCCCCTTTTATAGCACAAGGGGAGACCGTTACATCGTGATCGGTGTCGGAGATTCTACTACCTAGTACTTACTAGTCCTATGCTATTTACATTATGTAGGTACATAATACTTTATTTGTGTGCATCGGTGCCCACACCCGTTCGTGTGCACTTGGCTCCGTTTCTCTTTATGGCCGGAATCCTTCACGAGAACGTAAACACACATATCCCTTCCGCTGCATAGAATCATTCCTGATTCTTTACATCCTTCTTATGGCAACATGTTATATATCCACAATGATTTTTATAAGCATCACTAAAATCACATGGTCATCATTGTAAGCAATGGCCTTACACATTTATATGACAAATTCTTTTGCTAAACAAATAAGTAATATTTAATAAACCTACATGCATAAACACAAGAAGAATACAAAATCAATGTTTAATGCTTGTCGTCCTTACAGAATTTATGTTTTTCAACTTATAAACCATTTTGCACATCGTATCCATGTCAAAACATTGTATCGATTGTAAATTTCCATCATTCATAGAACATAGTGGGATCTACTTGTAGTTCAAGTTTTTCTACAAGGTGCCTTAGAACTTGCATAACATGAGTGAGTCTCAATAAGAAAAATGAGAAATAGTCAATCAACGTCGGCCAAGTAAGAATGTTTCCTGTCTAGGAAGAGAATGAGCCTAATAGATAAAATACTTTCAAAATAGAAGTATACAATGCATGTCTTACAACAATTTAGATTGTTGTTACTTTTGTGCACCAAAGTTTCATGTCATGTATATATATTCACTCTACAAAACATAGTACATGAAATGCTTAGTGCATGGCCCTTAATTTATTTGTAGGATGTATATATGCTAGGACTTAAAAAGTGATGTCTAGGAGTTGAACCATCAGTCAACCAATCACATATAACTCGTAGTTATCTATTGATATGCCCTTTTAATTTGCGTTGATAAAGAAGAGGACATGAAAAGATGGTGAGACCATAATGTATATATTGTTGATGATGTGGTAATATTTAGAGTAAATGGTGAGATGATGGAAATCCGGTGTTTTTGAAACATCATCCATCAATCCTTGATGATTCATTATAAATGTGCACAAACGCTTATAACTATTTTTAAACCACATGCTTTCTTTGCATGATTTCGGATGGTGTTCCTTAGGACATAAACACATGTTTTACATAGAACCCTTTACATACTTGTTTATTATACATAGGGAGCTTATGTAACATATTAGAAGATTAGTACAAGTTTAAAAGACCCACCTTCCCCATTATAAAGGAAGAAAAGAATTTCATAAAAAATGTATATGCTAAGACGCACTTTTTTCATTGTGAACAAGTATGAGATGGAAAACACAATTTGGAGTCCATCTTGAGAAGAACGAGAATAGTTTTTTGTGCCAATAGAAGTCCGATACAAGCTAAACTGATGTGGTCCTCTTCATTATGCGTCACATGAGACACACCGATGTAATTTAAAATATTGTCCCCAAGAACACAAAGAGCCTTGTGGACATATAAATGTCTTGTTTCCCATGTCCCTCTAAAATATACAAGACTGAAATGTGTATTCTTAATTTTGATGCATTGTGTGCATATGTATATGTACATGTACAATAAATATACATATATTATAGGTAACTTATAACGATATGATTAAATTGTTTTATCTAAATGAAAACGATTTCTATCATATGGGTTTAGTAGCAACATAGAACATACCTCTTGTCAACATAAAATAATATTGACGCTACATTCTCTTCTAGATAGAATAATATGGGAATAGACAACGGAAGAATTTAATGGCAAATGGCAGTTAAAAGATTTAGCTAAATAATTCTAAATTAAAGGAAACAATTTCTAGTTTGACAATTTACCAACATACAATCCAATGTAACAAAAAAAAAAATCCAATGTAACAATCACACTACCTTCCCTATTCAATATGGAATGAGAGAAATGGCCATATGATGGAATGTGCATGTTTAAGGATTCACATGACATCTAACCTATGAAATGAATGACATGAAAGACTTATTGCCCAATCGAAGGTCATGATGAATTTCAAAAGACCAATTCACATTAGACAATGACTTGTATGTGCGTGTGTTGCCAAGTGGGCAAGTCTTAGTAGAGAATGGACATGAGGAAAGGATGATGGCATTGAATGGGATGATAGACTCACGAGACAAGAGTGAAAAACAATTGAAGACATCATGGATTAGGTGATGGATGGGCAGAGGTGAGTCTCGTCAGTTTTATGTCGAGGGTTCAAATCCAGACTGTAAATGCCTTCTTCTTTATTACCACATTCATGGTACAGTGTGATGTGAATTACTTATTGTTATGAAGAAAAATAAAAAAGCCCTCTCCAACGGCTATATTCAAGCCCTTCCCCTCCCAAAGAAAAGGATGAATCACTTAATTAATTTAACTTTTCATACGGAAAAATGAATTTCTCTTTTTCCTTTCTCGTTTCTTGCCTAGCCCAAAAAACAAAAACGGCGCGAAAGGCACGCGCCTGCGTGGCATGAGGCCTTGCCACGTGTGAGGGCGCCAAAGGATGACCGTTGGGGCCCACCGTCCTACGTGGACGCCACGTCGGCAGATGCAAAGGAGTTGGAAAAGAAAATCCAAAACTGCAATTTTAAAAATAATTCAAAATCTCTCTCTCTCTCTCTCTCTCTCTCTCTCTCTCTCTATTTCTTCTCTCTCTCAATAGAAACAGAAAGAAAAAACTTTAGTATCCGCCATAGCTCTCTCTCCTCTCATCGTTCCACCTTCTTTCTTCTTCTTCTTCTTCTTCTTCTTTATTTTCATCTCTCTATCCATCTCTCTGTGCATATCTTTCTCCTTGCCTTTCTCCGTTATTTTCACCTCTTCCTCCCTGCCCTTTCTCTGCACACCATGCTTCACCTCGCATTTGAAGCTACTCCACCCGACTACAAATCGAGCTCCAAGCTCCTCCATTACAGCAGTACTACGCCGTTCGGAAATGGATATGGATATGGACATGGCCACGGCAATCGAACTCCTTCCGCCATCACCGAATCTGTTCACGAGTCAGGTAAGTTTTCCTTCATTCCGTTCTTCCTCTCCATCTTCCTTTCACTTCTTTGCATTTGCTTCTTAGATACTGTGATTTCTTCGAGTCTCAAAACTCGAGTGAACATAGAGAACATGTCTGATTGATGGAATGGATTTCATCACACAGACGTGCTTAAAGAATGTCTCAACGATCTGAATCTCTCATCCACAAAGAAAGCGAACGAACCAGGTGAGGATTCTCCCTTTTCTACCGTTTCTTTCTTCGTCTTTTTCATCTCCATTGATCGTCTGCATCTAAATTGATCTTCTACATTTTTTGCGGTCTTGATCTCTTGCGACCTCCTTTTTCCATGTAGATTTTTCCATCATTCTTTTTCCGCTGTGAATGCCGTAATGTTTCTAAAATGAAACGTCTGTGTTAACTCTAATCAGGTGGACCTCGACTTACCTGCGACCGCCTTAGCGACGTGACCCTAGCATCTCGAAAAGCGAATGAAGCAGGTAATCGGAGTTTCGTATTTTTCATCACGGCTTTTTTTATTTCAGAAATCCATACCCAGACTCTAAAAGAAAGTATTACTAAGTTTTCTGCGTGTGCTTCAGCTTCGAGGAGGTTTCAAGCAGCATCATGGATTCAGAAGATGGTTGGACCTCTCTCGGACTTGCCTTTTGAGCCATCAGAGGAGGAGCTCCGCCATTGCCTGAGGAATGGTCTGGTACTATGTAGTCTCATCAACAAGATCCATCCTGGTGCAGTTCTGAAGGTATGTAATATGAAAAGGGAGGAGGAGGAGGAGGAGAAAGTTGATGCGGCATTATTCATGTAACCATTTTTACTTCAATGAGAACATCTGCATCATTTGACTTGTGTATTGTGTCTGTGGCAACTGAAGAAGAAAGCCTTTTTTCTTGCAATGGCAATATACCTGCACTGACAAATTCAATGCAATTACAAACTCAATCTTCTTTTGTCTTCTTGTTTGTCATCCCAGATCGTGGAAAACCCTGCGCCTTCCAGCCCTCCACCTCAGGGAGCAGCACTATCTGCATATCAATACTTCGAGAACGTCAGAAACTTCCTTCAAGCTGTTGAGGACCTGAATCTTCCATCCTTTCAAGCATCTGATCTTGACAAAGTAAGAGACACCACTCAATCCAAACCATCCCTTCAGAGTTGTAGAATTAGACAACATCAGAATTTCATTCTCCCTTAATTCTTCTTCTCTGGTGTGATGGTAATCAGGGAGGAAGCTTACAGATAGGTTCATCCTCAGCTAAAATTGTAGACTGCATCTTGTCTCTCAAGGCATATCAGGAATGGCAACTTCATGGAGGCCCAAGGCTATGGAAAGCGATAGGTGGAGGATCATACAGAACTCCATGTCCTCTCAAACACTTGACGAAGGCTGGTCCTGGAAGACACACAGAGAATCATCATCCATCGTCTCACCAATATTGTCAGATAAGAGACTCATCCCGCAAACGGTTTCCATTTGATGAAATGAGTAGTCCATTCAGCGGTCAAAGTGTGCGCTTTGGTCAGTCTAGAGGGCATTCTAACGATGAATTCATGGATGAGATTGGTAGGTGTTCATATTTTGTCTTTGCATCTTATCTCGATTCCATTTGTGTGTATTTTTTCTCTTTATCTTTCTCTTATGATCAGATTTTAGTTCGGTATGGGCACAACATGTGAACCAGAGGTTTAGTGAAGTTGTCAGGGCCAATGGTAAAGCTTCACAGGAAGAAATCTTGATGGATCAAATGCCTGATACACCTCATAGTAGCCTCGAGGTTTGTTTTTCAATAATATGTTCTATTTTGTATATGACTCCACATTCTATTTTGAGTGCTCATACGCTTCCATTGTCCTTAATATTATTTTACAGAGCATTTCATCGGATTCACTTTCAAAGTTGATAACTCTGGGTCTTTGTGATAAGCAACCAGAAGAGGTCCCTTTGGTGAGTAGATAGACTTAAATTCTCCTCCTGATTTGATAGTTTGCTTCATACTAATTCTGCTGAGGAAGATGAATTCTCTATGCAGATTGTGGAGGTTATGATAAGGAAAGTAATCGAAGAATATGAACGCAGATTGATCACTCATGAGGAACATGTAAATAGTAGATTATTGATGTGTCTAATAAATAAACAAGTAGAGTGAATCTTCGTATATCTGATTTCATCTGAAAGAGAAGGATTTTGTGTGTTTATGTATATGTGAAGTTTAAAAGAAACCATTCTACAACAAGGGATGATGGAATTGAGGCTGAGATTCACACCTTACAAATGGAGCTGGAAGAAGCCTTGAAGATAAACCAGTGCCGTGCCCATGTGTTAGGATCTCAAAACGAAGAGCTTATTGTACGTTTAGTTTATTTAATTCTAAGATTTTGAGGTTTCTTATTATCTATCGATAGTGTCACTAAGTTTGCCTGTGTGTGGCCGTGCATGTAAAAAGAGATTAAAACACATGCTTGAAACCAGTAAAGAGGAATTTCAAGGTGTTCAGGATCAATGGAGAAAGGAAATGGAGGCCCTTGGTTGGTTTTAGTGTTGATTATTCTGTATAGATTGTAAGAACCAGTGTCTTGATATGAAATAGTAATAGGTATGTATTTCTTAGACACCAAGCTTCAGGAACTTGCTCAAATTGCTGCTGAATATCACAAAGTCGCTGCTGAAAATAGAGAACTATACAATCAAGTCCAGGATCTCAAAGGTAAGTCCTTCAGTTTTGTACACAAAATACATAGCATGTTCCATATATTCTATTGAAGGATGCGATTGCTTAAATTTGTTTTCTTATGGGCACCACAGGTAATATTAGGGTCTACTGTAGAGTTAGACCCTTTCTTCCTGGCCAAAACAGCAATCAAACTACTGTGGATTTTGTTGGTGAGAAAGGTTCAATAATGATTGTGAACCCTAGCAAACAAGGGAAAGATCAACGCAAATCGTTCAATTTCAATAAAGTATTTGGACCAAGTGCAGCACAAGGCAAGTGTATGATTATTACTGAAAAGAAAAATTCAAAGAAATGACGAAACTTGACTGTCTGTATGCATGTTCTCTTGCAGAGGAAGTTTTTCTCGACACACAACCATTAATTCGGTCTGTTCTGGATGGATTCAATGTCTGCATTTTTGCTTATGGACAGACAGGATCAGGGAAGACGTATACGATGGTAAAGTGCTCCTATTTCGGTCTTGTTGAGATATATTAGGTGCATCTCTAATTAGTAGTCTACCTTTACAACCTTTTTGCAGACTGGGCCAAATAACCCATCTGCTGATGACTTAGGGGTGAATTTCCGAGCATTGAATGATCTGTTTGCGATCTCCCAGAATAGGAAGGAATTCATGTCATATGAAGTCGGAGTTCAGATGATGGAGATTTACAACGAGCAAGTTCGGGATCTTCTTTGTTCTGATGGCTCAAACAAAAGATATCCTATGCACGGTTCTACGTTTGTTTCATGTCCATGTCTATGTGAGAAATGTTCCAGAAGTGTTTTTTTTTGGAAAGACTTAACAGCATCAAACATTGGAAATCAGGAATAACTCTCAACAGAACGGACTTAATGTGCCTGATGCAACAATGTTGCCTGTCCGTTGTACCAAAGATGTTCTTGACTTTATGACTCTTGGACATAAAAACCGAGCTGTAGGTTCTACTGCCTTGAACGAGCGAAGTAGTAGATCTCACAGGTTTATGTTTGTGCACATTGAACTCTTTTTTGGTGTAGGAGCTCTATAAAATCTCACTGTTTGATATATTGTGTTCTTTCAGTGTTTTGGCTGTCCATGTGAAAGCTACCGATCTTGGTTCTGGGGCAATTCTTCGTGGATGCCTTCATCTGGTCGATCTTGCAGGCAGTGAAAGAGTAGACAAGTCAGAAGTAACTGGTGATAGGTTAAAGGAAGCACAACACATCAACAAGTCGCTGTCAGCATTGGGCGATGTTATTGCTGCCCTTGCTCAGAAGAGTGCTCATGTACCGTACAGAAATAGCAAGTTGACACAAGTACTCCAAGATTCTTTAGGTTAGATCTTGTTCAAGATTTGGTTTCTACTGGACATTGCCGAAGGCTCCTTGGAGTGTACATAACATTCTGCGTATTCTTATTGATAGGTGGACAAGCCAAGACACTCATGTTTGTGCATGTCAGTCCAGATGAAGAATCCTATGCTGAGACCGTCAGCACCTTGAAATTTGCAGAAAGGGTTGCAACAGTAGAACTTGGTGCTGCCCAATCAAACAAAGAGAGTGGAGAAGTTCGTGATCTGAAAGACCAGGCAAGTTCAACTATTGACTTATACATATGTGTGATTTTCAACTATTGACGTACAACTACATGAGTTGTAGATTTGATTGAATGTCTCTTTTTATCTGAGCGTTTTGCAGATAGCATTCTTGAAAGATGCTTTAGTGAAAAAAGACCTAGAAATAGAGAGAAGTCAAAAGGAGGCAAAACTAAAACAGGTCGACAATTTACAAGAGAGGGGCAAGTTGAAGAGTGTAGCTTCACCGGTTATTCCGCATCAACAAAGAAGGATAAGTGTTGATGTGACGCAACAAGCCCAAGGTAAAAGAAGGCAACCCTTGGAAGAGGTTCGCAATTCTGAGGTAGGAAGTGAACTAACCAGGCTTCTAACTTCCCCTCTCCAAAAAGATGAAATAAAACATTGGTTGTTTTTTTATCTTTCCGCAGATGCGACCAAGCCCACTCAATGTAGGTATTGTGCCGAAATGTATCCCAGCCACAGATCTACAGCCACTCTCATTAGATGCTCTATCTCCAAGTGTCTTTAGGAATGAATTCTCAGAAGCTAATGAAGATTCATTTAAGAGAAGGGCAATCAAGATTCATAGACAAAGTAATGCTTACATTCATGAAGATTCTCCTGGTGGTGACTTTGAGGTGCCATCTTCAGTTCGCAGCATTAGCAAGAACAAGATAAGAAGAGAGAGTTGCATAGAACATGCCTCTTCGAGCACACCTCGAGAGAAAGACAATTGCAATCGACGTTTAAGCTCACAGATAGATGAAATGTTTACACCAAAGATGTCCCTAGAGAAATCTATGGTGTTTAACAGTGCTAATAAAGGGGGCGAGGAGGGGGCATTGAGAGGGTCAGTTTTGAAGCCATTTTCTATCCCAAAAGATAGAGATTCAACATCCATGGAATTGAGATCACAGAGTGGTCTAAATTTTGAGGATTATGCTGTATCTAGTGAATGCTCAGATGATGCAGAATCATGGCAGAAGGTGGCTCTGGGTGCAGTTCTTGAAACCAAAGGAAACAAGAGAACTGTGGAAAAAAGGTATAGGATGAACTTATGGATTATTTTTATCGTTAGTGTTTCCATGATGCTTTGTTTCCAGTCTCCAATTATTAATGTGTTATAATGAAGAATGAACTAACTTATGATCCATGTGCCAATGGCATAAACACAAAACCCTTCAATAAAAAAGAGAATAATAAAAAGAGAATAATGTTTCGGGATATTGCAGGTTACCCACAGTCAAGCAGTCATTATGTGCATTGCCCAAAACAGATGCTAATAACGCTCTTCGTGCTGTGCAAAGGAGATCCAGAAGATTTTCAATGACAGGATCCCACGTCAAGAAAGCAACTGTGACCCGAGGAGTGGGTAGTGCCACTACTACTACCCTTGAAGCCAAGCTCATAGCAGGTATATATAGGAGCAAGATTCCTTGAAGAATCTTATTGTAAACTATGTGCCTTGATTGCAAGCTACATCACCTCTCTCACTGCAATATTGTGCTTCTTTGCTCTAGTGTCTTCAGAAGGAGGTACTGTTGAATGCTATGCCAAGGCAACGCTGCCGCGTCAATCGAGTACTACTACCCCGACCATCTCTGTACAGAAGTCCTCAAAGAGATGGATGTAGACGTCCACGTTTTTTTATGTAGTTTCTGAGCTCAGAATGTATGGTTTTATTACATCCTCCTAGTGGTTTCTGATTCCAGAAACCCTATTTAGTGGATCCAATTGAGTTTGTTTATCTAATAGCCATTCCCCTCACATTTAATCAAATGGATACATTGTAACATATGCGAAACCCACATTGTAAAATTCAGCTTTAATAATACGAATATAGTTGGTGCTTTCTCATTGTGGAATGTCTTCATAACATAATACAATTTGCATTCTTCAATTTAAAATGTCAAATTTTATAGTCACTAATCCCATCTGCACAGAGACGAAACTAATCCCATCTGCACCTTAATTTGGAACCCTATATGATAGGCTCACAATGATGAGAAACTAATGCCAATCAACCCAAATAATGCGCAGGCTTGTTACTCAGGAATAAGCTGCATAAGAGAGTTTCATGTCCATCTCAATATGATGACAACAGGAAGTGCCAGATAAAAAGTAAAATACACATTATTATTGAAGGCCTCTTTATTGAGGCCTCAAACACGCCAACACACAGATCACATTAATCTGCTTATTCATAGACGACATAAAAACGAAATTTTGGAACAAATACAAAAATCCTGTTATTCATTTCTATATTTTAGTATGGTAAGTCATATACAAACAAAGCATTGTGCAAATTGAGCTATTCATAGTATTTTAAGCCAATTTGAGGCATACAAAAAGAATTGTGTCCAAAGAATCTCAGCTTCTTGCGTTTTACCTGAACTTTTTGCTCTTGATGAGCAAACAATTGGACTAAAAGTACCATTGACATGCAAAGAGCTAAAAACTCCATCTCAACGAAACTCCAAAAAGCCCGTGAAGCAAAAGTACTACAGAAATGACAAAAACATGAAATCCTCTTCGTAAAACTTTGTCTGCATGGCTAGCAGGAAGTATGCCTGGAAGAGCACATTCATTGCCGTCAAAGAAAACTTTGGTCGGATAGAAATTTTGGGACGTCACATTGCCAGTCACACCTTCTAAAGTAAATGACAGGACTGATTGCTGAATACCAGGATAGTTGTCGTATATGCCATTAAGGTAATTAAGCCCTGACAGACCATACACAATAACGGTATTGTTACCTGGATTAGAATAGTTAAAGCTATAAGCTTGTTGGAACCCAGAATAAACAACCGGTGCAAGTTCAACTGCTGCGGACCAATCTTGAAATTGCATTCCTTTCCAGTTGAAAATGGTCATTCTTGCACTCCAACCATTGCTATAATCAGATACAAGATGCCAATTAACACTAACACCACAATTATCTGGGCAAGGTAGAATGTCAGGAACATTCCATCGATTGAGTTGATACCAAGCAAGAGTCTTTGCAGTACGATTTGCAGTAGGTACTGTGGCGAGCTCAACTGGAATAAATAAAGCTTCAGAAGAATCATTGCATTTAGAAGGTAGAGAGGAACAGCCACACGCACATGCCTTGCAAGGTATAACTGAAGCATTCGTATAAGAAGAGAATGACACACAACATTTTGCCGGGGTGGAAGGCTTCGAGGTCACATTGCAAGTAACTTGCCATGTTAAAACAGATGAAAGTGACCTCTGAGCCGTCCCAGAATCAGCATTTACAGTAGGTTCAACCAATCTTGGCTGTCCACAAGTATAGTCTGCATTGAAAGTACCATTAAGCTTCCAGTTTACAGGAGGATATATGAGTGTGCTATTATCACTCTCAGGAGGAAGCTTGAAAACTAATAATTGAAATACTGACTTCGACTTAGAGGCATCTTGTATAGATGGCAACAAGGTTCCATTACGACAACAATAGTCAATCCTACCCACAGTGGAGTCATTAGCTTTATACTGATCAAGATCAATTATTGTCGGAGTTGATTGACAAGAAGTGACCTGAGAGAAATCAACATTAGCATAATACTTTCCAGCATCGCCAAAAATGCATGCGTTCTGATCTTGGGATGTTGTTGTAGCACCCTTCATCGAATAGATGATTTCTCCATACTGCCATGTCCACTGCAAATTCCAGTAATCCAATCTGCCTGTCGGATTGTCATTCGATATAGTTACTTGAGCTGAGTACTGATTCGTCGAAGCTCTCAGCACATCATACGAAATTGTTATATCACCGGTATATCGTGGCAAGTACGTGGTGTCCTCCAGTACGATGGTTGAGTTGACTTTAATGCAACATGTTTGAATATTTCCAGCTGCCATTTGACAAAAAAAGAAATTGAAAATCATAAAGAATATATCCGTGTCTTTAGATTTATATATGTATGCATGAATGTACGTACATGTACTAGATCAAAAGTTGTCACAAGACTTGCATGCTCATAAACTTTAGAATATATTTGAGTATAGATTTATGATTTTATGTGTGTGCGTGTGTTTGCAACCATGTATTGTATATGTATTATATAACAACACAAGATTAAATCCAAAATCCAGTGCTCATAAACTTCCAATTGTCTATTACATACTGCGTGTTTGTATGCATGCAAGTAATATATGTATTAGGTCTAAACTAGTATGTATTGTGTGTTTTCAAGCATACATATACACTTACAAGCATGCGTGTTTTCAAGCATGTACATGTATATGTATTATATCTAAACTAGTAACACTAGATTAATCAATAAAATCCAATGCTCATAAACTTCTAATTGTCTATTACATTCTGGATGAAATGGAGTTCACGAAATTAGGAGGACGCCAAAATAACGGTGGTCCCACACTTCAATTGTTCATTACAAGCACAAATATAAAGACATATTTACTTCCTAAATTGATTACAATCTTCTTCAAAGGAGATAATCACTAAGTTATATATCAGGTGGAAAATATCTGATCAAGAAGCATATCTCGTCTTTATAAATAATCATAGGCAATACATTTGAGTCCAAGAAATAATCGCAAGTAATACACTCATCTAACAAAACTTCAATTCATCTGTGCCATTTTCCTACAGAACAATGCAGTACCTTAAATAGCAGAGACATGTTTCAAAGATATATTAGAGAGAATAGAGAATTTCGTTACGTTAAAACCATAGCAGAGAAAACAAAACAAAAAACTTTAAAGATGATTTAAGAATAACATAACGCACCTTTGACAGATAATATTGGTTTGCTACACTGGAAATTACGATCTACGAGTGTTATATTGTTTGGCAAAGAGCTCTCATTCTTTCCAAACTCAGTCCCTTTAAGCTCGAGTACAACTCCCATCTGTGAGAGATCATTTGCGGTCTCAATTCCTGTTTTAAGAGTATTTGAGCTAGTAAGAGTTACACCTTCACTTGCATTCACGGGGAAACTTGATCCATCGGAGAGCAAAGCCCCCCCTGCAGAGACAAGAATCTCTTTGTTCACATAGCCTATGAAAACTTCCCATCCTTTTAGATCTTCTTCCCCTGCATTGAATATCTCTAGATTGGCCTTAAAAGCATAGGGTTGTTCATCAGGATTTAATTCGTAAGGGAAAGATTTAGATATTGATACAAGATTGTAGCTGATTCCAACACTCGAGTTGCAGGTCGTGGCTATGGCAAAACTCGGAGTGGCTCCCTGCGCAGAGCAGAAAGGGAGGAGACAAAACAAGAGTACGTGAAGAAGAAGAAGACGACTCACGATCACAAACATGATGAAGAATGTGCCTCGCGAGAAGGAAAAATGCATAGATTTCTGGGTACAGGAAGAAATGACTTGGTTAATTTGAAAAATGGTCTTTAGAATATGCAGGATTTTCCTGCAAACGAGCAATAGCAGGAAGCTTTCCGCTATGGAAAATTCTTGTCGATGCAGCGAGATGGAGAGATAAAGACGTGTGTAACTCTAGATCTGGTCGAAGAAAAATAGATTTAGCTTTCAATGGAGCTATAAGAACCACATGTCAAAGTGAATCAGAAAAACCTGAGTGTTCTTCTTCTTCGTCTTTACTTTCTGAGTCAAATATGGCAAAACGCTATCGAAACTACACATTCCGTTGAGAAGAAGAAGAAGAAGAAGAAGAAGAAGAAGGGAAATGGATTAGATAAAGAGATAGAGATATGCTGCCATGGCGAAGAAACAGAAGGAGGAGGACGACGAGAAGGTGAGGAGACGAAGAAAAATTAGGGAGAGGAGAACGCGAGAGCAAGGTACCGGCCATTGCCGGTCTGCCCACAGGCTTTGTCGGTCATAAAGAATTCGGATTTTCCCGCCCATTTTGGTTCCAGCTTTTACTTCCTGCTTTTTGCGTTTTGTGTTTTGCGTTTTATGTGCTCTTTTTTTAATCTTCTCTTTTTGGGTGCTTCTTGCTTCTTCTTACCTTGACCTTTAAGCTTTTCCTTCTCTTCTTCTTCTTCCAAAGAGAGGTAGAGAGTCCATCCATGCGTAGCGGTAGCAATTCATTCTTCACGGCATCCTCTTCTTCTTAAATTTCTGTTGTAATGTGAATCAGTGCTGCTGGATTGCACACTTTCATTTGTCCATCCACTTGGAAAATGAAAGGAGATGATGTTGCTTGGGCCTAAGTATGCAAACGTAACACATGTCACATGCCTCTTCCATTGCATTATCTCTTTCCTAGTCATATGCTCGATTGTATTTTTGAAGTGGTGTTGTGTTGTTCTTGTTATTAAGTGTTGTTATTTAGGTCCATTTTGATTTGTTTTTGTCTAGTTAAAGTTCTAATGCATGACGTGATAACATCATGTATAGTGCACTATTGTCCGCAAAATATGAGAGAAATATAGTTTACATAAGACCTAAGAGTCATTTGAATGACAATAGAGTTTTCAATATTAATCACATAAAACAAATTTCTCGATGTCATGGTTCACTATATGCAAAATCGTGCTCATGAAAGCTAGCACGTTCAAATGTTCTATCTCATCCCACTTCTTGCCTTGACAAACAACCAAATTTATATAAATTAATAATCTATTCAATCAATGGAAGAGCAATCAATAAACCATTGCCCAATAAATGTAATCAAGTTGTATAAATAATTGTAATCTATCATGATTTTGATACTTGTGATTTTCTCATCATACATTTATGTATTGTTATTCCTAAAATATTTTGCCAAATGTGGTCTACATTATCAATGTGAAAGTTCCTATTCGGACTACTCATATTTGGTACTACAACGTAGACTATCGTCTGTTAGAGACATAGACTAATGTAAGCATTAGATAAGGATAGAATATAGATGAATAGATAGATCTAGAAAGGAGAGAGAGAAAGAAGGGTGCCGATCCACCCGACCACCCCCGAGCGAAGGGATTGAGATGGACTCGAGCCTCGATCGGCGTCCCATACCACTGTTGTGGCGTTGAGTCGTACCTGGTGCTGGCGCGCTCGCTACAAGAGTTGACCCACCACAAGACAGAGTCTCAACGTAGTCAACAAGATGATGAAATGAGGGTAGCTAGGCCTCTTATTTATAGCAATACCCAAGGCCCCCAACCATGTTCACACTTGGGCTAATGGGTTGTCTCAATCCCGAGGATTAAAAGTAATCATCCCATTCTTTACACTCTCATTTAACCCTCACACTTATCCACGTGTATCGAATACTACAGTAAATTCTCACCACGGGATATTATATGGTCATGCCCGTAACATTGTCGCTCCGCTTAGAGCAAAGGACCTTACATTAGATCATCATGAACAAGATAGTATATTGATAACTTGTCTATGTTTACATCATTCATTTTGGAATGGTGGGTGGGAGGTGTTGATTATTCACCGGATTGGGTAGGTAATTAGTGATTGGTTAAAATTAAGATTCAACAAAATAACATGTTTTGAGGACTATAGATTAATGTTGATAGGAGCCTAATAGCAAAATATAAGTTTTAGAAGTTGTTGGCTAGATTTATAATAAGATAACGGTTCATAAATTCAAGATACAATTTAGAAATGCAATGGCTATTAGTAACATTTTCAAAAGCAATTTCATAAAGCCTTCAAAACTCCAAACATACACACAACATTGTATATGCCGTGCGTTAGTAATTATCTTTATCTTCATATATTTGTGATGGTAGGTATGTCACAAACTAAACAATCATTATTTTTTCTCAAGAACTATTGCATATTGTCTATACTTCATCAATTTAATAATTGAAACCAATGAGGAGAAAAACTAATTGTACATTACGGAATAGGGACACGAGGATATAACGTAGTTCATCTAACATGCCCATAGTTGGAGAGAAATAAGATAATTCCACAATTATAGAAATCGGTTGCACCTCAAGACCGAGCTCTCACACCCCAACAATTGTTTTTGTCTAATATACCTTTCTATCAAACTCTTGTTACAATGTATTTTCCTTAATAGGATCTAGAGAAAGAATAAAGAGAAATGATAGTTCTCGGATTCGTAGATCTCGATGAATGGGTAGGAGTTACAACATTTTTACAATAGTTGGATGTGTCTCCATAACTTATTTTCAAATTTAAAACAACAATTTAAAAGAACTTGGCTATTCTTGATTATTGAGCCATCAAATGTCGTGTGTACGTAGTAACTAGTGCATAAATGTTTGTCCGTATACATACAACAATTGTAGATACGTGTACTACACGTGCACTAAATTATTGTTGTTGAATTGTGCCTACATGTGTTAGTTGACATATATGCAACATAACCAAGAAATTAAGTGCGTGGATATTAATTTTAGGTTTGAATAATTTGAAGATGTTTTTTGTGAAGCTTAAGACTCGTTGTTTGAATTGTAAAATTCACTCATACAAGCAACTTAATTTAATTGAACTCATGTTTATTCTTCTTTTATGTTGTACCCATTTAAGCAATAAACTAGACAAGGATAGATTTGTCATCTACCTAGTAATCAAGATACCAATTAAGCAATAAACGAGACAAGGATAGTTGTACCCAATATGTAATCAAGATACCATGTAAGCAATAAACGAGATAAGGATCACTCGATACAAGAATCAAGTTACGAAGCTAACATAAGATTGCCCCACACAAGAAATCACTCACGCTGCCAAGTATGGGGTCTCAAAAAATACAACATGTTTTTAAATATCATTATTAAACCTAAAGAATCACTTACACATCCCCACAAATGCACCCTTTTTGTTGGCTTGAGAACTACCGCCCGTCACATGATTATTTTGTGAACAAATGTAATAACGTTATGTTGGCAACAAGCCAAGCCTTTTTTTCCATGTGAGCATAACAAAACCCACGAATCTATTTATTACATATGTCTATGAGGTTTTGCATGTTCTGTTCGACTGAATACCAATGATTATGATGGCACAAAGACAAGAGTAATGTATGTACATATATCATCCATTGGCCACACACACACACACACACAATGCCAAGCCAAAAAAACCCCATCTCTCTCCATAACATTCGATTGCTTTTAACATATCCTCTCCATTCCATTCCTTCATTCTATTCAATTCAATAATATGTAACGTACATACATATGCTCATTATTCATACATAGAGAAGAAGAGGAGTTGTTGTTTCAGACATGAATGAATGTATGATTATGTAATCATCATCATCATCATCATCATCATCATCATCATCATGAAGTGAGAGTTTAAACTTCTGCTGCTTCTTCTGCCGCTCGCTCTGCGAGGACGGTACCTTGGAAGAGAAGAAGCCATGGTGCCTGAACCCGACAAAGATTTGAAGGAGAAGAACCCTCCCCCTCTCGATGAAGACGACATCGCTCTTCTCAAGACCTATGCAAGTTCTCTTCACTCACCCTTCTACTTCTGCCTTTCCTGGATCAAAGAACCGCATCCTTCTATCGTCTTCTTCCGTCATTCCTGAAGAGGAAACATATTTTTTCTTACTCCCTCGATCCTTTTATTTATTTTTTTCTGTTTTTCCTGACGAAGAAACTTATATTCCTTCTTCTCTCATCGTTTTCTTTTGTCTTTCCTGATCAAGAAAAATATTCTTCCATCTTTCTCATTTTTTGCTTATTTTTAGACTCTATTCATTCTCTAAGACCTTCTTCTTCTTCTTTAGGGCCTTGGCCCCTATGCCAACTCCATCAAGAAAGCGGAGAAGGAGATCAAAGATATGGCGAAGAAAGTGAATGATCTGTGTGGTAAGTCATCTTTCATTTGATTATTTAAATTTATTATTATTTCATTCTCTGTTTTCTAGTTCGTTATAGTGACAGAATGGTGAATATTGTGTGTGGGAGTTCATGTTCTTCCTGCCAACGGCCTTTCCCAGTCTATGCTTAAGTACTTTCTCATTGTTAAATTCCTATGCTTTAAATCTAGTAATGGCGAAGAAAGTTGATGCTTCATTCGCTGTTTTTCTTCCATTCTATGCCAAAGTCTTTAACGGAAATGATTGTCTTACTAGTTCGTCTGTTAAATCGTCATATGTTTTCTCTGCTCTACTTTTGCAAATTCTGTGTTAAATTATTTCCTTTTGCTTAATTTCTATTACATAATATGGACCCATGCTTCTAATCGAACCATTAATACGGATAATTGTGACTTCAACACAGCAATAAATATTACCCTTGTTTGATCATTTCCTTCACATTTTGGAGTATGAAGTCGGTTTGTTCTTTGATAACTCATTTGTCTTTAAAATGTTAAGTTTCAGGTTATCTTGCATCACATTATAATACAATATTGTCCCACCTTTCTCATTATTCTTTGATTTCTGGAAAGGTGTCGATTGATGATCATAAATAGGTGCTCTTCCGTTTGTCATTTTCAATCTCCCATCATATGGTGTTTTAGCCATATTAGAGCTGCTCACATCTGGTGGTTGAGAAAAACCAATTATTCCAAAATCTTCTAAAGATCTCCAATGTTTCCCGAAGCCCTTTGAAAACATGGTTGCATGCCAAATTTTCCAATCGGGTTGGACATGACCATTTGCAACTTATTTGTTTGAGTAGGGGTGACAACATCTGGTTTTTCTCTATTGACCTCTTGCCTTTTTGCTGCTGCCGCTTAAACATAGTTTCATCTTCCTATCCTCTGTTGATAGTTTTGATCACGCACTATCTTTGCAGAAACATCACCAGAAACATGTGATACTAGTTAAATTTCTTGATTAAGTGAGGGAAAAGCTTCCATAACATCTCACTGCTTTGATTGTTGCTTCAATTTGGAGGAAAACCTCAAAAAATGATCAACTTCTGTTGACGAAACCATGAAACGAGTTTACTGAACTGCCGAGAGTAGTAAAACGCCTGTGATCAATTGGACCGCCAATATTGCTTAAAACAGGAGAGGTATTCTTTAAGCAATGGAAAATCCTTTGGATTTTACTCTCATTCAGTTTTAAAAGGAGGCCAGATTGCTCCTGAGTTTGGAAGTTGATGCAATGTTGGCCCCAAATACTTGCGTCCCTTTTGGTATTTATTTATTGATTACTAATAGAAGAAGATAGACCCCAAAACCTAAAATTACAGTCAGCATTCTAGGCCTATTTCAACAACCAAAAATTGCATGCAGAGCTTCCAACATCGAGCATAGAAATAAGGAGAGTAGGTCAGCCAGGAGATATACAGATTTCGTTACATTAAAATGACTTTCATTAGCCCTGAGTTTAAATTTATATTTCAATATCAAAATGGGTTTATTGTGATAAATGATTTATGGCACATTATTTCTAAATATGTTTATTTATTCATGTTCATTTTCCTATGTCAATTTTCTGAGATTAAATACATGTCGAAGTTCGAAAGAATTCGTACTTTGTACGAAATATTTTGTCATTCCTCTTATTCTATCCTAAAAATAGAGATTATTCATTTCTTTGGTCGAAGTCCCTAGAAGTCCCATTAACTGTGTGCAGGCATAAAATATATTTATGGTTCATAAACTAATTTACATTCTCTATAGGAATCAAGGAGTCAGATACAGGATTGGCTGCCCCAAGTCAATGGGATCTTGTTTCTGATAAGCAAATGATGCAAGAAGAACAGCCTTTGCAGGTTTGTGTTAAGACTGAATAGTCTATAACAATTGCAAGGTGTGTGAAACAATTATTTTAACTTAATTATACGAACAGGATTGCTCCTAGGAACCCTCATGTGATAATTTTTATTTTCAGCATATTTGAAAATAGCTAGAAAGGAGAATTCTATAAGCTTTGAATAGGTCACTAATTATGGTCAAAGAATCATGCCATTTTTTTATGGCAGGTTGCCCGATGTACGAAAATTATAAACCCTGGAACAGATGATGCAAAATATGTCATAAATGTTAAGCAAATTGCGAAGGTATGATACGTCTATATTATTTTTCTAATACCTGCACCTATATCCTACAATGGGTAGTAAAATATCTGATGTTTATTTGCTGTATGCTTGTAGTTTGTTGTCGGATTAGGCGAGAAGGTTTCACCAACAGACATTGAGGAAGGCATGAGAGTTGGGTAGGAACATTCGATAACCTATCATGATCCTCCAATAGAAAATCATTTAACAATTGTGGCTTAGTGATCAGTTCCTAATATGAAATTACTGTTTGGGAGAATGCTCCATCTAGTACTTAGTGTTACTTGTATATTTCCTTATAGGCCACAACACTGACTCTTGTTACCTATTAATCTGGTATTATTTAAGGTTTTTATCCAGTATTTAGGTAGGCATAATTAGTGTATATAAGCTCAAGAATCTTAGAGATTGGTATGCTTATATAAGAGAATAACTTGGATGTTAGTGTAGGCATAATTAGTGCATATAAGCTCAAGAATCTTAGAGATTAGTATGCTTATATAACAGAATAACTTGGATGTTGGTGTAGGCATAATTGTATACGAAGTACAGAGTTGTGCATCCAATATCATGTAGCTGAAAAATTAAATATAGATCCTATAGTCTTTGAAAGATGGCTGTAGGTGGCTGAACATTGTCGCAATCACTCATAAAATTTTTTAATATTTTGCCCAAAAGGTAATACACAACATTACAGATCTTGTGCGCCCAAAAGGTAATCTTGAGATGAAGGCTACTGGTAATATACACTACAGATATTGTGCATTTGGTGGTTCATTGTCTAGCATCTATTTGTTCGCTCATCTACTACACAAACATGCCATTAGGTTTGAGAACTGGATGTGTTTTCTGAACTCTAAACGAGGGTGGTGAGATTAGCAGTCATTATTGTACATATTAGATACTCAAAATACTAACTATTAGTGTAAAACTTCTGTGGGTTGGTATTGTGTTCCCTATCTGCCTCCTGCATCCACTAGAACAATTAATGCACACTACAGATACTATGGATTCTGTGGCTCACTTTCTGTCATATATTTGTTTGGTCTACTGCAAAACTGTGGTTGGGCTGTGCATGTTAATATTGAGTACTGACCCCTGTTTCTGAACTCTAAAACATGATGGTGGAATAGGTGCATTTATTTGTCTGCCTATAGATGGTATACATGTAGGGTATAAATCTTTGTTGCGTAATGTCTGGCTGTTAGTGCAAAACTTCTGTAGTTGTCATTGAGTTCCCTGTTTGTCGGCTGCACACTCTGATGAACTAGGTTTTGTATGCAAAATTTACATCATAGTGTTTTGCTTTAGAGATTTGGAGTCTTAACTTAGTCCGCATTTTATTCTCGTAGTGTTGACCGGAATAAGTATCAAATTCAGATACCCTTACCTCCCAAGATCGATCCAAGTGTGACGATGATGACTGTGGAGGAGAAGCCAGATGTTACTTACAATGACGTTGGTGGTTGCAAAGAACAAATAGAGAAGATGAGAGAGGTATGTTCTTCGACTTTGGAGATTGCAATCTTGTAGTCATTGTTACCCCCTGTTTACAATGGCGATAGTGAATCAGGTTGTGGAGCTACCTATGCTGCATCCAGAGAAATTTGTAAAGCTTGGTATTGACCCTCCAAAAGGTGTACTCTGTTATGGGCCTCCTGGAACAGGGAAAACACTCTTGGCACGGGCAGTGGCAAATCGTACAGATGCATGTTTCATTCGTGTTATTGGTAGTGAGCTTGTACAGAAGTATGTTGGTGAAGGTGCACGAATGGTCAGAGAACTTTTTCAGGTGTTTTGGCTATCCTCGTCACTTAATAAGCTACAGTGAGATTACAGATGAGGATTCTGACATTATACTGTTCTTTATTGTACAGATGGCCAGGTCAAAAAAAGCATGTATTGTGTTTTTTGATGAGGTGGATGCTATTGGAGGTGCACGGTTTGATGATGGTTTGGGCGGTGATAATGAAGTCCAAAGAACAATGCTTGAGATTGTGAATCAGTTGGATGGATTTGATGCTCGGGGAAACATCAAAGTTCTTATGGCTACAAACAGGTCAAATTCCGCTAGCTATAGATTTACAAGTGGATTTCAGTAATGGAAAAACACAAAATACCCAAACTTAATTGGCATTCATCAGAATACCCCAAATATTTGAAGAAATTATCATATATACAGTACAGAATTTGTGATGGTATTTATGATGCTATTTTACTCATTTTGCTATTTTGCCCGTTTCAGACCAGATACACTTGATCCAGCACTATTAAGACCTGGCCGACTTGATCGAAAAGTGGAATTTGGGCTCCCAGATCTTGAGAGCCGGACACAGATCTTCAAGATCCACACACGAACAATGAACTGTGAAAGAGACATTCGATTTGAATTACTCGCACGACTTTGCCCTAACTCTACAGGTGCACAAACTTTTGTTCTAATATGGAGCCATCCCTATCGAATTAACTAACCTTTGAATGTACAAGTGATTTTTGCCTAATTATTGCATTTATTTAATGATTAAACCTAAAATTAAGTGGTTAGCAGCCTGATTTTTGTACTCAATTTTTATCAATTTAATTATTTGCATTGAACTATGTGATTAGCCTTCTATTTGCTAGTAGCAATCAGTTCATATCCAATGAAGTATGAATTAAAATTTTCTTTTTTTTGTGGACATTTATATTTAGATTGCTTTGCCCTAAAGCAGAAAATCAACATTTCTTACAAGCTCTGTTTAGTGATATTGTTAAAAACTGAAAGGGAAAATTCGATATTTTTATTCTCCTACAAAGTTTGTGGAGCTCTGAATATCTTCTTTTCACAGGTGCAGATATCCGAAGTGTATGCACTGAGGCTGGGATGTTTGCAATTCGTGCTAGGAGGAAAACCGTAACAGAGAAGGATTTCTTAGAGGCTGTGAACAAAGTTATCAAAGGCTATCAGAAGTTCAGTGCAACTCCCAAATACATGGTGTATAATTAAAGCTTATTAACATCATAATCTTCCATAAGCTAAAAAGGAAAAGTATCAGCAAATGAAGAAACGTTGTTGCTACATTTAATAACAAATTTTTTTGTACTTTTTATCCAAATTAAAATGACTCCACTCCTATGAGATTCCTGTGTCCATCTATTTTCATAAAAATATAACCACTCAGTTTTGCTTGTTATCCAAGCAAAACTATCGATTTAATCATCAATAGGTCTAATATTGGCATCAACATAGAGCAAATTCTGGTGGTGTTTTAGCTTTCCATAAAAAATAAAACTATTTACACTTAAAACAGTTTCATTCCAACTCATCCACGCAGTGCTATTAGATGCAATTTCATTCGAACTTTATTTGTGTAGTAGGCCATGGACAGTTTCTACTAATTTCATTGTGTACATAGGATGGAACCGGGGTGGTTAATAAACCCACTCTAGCACCAGTAAGAGGTAAGTAAATGGAATGCCTTAATCACTCAGATTGAAGTAAGTCAAGATCAATTATTAATTATCTGATGGAAAGCCGTAATACCACAATTTTAGTTTTGGATACTTTGATCAAGGTTAGCTTACTACACAGCATAAATCGTCCTTAGTTTGATTAGGTTAGTTGATACTGGCTAGGTGCAAGATCCTCAAATCAAATGGTGGCAAAAGTCTTATAAAGGTTGAAGGCTTTCACTCCACCCTGCTGCTATGGTATTACAGCTTAAAGAACATCCAAATGAAAATGATGAATACTAAGAATTAACAGGTGGTACAATAAAATGACCCAAAAATCTCGAACTACAAACTGGTAACAAAGAATTAGAGAAGGGTCTCATATTTCCAAATTCAACAAGTTGATTTACAGGAGAGAATGAGATACATCATCCTAATTGCTATCTTCACTACCATAATCTACCAAACCATTCCAATGTGGCTTAGTTATCTTAATCCCACAACTTAAACTCTCAACAGCCTGTGACTTCTCACATGGCTTAATCCTAAGACGCTGTGAAACAACACTTTGAATAGATGTCGATACCAATCGTTTCCGAGAACTCACCAGTGGAATACTACTAGAACTGCTGCTCTCACCATGTTCTGATTGGAAGCATGAAGTATTATGAAATTCCAGATGTTTTTCCATATCATTTGTATTCACACCTAAGCCATCCCAGGGCCCACGCATATCTTTCTGTGTGGTGACGGTTTTCGTTGCAAAGCTTCGATTTCCACCTCCAGTAGGAACATCGAGTATTGATCCTCTTCCTGAAAGCAGAGCTTGTTGACTCTCAATTTTTTCTACCTCCGCTGCCTGACAACATCAACAGAAACTGTATAGACACTCATTAGTCTCTGTAAGGAATCTCAAGATATAGTGTATTGGTTAAATAAAAGACTTCAAATGGATATTTTGGCAACTAAATGTAAGAAGTTGTATTGTAAACTGTATTTGAACAAGTACCTTTGCAAAGGGATCATTACAAAACTTTGCAATGTGTCCTTTCCGTCCACACCTGGTTCAAGGCTCAACACTATTAGCACAAAAATTCAAGATGCAATTTTGCAGTTTATCAACAAAACGCCATCTTTTCTGTTATGTTTTACCGCAGGTAAAACACCACAGTACATATAGACGGTGATTAAAAATATGCGCCTACTAGTATGGCACCTTAATAGAAACATGGCTAACAATATAGAGCCACTCTACAAAACCCATCTCCAGGAAAAGGAGCATTCCTAAACACTCATGATGTTGGAATATCATGATTCACAAACAATTAGTAATGAGTTGCAAAAAAGTACACAATATGACTCAAATGCTAGCATATGTACCAGACTCTTATGTGAGCCACCTTTAAACTGCAATGCTAATAAATCTACATAGATGATGATGATGTGTCAAAGCAACAAAATCAAGTGGAATGCTATGCATGTTAAGTTGATTTAGGGGATAAATTCAAAATATCCATAGATACCAGAACAGGCTTTAACTGTAATTGTGCAATGAAGAAGTAAAGCTAGTTAAAACGTATAGATCTGAATCACATGCTTGCATCAAGGCTAATTTTCTTTTAAATCTTGGACGGATGTTTTAGCATTACTTGTGGCAAGACACATGCTTGCAATTGCGTTGGAGGTGGCCCTTCTGCCCACATTTGCCACATGTAACACCTTCCACACATTCCCAAGCCATGTGCCCCTTCCTGCTCTTTCCTACAGAGAGAATATCTTAAAAACCACATCCAAACATGATCCTTCAAAAAACCAAACCATATTACGAACTCACAGACACATATGCACACGTTAATTTACTTCAAAAAACCTAACCATGTAATGATCTCAGCCGCACGTGTTGATTTACTTCGTAACAGACAACGAAAATGAGAGAGAGAGAGAGAGAGAGAGAGAGAGCCCTAACACCCTAACTTGCATAATCTTAACAACACTACCATATACGGACCTCAAACCCTGTCTCTTTCTCTCCCTCGCTTCCTCTCTCTGCACATTATCCTATATATCCTGGGCATCTTAATTTCTCCCAAAAATAAAGATCGAGAAAAAACAGAGATCCATGGAACTTCTAGGTTTTCAGAGAAATAAAACAGAAATAGAGAAAGATGCAAACCCGTTGCATCGGAAGCAGGTATGGAGGGAGCAATCTCGAGCAACATGTCCAGACCTTCCACATCTGTGGCAAGTGCCCATTCTTTTCTTTCTTCTGATCAAGGAGGAGAGGAGGAGGACCGAGGTAAATAAGCTCTCTGTGATGAGGGCATTGGCATAAATAAGGGAAAGGGCATAGGGTGAAAATAAGAAAATTACAAAGAAGAGAACACGAGGACGAGTTTTTGGGGGCGGGAGAGGGGTATCATGTATGTATTGATAATAACCTTCCCACGCCGAATGTCCTCACAATCACTCACGATGATGTATCAAAAACCCTCTGGCATTGTTGAGGGTACATTTGGGTAGATTATGAAACAACACCTCGTAAATGAATAAAGCCAAAAACCCGGTGTCGTGAGGATTTCCGACAATAATGAGAAAATCGGGTGGATCGGGCAACGTCGGCGATGTGCGACATGTGCACAAGTACATTAGGAAATGTAAATAAAAATAGGGAAAAGTACCAGGATACCCCTGGAAGTTCCAAATTTTAACAAATTACCCCTATGTCCAAAAAATTACACTTTATAAAGGCAATAAATGTGATGTGTACAACGGTCCACATGCACACGTATAGGGTAGTGGGGGAGTGTGAAAGTGTGAAGTGAGAGGGGTTTAAATGTACTTCTCCCATCACCACTCTGGAAATCAAGGCAAATATCTCCTCTGAAACAGAGGAATATTTGATCGACTTTGTAACGTATCTCCCTCCTTGGGTTATAAAAGGAGGAGAGAGTCTCTTCTTTAGGGGTCCCCCGTTTTTGAGTTGGTAACCTGATTTTGTTCGTCGTTTGTTTGTCTATCAGGGTTTGGGGTTCCATTTTTGGTTTAGGGTTTAGTTCCGTTCGAGCTTGTATGCTCTGTGGAGTTTCCGATTTTCGCTCCGTCTTCTGTGCAAGGCCCCACTCGGCGTGACGAGCCCGAGAGCCCCCCGACTAGCGGCTTGCCTGCAAACGATTGTTGTAATATGGTCTGCTCGGTTCGGCTCAAAACCGGAGTTGTAACCTATCGTCTATGTACATAAATATATATAAAGTTGTGCATAATTGTGTCTCTGTTGGTGTCGGATGTGCTTCTTTCCGATTTCTAAATGCGAGAAGCGTGTGTTGAGTAAGCGCTACGCGCGTGTTCTCTCTCTCTCTCTCATTCGATTGCCTTTCTCTTCGCGTCACCGGGGGTGTTACCAACAACTTCTTTCCAATAATAGAGTAATGCGTACCCCAATCACGCTTTTGACCACTTACGTCTGTTTCCAAAATGAAAAAGGCGGGATTGGGGTACACATTATGCTATTATTGAGATTGCCCTCCATAAATGTTAGTTTTATTGTTATGGGCATGTGGATAAAAATAAATACGATAATTCAGGAGGTGTTTTCAAGGGATTCTTGGTTTAGGCAAATCTACACGAAAAACACTTTCGATCGTGCACAAAGTTTCTACAATAAAAAAAAGTGGAGGTGTAGATGTAAAAGTCCTTTAGTAACGAAACATTATTGCTATTGTTGAGTGCATTTGGGTAGAAAGAGAAGATTTCGGATGATAGAAGAGCATCTTTCCAAGTTATGGGAAGTTTAAAGTCAAAGATTCTCGACAATGAAAGAAGTGGAAGTGTAAAAAGAAAAGCTCGTGGGTCATGTTGTTGTTATGTTTGAGAGAGTTTGGGTAGAAAATTAACATGTATGGAATAAAGGAAGAAGGCAATTTTGTTATTTTTAATTAATTTTTATTTATTTATTAAGATTTTCTTCAATAGTATTAAGAAAAAAATGCCCGAAGGCTACAACTTGAACCTGTTTGCCCAGAAGGTTACAACTTTTTATGTACAATGATGTAAACTAATCATAAGAGCAAATATCAAACTTTGTAGAAGGTGTTGGAATTTGTTGATATTCAAGAAAGAGTTCATGGAAGTTGATAGTGGCATTGAGGCTCTTGAGTTGACATTGTAAACATGGGCAACTTTTTCCTTCTCTTGTTCACAGTCTTTGGGGAACCATGCATATTATCATACTGTCCATGGACTACTGCCAACAAGTTCTCCCATATCTCAAGCAACACTTCTGTGAGACGAATGTCTGCCACATCATAATAGTCGATTACATCGACATTTCCATAATTCCCATAATGTTACTGTGGTCACTGTTTTCCAAATCTGGACAGATCACACCTGCTTTCGAGGTTGCTGAAAGGGATGAACTAATATCAATATTCTATTATGCATTGTCATTGCCTCATGAACATTGTTTGCCTCATACAACATCAAGTTGGAATGTAACACTCCCCACATCATTGATCCCCATGAGATTAGGCAATCGACATTGATTGTTAGGAATAAAGACATGACTTTATTCCATACTTGTTGAGCGAAGGGAAAAGACTATAGGACAATAGTCAGTAGTCTCCTGAGCTTCATGGCAAAAGGAACAAGGGAGTTTTTAGAGGGCTTCTTTTTTGTTTAGGGACATTTTAAGTCAATGATCATTTGTAGGGCTCCATGAGCATTTCTTTGTGCTCCAAACTTTACTTGGTCATGATTCTTTCTTCAATTTAGGTTATCAATCAAGGTCATTCAATCATCTTAGCTATTATAGGTTAGACAAGTGGGGGAGGTCATCCTTTGAGCTTTGAGAAACCATGTTGATATTAAACGATCTACCACACAATTCACAATATGATCAATTCACGAAGAATGGCCTCACTTGTATCAAAACTTAATGACTCTCCTTCATTACTTGAACAATTATAAGTCTTAAGAAAGAGAAGCGACGTAACTTCCAATCTTGGGGTTAATAGAAAACAAGCCTTAATCCAAAAATAATGCTTAAGATGTAAACTTGAAGAACTTAAGAAATTGCACAAAGGAAACATTTCTATTTTTAATCCACACTTATAGGGGCAACAAGCCTTGTGTTATTTCAACAATATTACATGGAAATTTGTATGTTTGCCAATGTTGATGAAAAGCGTTGCAAGTGTAACATGAAGAACTTGAAGATGTAAACTTGAAGAACTTAAGAAATTGCACAAAGGAAACATTTCTATTTTTAATCCACACTTATAGGGGCAACAAGCCTTGTGTTATTTCAACAATATTACATGGAAATTTGTATGTTTGCCAATGTTGATGAAAAGCGTTGCAAGTGTAACATCCAATTGGTGCCCCTTAAATGCAGTTCAACACATATGTTAGGCAATTTATAGTTGAGGGTGATAGGACACGTAGGAAGCAAATGCGTAGTTAACACTCACACTAAATTAATGATCACATGTGGATTCATATGCCTAAGGATTATTATACACGGATGACGTTAACGTCTCTACATCGGCAATGATTGATGAAAAATGAAACAAACCAAATACAAGTCATTGTTGTCTTGACTGTATCACATCTTTTGGATGTATAACTTATTGTGATTCAATATTCTCTTGCTTGGAAGTTTTAGAATGTATGTTTTGAACTTGGCCTTGACACAACATAACCTATGCCTTTAGGTGCTAGAGTTATCATGTTATCTTCATGATGTTTGGAAGTGAGTTAAATCAACGGAGTATAGTTGATGCGTCATAAATTGGCCATCAATCACGATGGGCTTGACTATCCATTACATGTTGCATTATGTTCGTGTTTGGTGGGCTCAAGCATTGGTAATGTACATACACTTTAGGTTGGCTTCACCAAATAAAAAAGATCCATGGACTCATTTGAAAACTAAAAGATAATCGGTGATATGCCATTCTTTATAATTTAGTAATATCCATGCACATTGATACATAAGGTTGCCATCAGAGAGCACCTTTGCATGGAATGGGAGGATTATAGATTCCTTTGCTCAAGGCCAGGTGTCTAATCTGAATATTGCCCACTTTCGATTGGGATGTCCTTCTCATGCATCTTTATTACAAACAAACAAGATGTCAACAAAATAACCACATTATCTTCCCTTGTTTATGAATATTATCAATATTCCTTGTCATTCTATGTAAAAGACTCCATTCTCTAAAGGGAATATACCATGAAGAGGTTTGGGATCATGCTCTAGTAAATTAAGCGATGGAAGGACATATGTTCTGTCTAATACGAATGTGCTAGGGAGAGGCTTGTGGCCATGATCCAGCAAACCTACCTAGTCATGGTTCGACAAAAGTAACGCTAGTAACAAAGTACATACGAGACACAAGCAGAAGCATCCATTAGCATGCATGTGTGGCTGGCGCCTTAAAACTATGCCAAGGTATGAAACAAACACAACACTCAGAGAGACACACATGAGAATGAAGAATGAAGAATGAAGAATGATGATGGAGATGGAGATGGGGAAAGGTAAGAAAAAGCACTCAATCCACCCACCACCACCAGACCAGGCTTAGCTCCTCTATGTTGTGGGTTGGGTTTTATGTTTCTTCTATTTAACAACTTCCTCTCCCCCCCCCCCCCCCCCCGCAACAGTCTCCGTCTCCGTCTCCTTTTCATTGCTTTTCCGCCAATTTCTCGATTACGTCTCCCCTGACAACACTTGTATTCTTCTTCTTCTTCTTCTTCTTCTTCTTCTTCTTCTTCTCATGGTTGAGTAAAAATCTCCTCTGCGAAAATCATATCGATTCAGAAACCCTAATGTCTTCTTAATTTCCTTTTGTTTTATTTCTCCATCTGTCTTATTGTTTCTCTCTCCAACACCCCCCCCCCCCCCCCCCCCCCCCCGTAAACTTGTTATGATCGATCTAAACCTTCTTCTTTTTTCGATTTTAGCTATCGTAATTTATGGATCAACATCCTATTTTAAATTAGATTTTCCATCGATCTAAACCTTATGTTCAATTAGACTTTAATTTCGATCTGAACCCTGTTTTCAGTTAGAGTTCCCTTTTTATCTAAACTTCAATAAACTGAGGTTTTTCATTGCTTGAAAAACAAATTTTTTTCATTTGATTTTTCCGGCAGAGGATAAGATCAACGGAAACCTTGGTTTTAATGTCGAATTTTGGGCTCTTTCAATGACTTAGAAATTGAGAAAGTGCATTGATTTGGATAAATAACTCAATTTTTACTCTTCATTGAGAAGGAAGAATGAAGAATCACCCGTTTAAAGGAAAAGAGGATTTGGGTCTTCACAACCATATCTCTGAATTATGATAAACAACCCAAACAACATCATCATACTGAGAAATAGTGATAAATCTAAGGATGGCTCTGGGCGCAATACAAAGTGTATGGGTGGAACAATCAATGAAGATTGGATAAGCACTGAGGATGTGGCATATACAGATGGCAGAAAATGTGATGCTATCAATGATGCTATTCAGAATTGCAACACGGTGAGTACATCACAGTTAGGATGGATAGAACAATCACCGAAGATTGGATAAGCATTGAAAACGTTGGATATAGGGACAGAAACATATGTAATGCTGCGAATGATGGTATTCAAAGTGGCAACAGTGCGAGCAATCCTAGTAATAAACCACATAAAGGAAATGATGCTCGATGGGATGCAATTCAAGCCATTTCTTCACGAGACGGACCCCTTGGATTTCATCACTTTAAGCTTATGAAACGTCTGGGGTGTGGCGATATTGGTAGTGTGTATCTTGCTGAGCTAAAAGGCACTAGTTGTCTGTTTGCTATGAAAGTTATGGATAAGGCTGCATTGGCTGTCCGAAAGAAACTGCCTAGAGCTGAGACAGAGAAGGAGATTTTACTGTTGTTAGATCATCCATTTCTACCCACACTTTATGCTCATTTTGAATCAGATACATTGACATGTCTTGTCATGGAGTTTTGTTCTGGAGGCGACCTTCATACACTCAGACAACGTCAACCGGGCAAACACTTCTCGGAACAAGCTGCAAGGTCAGTTTAATTTATTTTTCTTTGGTTTCATGCTACTGATGTTGTCCTTGTGATGTGGATGTTCCATCGTGGTAAGAGTAATTTGTATCAAGAGAGTTTTATGAATGAATTTGAAGTCAACATATCATGTTCTGGAATCTGTACATAAATCATTCTGTCAGGTTCATTTCCTGGGTTTCTTACATTTGATGTGTAGTTGTTATTGTGCATAAGTCAATCATGGTAGGAGAAATTTGTAGTTCAATGATTCTATGAAGGAATGTGAGGTCACCTTATCATGTTGTGTAATCTAAACAAAGAATGATTATGCATTGATCACGAAATGATATGTTGACCTCAGATTCATATTATGAAGTTCATTTTTTTGAATTCTATGAAGGAATGTGAGGTCAGCTTATCATGTTGTGTAATCTAAACATAGAATGATTATGCATAGATCACGAAATGATATGTTGACCTCAGATTTATACTATGAAGTTCATCTTTTTGAATTCTATGAAGCAATTTGAGGTCAAGTTATCATGTTGTGTAATCTAAACATAGAATGATTATGCATTGATCACGAAATGATATGTTGTTCACAGATTCATACTATGAAGTTCATTTTTGTGAATTCTTGCATCCATTTGTAGTTTTGGTTTGCATGTTTCGTTGTTCTACAAATCATGTATATTTAATAGTATTGTTAGGAATTGAGGTCAGGATATTTTATGTTCTGTAATTTATACCAATCCTTCTGTGAAGGAATCTGAGGTCAGTATATCAGTTAATATACTTTGTTTTGTTGGAATCGCGTTCCTAGTCAGTCTTTTAACTAGGGGTTTCTCCTGGGATTTGTTATCCTGGTATCAGAGCTGGATAATGTAAATGAAAAGAAACTTATTGCGATTATATTCAAGATTTGGAAATTTTCGATTCTCAGTTAAAATCATATGATTTAATATACTTTGTTTTGTTGGAATCGCGTTCCTAGTCAGTCCTTTAACTAGAGGTTTCTCCTGGGATTTGTTATCATGGTATCAGAGCTGGATAATGTAAATGAAAAGAAACTTATTGCGATTATATTCAAGATTTGGAAATTTTCGATTTTGAGTTACGAATGCAGAGACAAGACTTCTGTGTGTCTTTTTCTTGATTCTCTGGTTTGTGCTTGTGGAGAATTTTTGGGCATTTCCAGTTCTTTCTCAAATATGGCATCTAGATTGTTAAGATGTCGTATTTCTCCATCTTACATCAATAAGCCGTCAAAGTTTCAAGTTATGCCTATGGGATGGAAACTGGACAACTGTTTCAGCTACCAAGAAGTACCTGGCTCATTGAGAAACTGACCCTGTCTTTCAAGTTTCAACCATTGCTTTCTTTATAATGTGTTTTCAGGGAAAAACATTGGAATACCCCTCGTTTTTGGTTATTTCCCTAAATACCCTTGGTCAACCATCTCTTAAGAAACCGTATGTGGTATTTAAGCAATTATATGCTCAATTCATCCATTTTTTCCTCAATTATATCTGCTATTTGAGGAATTTTTTATGTGGTCGCTTTTCTCTCTTTGCGGAGTTGGCTTGAAGGTATTTGGGGAAATGTAGGGGCAATACGGAAAATCTAGGAGTTTTTAATCTTTTCTACATCTGTTCTCTGTTTCTTTATTCCACATCAACATCCACCTTCTCCTGACTATCATTGCCTCTTAGTCGTCACACTCTTTCTACACCAGCTTCATGCTATATGACTCAAGTTTTCAGTTCTCTCACTTGTCCCTTCCGATTTCTGGTTTGCTCTATACAAATTTGACTAATTATTCACAACTCGATGGAATCCTTGAAATGTGTTCCTCGTATCTTAGTATCTATGTTGGGCAAGTGATATGCTGTACTCCTAGATTCAGAACTAGCCAGTGATAAAATTTGTTATTGTTTCTTGCTAGAGAATTTATGGCTAAATGACATGAATTGGTATGACAGTTTCCAGATATATGCATGGATGTTAATTGGCCCTTTCTCTGAGTTTGACCTGCGTACATGTGTGACTAGGGTCAAAAGAAAATCCATGTTTGACATGCATGCAAATGTGAAAAGTGTCAAACAAAGCAACATGTGATTTTCTGAAATTATACGAGAAATACGTGTGTGGAATTTGGATTTGATTCCCCCCATTCCGTAATAGAGAGACTAGAAATAAAAATGAAAGAGCCGAACAATCAAACTTTACAAAAATGACTTGTTTTGATCAAAGTTTTTGGCATGCAAGACTATGGGCATCATTGCTGTTAGAAGTCATTGAGAAAGGATATTGATGGTAAATTGAGAAACTACGTAGGATGTATTCTCATGGATATGAAGAGTTATGTCCTGCACCAAGCTGCACAAGAACAAGACCTAAAACTCTAGCTTCCACATAACCTAAAACTGGTTGGAATAACACGTACGTATGAACGCTTTTGCCAACTTGACAAAAATTAATCCCCCTCGATCTTTGCTTTCTTGCTCTTTAAGATGAAACTTGAACGAGGCTTCTTTTCTGCAATGTAACCCCATAGTCCAAATTGAGAAAGTTAAGTATGAAACAAATACACTTTCTTCAACGTCTTTGGAGAACTTGGTCTTCCTAGGTTACAATTTTCACTATTCTCATGCTGAACCTATTCATTTATGTGCAGACACATAAATAAATAAATGAATGACAAAAATGACAGTGGGAATTGAACAAACATGAAAAATAAAACTTAAAGGGCTGACCCTAAAACTCAACACCAACCAACAAAACAAATATTTTTCTATATGACCTTTTACTTGGATAGATTTGTTTGACATGTCTGAGACTCGATTTCCAAACATAAAAAACTTCTGCTTCTCCTGACTTTCGGCTGTCTTTGCATCATGACCAGGGTAGAACTATAATTAGTGTGTTTTTTGGAGCCAACCCACACATTTGTGGGGAGGCTCCAAAGGTTTTCTGCCTGCACTTTTGCTGTTGTGTTTATGCAGGAACTAGGGTTTTATGCATATTAATACATTGGTTTTATTTTATTTCAGGAATTCTGAAACCAAAAAAACATTTGATAAGAAAAATAATAGAAAGATTAATGAAAACAAACTTGTTTCTAAGTGAAAAAAATTTAAACAGAAAATAATATTGTAGTGAAAGTCTGGAAACTTTATCTTGCAGATTCTATGCTTCCGAAGTTCTGTTGGGATTGGAATATCTACATATGATGGGGATAATTTACAGGGATCTGAAACCAGAAAATGTTCTTGTCCGGGAAGACGGGCATATCATGCTTTCAGATTTTGATTTGTCCCTACGGTGCATGGTTAGTCCAACCTTGGTGAAGTCATGTCATGATATGTATGCAACCAATAAAATCCTAGCTTATTGTGTACAACCTACTTGTTTAACTCCATGTGCGCCTCCTACGTCGTGTTTCTCTCCTAACATTTTCTTAGGAAAGGAAAGAAAAATCCGTAAACACAAGAGCGAGATTACGACTCTACCCGAACTAATCGCAGAGCCAACGGGGGCACGATCAATGTCATTTGTGGGCACCCACGAATACTTAGCACCTGAAATTATTAAAGGAGAAGGGCATGGAAGTGCAGTTGATTGGTGGACATTTGGAGTCCTCCTTTACGAGCTTATGCATGGGAAAACACCTTTCAAGGGTTCAGGAAACAGAGTGACTCTTTTCAATGTAGTTGGACAACCCCTTAAGTTTCCAGAAGCACCGAACATTACTTTCGGAGCAAGAGATTTGATAAGAGGATTACTTGTGAAGGATCCACAACATAGGCTTGCATACAAACGTGGTGCAACAGAGATAAAGCAACACCCGTTTTTTGATGGTGTGAATTGGGCGTTGATCCGGAGTGTGTCACCACCTGAGGTTCCTAAACCCTTTGATTTGAACATGAATGGAACAAGGACTGCACCATCTTCCATGGCTGAAGCAGCTGTGGCTCTGGCTGCTGAAAATATTTCTAAAGATATACAGCAAGCTGCCCGAACAAGCTCAAATTTATCAAGTTCCTATGTGGATTTTCAGTTTTTCTAACAGTTCATTAGGGGGAGTGGATTTTCAGTTTGTGTTTGTCAGGATTGTCTGGTTGCAACTACTCATCAAGAGCAAATGTACTGTACAAACATTTTAGTGCTTCTTCCTGGATACACGTGGATAAAAATTTGATCTCGATAAGTGAAACGATAAGCAAGGATCCATGTTATTTTCCATTGTCAATGGAATTGAACTTGAAAGTTAACATTAATTTTTTATTCTTGTTTAAGACTGCAATTGACAATATTTTCTATGTTCAATTACTCAAGTATCTGCATTATTTTGTAGATCTTTTAACTTGATTCTAGGCATGGTTTTTGCTGACAAAATCGTATATCAAAGTACTTTTCCTGCTTTGTTAAGATGAATAACATATGCAGTACTCTTTACCCCATAGGACCTGGGTTTGCAAGGATAGAGATGTAGACCATTTACAATGTATGCGTATGTGATGAAATAAAGCATATTAGAAATTGCATAAATTAGAATAGTAGGAGAGAATCAGAACCAGTATACGTTTACGCATGGATGTATACGCCAGTATATAAAGGAAAGAACCAGTATACGCCATGGATGTATACGCAGTATTTCAATGGCAGCTTTGCTCTAGGATTTGGAATGTAGTATTGAAGACTTCATACATATCTGAACATCTACAAGATCAACTTTTATGAAACATCTAGTTTCCACACTACTCAACACATCTAGTTCATCATAGTATATTCTACCCATGAATATGGATGGATTCGAGAGACTTTATAAGCATAAGTCCCCACATCGAGGACTTGCTTGCAGCTATTCATGTGTTTGCTTGTAGTGTTGCTATGTTCTATACAATTTCCTTGTCACAGCTAGATTCTTACAAACGTCAATTCATATGCAGTTTCAAATCCACAATAGGACACCTTACCTTAAGAACTTGCATATTGAAGACAGCCCACATTGAAGGGATCACACATTCATTAGTAGCCAACATTGGAGGATCATATTATGAATGGAGGAGATTCAAGGAATGCATTCTAATAGTAAATCACGTTTGGAGAATTAAGAATGACCATTTCGACTAAGAATATTCCAGTCAAAGTAATTTGTGAAACTGGTAGGTCATCGTCTACCTAGCAAAATGACCATTTGAGACATTAGGTATATTCGAGGAACTGGTGGATCACAGGCTACCCAGCCATTCCATGAACACATGCAATGTTAGGACTTACCATACTATCAAACATGTGAATATGAAGGTTCAATCACTGCCTACCTACCCAGTACAGAAATAATGTTAGGACATACCATACTATTAAATATGTGTAAATATGACGGTTGCCAGTCTCATTTCCAGTAGGGAGGGAGCAGTATTATCATATTTCTTATTACATATATACGACCAAAATTTCACTGTGGAAAAAGTGCTTACAACAAAAAATAAAGGAAAAATAGATACTCTTGAAAAGAGCAAGGAAATAATATCATCCAGAGTTAACAGGGGAGATGTAGATATTTTAGTTAATCACCGAAATCATACAACTCTCCAGAAAAAACCGTGAAAAGACAAATATTGGCATTTCCGGAGGTAGGTTAGTGGTAAAGCTTGAAATTTGTTAAAAGTCAACAACCCACAGGCAGAAAGCTGAGAATGGTGGGGAAATAAATAGGCATAAGATATTGTAAAAGTAAAAAAACAGTGTGTTCATGGGTCCAAAAGTTGTATCCAAAATAATAAACCCTAAAAAAAGCTATTGAGGATACAATTTGAGCAAACAAAACTGATTCAGCCCTTGATCATAAAAAACTACAGGGCTCTATCTTTGGCGGCGCCTTGATTCTTTAGCATCTCTACCCATTGACGATTGCAATCCAGTTGAAGAGGTTAACCCAGACCCTGTAAGCCCACTTGCTCCATACCCACCATAATTGTAATCCATTCCATAATAGCCAACATTAGTCAATGGATACATTCCTCCAAGAGACCCTGAATCCAGCCTCCCTCCATAGCCCCCAAGCATGTTTGCCCCTGCATATAGTGAAGCTGATGATGCAAGCACAGAAGATCCATACATACTACCACTGCTCACATCTTGGCTTTCATGTCCCTTGAATAAGTTGTTGCGAAGCCTATTGAGAACTTGAGTCATAGCATCTTGTACCACATTTTGGTCACCCATGATCTAATACATACAATAACCAGGAGTCAGTAAAAGTTTGTCAAAAACGCAGGAATGCATAGTGTAAAAGTTTTATTTATTACTTAACTGAGTAGACTTTTCATACATGAACTAATAAGAAATGACGACAAAATACCTTCATTAAAGTTTAATATGACACCACAAATATTTAGAAAGAAATAAAGAATGTTCGTCAGTCTCAAATAAATATTTCCAGCCCGCAAGTTTACATGAGTACAAAAGGATGTCAAAACAAAATACCTGTACGAGCTCATCATTCTCTTCTGCACACTTGGAGTGCTCATCTTTCGGTGAAATCCGGATATTTGCTTTGGTAGCTTTTCTCATTTCACTCACTATGCTACCACCTTTACCAAGCAGGCAACCAATCTGACTAGATGGCACGAGGAGGCGAATCATGAAAGACTTGTTGTCTTTGTCTTTGTCCATTTGCAACTCTGCAAGCCGCCTAAACACTTGTAAAGCTGCTTGAATTCCAGCTGAAGGGTAGCTGTCCACATACTGAAAAGAAAGAGTATGCGTCAAGTTACTATGTATGTTAGAAGATCTAGAACCCAAAATATGGGTATGATGATTTAGTATAAGGCCTACCTCTGGAGAAGAAATCTGAATAAGGCACTCCTCATTATCTGGCATTTGCTCTCCTATTTTGATCTTCGCACCACTTTCTTCTCTCATTTTCTTGATCACACTACCACCCTTCCCAATAATACTACCGATTCTTGAATTAGGACAAAGAAGCCGAATGTTAAGTTCTGTCTCTTCCCCTCCATGACCACTAGTATTTCCTAGTTGGGGAGTCATGGATAAACCAGAGGCCAAAGGCCAAGCACTTGCCATACCACTCTCTCCATATAACCCACCATAAGAATAACCAAGAGAAGCCATAGGGCCTCCGAGAGATGGACCAAGAAGTGATCCAGCTGGTTGCAAATACCCACCAGGAGGATATAAAGCACCTCCAGATATCGGAGGCATGAAGTTAGTAGCTGGGTTCCTCTGTGTTCGTTCGCCAGAAACATTATCATGTAAACGTGTTGTAATTGCAAACAATGCCTTCTTAACCACAGATGCCTCCCCAGTAACCTACACAAATAATATATTATGAATATATGTCAATCTCATGCCTGAAAAAGAGCCTGTAAACATGCAATCTATAGCTTTAAAAACCGAATTTGAACTGTCATCATATGTTTTAAAATGAAATATTTCTGATGTATTGGTTATTAACCTTCCTAATTCATTAAGATCTCATTATTAAGGTCAGCTTAAACATTGTATTTATCCTCCAGAATTCACTAATGTCATTTCTAGCAGTTCCCCGGAAAGGCAATATGTTGTTTTTGAATAATGTAGTTTGAGAAAGTAGGATGTAAAGCTTTAAAACAATGAGAAGAAATTATGTTTTAAATCCATTTATAAATATGTCAACTATTAATCATAGTTTTTTATCTTGTCCCTGTAAACGTGGCTTCTTCTGTACTTTTCCTTGCTCTCAAAGCGTATATTGGTTTTCACAGAATCTTTTGGCATCATGGGCGATTTTGGTCTCTTTTGAAGATGATGTTAAAAATTCATTTCAGTTCTTTATTCATTTGTTTCTAAACAGCAAATCAGATGCATATTATATTGTAGTTTGCAGGCAATATCTTGTTAGGAAAGAGGATGATAAATACTCATTGGGATGTGATTTCTTTTACCTCATAAATACATAGATAAGATGTGCTCTCATTGGGTTTCTAACGGTTCATTTGTCACTAAATTTACAAATAAGATGTCAATAATGAATATAGTGTTTTGCAATCAGAGACAATAATCTGTACTCACCTGAACCAGCTCATCTGCTGATGCGGCACATGGAGGGTGCTGCTCTTTTGGAAGTATTCTAATTTGAGCACCGAATTCCTTCCTCATTTGCTCAATGATTTTCCCCCCTTTACCCAACAAGCACCCAATGTGGCTCTTCGGGACCAATAGCCTAACATTCACAGGATCATCTTCTTCTTCAACCTCACTGATCCTTGCATGAACTTTGAATACTGCTTCCTGAGCATTACACACATAGGGACTTACTTCTTTGAATTGATCCAAGGATGAGCTTATGAGAACCACTCTCTCCTCTGATCCAGACACAGGGTCCTCTACTTTGATCTTTGATCTACACTCTGTTCTCAATGCTTTGATTACAGAACCCCCTTTACCAATGAGACTACCAATCTTGCTGCCAGGGCATAGAAGGCGATACTCAGTTTCTTCCGATGCATTCAAATTCATGTGATCCTCACTTAGATTTGATCTCTTCTTGTGCCTTCCATTGCTGCGATCCCCACCATCATCATCTAGATGTGGGCGCTTTCCTGAAGACCCATAATACATACCACCATCCATCCAAATCGTTAAGAAACTGATAATAAATCCTGTAACTAAGCTTGGGAATCCTGTGTCAACTATACAACTGAAATCTGGGAATTCTCGTGTCAGAATCAGGCAAAATCCTGAAGATCTTGGATCGAGGAGAAGTCGGCAAAGCTCGATTCAAAGGCTTTTTACCTAATGATACTTTATTCTATGTCCGGCTTCCGACAACCTGAAAGAGGAAATGGAGGTTTGGTTGAACAGGAAAAATGGGCAAAAAGCCAAACCCTAATAATCTCCAAAAGCTAGCTTCAACGACAGAGAGAGAGAGAGAGAGAAGGATAGAGGGAGCCCAAACACAGGAAAGAAACAGGCCAGATAATATATACTTTACGACATGACAATAACAAGCCCCAAAAAGAGGTAAAACACACCAGATCATAAGCTGTGTAGCATGGCTAAAAGAAATATGAAACCAGATCAGACAGATGCAATTCTATTATTTGTGGTATGGCTAGGACAAGCCCTGCAAATAGACAATCGAGGCTAGATCAAACGTTATAAAGCATGCATGGATATACAAACCCCGTGAACAGAAATGGATAATCTAGATAGTATGATTTCTGGCATGTCTAAAACAAACCCTAAAAGAGAGGGCAGATCATATGGTCTGAGATATGGCTTAATGAAACCCTAGTCCATATAACTCTCTGTGGCTAAAATAAATCTTGATGCTCTCTTTCTCTCTCTGCCTTCCTGTTTTCGATTTCAAAAACCAGGCTTAATTAAAAGGGGAATTTTCATGCTTAGGCTTAAATACAGTGGTATGTTTCCAAGAACAGGCTTCAATGTAAAGGATTTTTTCGAGATCAGGCTTTAATTAAACTGGAAATTTACAAGATTATGGTTTAATTTGAGGAATTCTTTTACCAGCTCTTACTGTGTCAGGATAGCATTTGAAAGGTAACAGATCAAAGGCAAAATAGTTAGAACAGAGACACTGAAACCGATTACACACACAAAATATGCATAAGAGAAAAATAAACTCGGAAGAGCAAGAATTGGGGTTAGGTTGAGGTTTAGGGCTTTGGTTAGGGACAGGGGTACCCGGAAGCGATAGGCTGGGGTTACAGTGATCGTGACGGTGACGGTTGGGTTTAGGGTTAGGAACGAGGTTCCGTCTTAGATATTTTTCTGTTAGAAGCTGACCCAGAGAAGGGAAAGCTTCTCCAAACATTAAAAAGCAAATTCCTACTTCCAATGAAACGCAGCGAAGTTCCATCTCCTGCTCTCTGAATAATCGCAAAAATTAAGGGAAGGAAGAAGAAGAAGAAGATGGTGATGATGATGATGATGATGAGCCTACCTCTTCTTTCTTTCTCTGACACTGAGGTAGAAGAGCTCTCTCTATCTATCTATCTATCTATCTATCTCTTTCTGTGTGTAGCAGAGATCTAGGTCAAATCGATCGATTGCTCAGAGGTCGGTGACCGTTCGAAGGATAAAACAAAGAAGAAGAAGAAGAAGAAGAAGAAGAAGAAGAACGAAAGAAGCAACCCTAAAAAATTGGTCGTCTCCTTTCTTTAGGGACAGGGGAGGAGGAGGCTACAAGAAGAAGAAGAAGAAGAAGAGAAACTTACATACATACATACTTACTTAAGATGTGCCTCGATAAATGAATGATAAGTTATAGCCTCTTCATTCTTGACTCGCCCAACCTGAACCCACTACATACATACATACATACATACATACATACATATGTACATACATGGATCATGTTGGTTGACTCTCGATACGCATGAGAGTCGATCCGATCCGATTCATTCACACATCTCACATTACTCCACGTGACCCACATCCTTGTGCTCGCCTCTTCCGTTGCTCGGGAGCCCAATATTTGGATTTCATCAAGTTGTTCTCCGGTCAGTATATATGTTCACTATATTGGATTACTATAATAGCCTCTTGGTTATCTGGGGAGTTGGGTTGGTCAATTCAATTGGAAAGCATTGTTGGGATGGGAGCCTCTCCTTTCTTCACTCTCTACGTCGCTTCACTTGTTTAGGAGGTTTTCCTCGGCGTGAAACTATGTGAAAATATGACCCTAGTCAATGCTTGTATCTCCTCTAAAACTTGTACTTGCAAAGTAGTGTCTATAAACTCACTTGTTAGCGAACCTAAAAGAACACTCCACCTCCGGTTATGGGCATCAAGGCTATGAGAGCATGTCAAATGACATCCTTAATGACTTTGGATGTGTATCTTTTACTTCGGCCTCTCAATGTGCATTTGGCTCTATATTGTATCACCACATTGTAGGTAGAGACATACCTCAAGTCACACGTGCACTCAATTGTGAAGGTTGAAGGACACATAAAGAAACTAGCATTTCTTATTGGAGCTAACCTCTGTAGTACTATCTATTCATTCTTTCTCCTTATGAGTCTACTATGGCCTAATTAACTCCTCGTTGATGTACATTATTATCTAGCCATTCTTATTCGATGGATAGGATTTTTACTAAATATATTCCCTTTTATTAGAAAATAGAAACAACTACCAATAAGGTAATGGACCCACTGTTAATCTTCATTGAACTCTAATGATTGACCTACATATTGTCATAAACATGTTATGAGTAGGCAAATTTGGAGAATCCTTACTAAGCGAGCTACAAACTTCAATATTGGACTTCATCACATTTCCATCATCAATCTTACATTTGGAAAAGAGTTTACCTTGGTATATGGATCATAGGATGTCAAGCAATACATGGGAGAATGCATTGTCTTATCATTTCATGGCTAGCCTTGAAATATGGCATATATATTCTCAAAAACTTGGAAGGTCAATTTCTTCAAGATGATATCATGAGGGATGACAATAAAAAATAAGCAGGAATGGTGCATGGTCCTACATACCAAGGAGAATGACATCTCAAATATTTGTTACTAATCCCTTTTGTTAAGTATCAACAAGTCACCTCAAACCGAAAGGCTAAAAGGGAGATTCACATATGAATAAGAGAAAGCCATGGGACAAAAATGTAAAAGAAGTATTAGCTTTTCACTTTTGCTCCTTCACTTTTCATCTTTTAGTTGAGTTTAGTCTTCATGTCTCTCTCCCTCCCCCTCCCTCCCACTCTCTAAAAATTGAGAGAACCCAAGCTTGACCCTTAGCAATGGCTAGGCACAAGCTCATAGTTCACAGTTGGTCTACTATTGGTGTTAAAAATATGTATATCTCTTTCTCTCTTAAAGGCTTGACCTTCTTCATTATCCAAAGTCGAAATCTTAAGCATTTGAGTTGAATTTTGTATATATGATCATGCTTGGTTTCACCACATGACAATTAGTTGTGTAATTAAAACATGTGTTAATGCAAGAACTAATGTGTATACTAGTCTATTGTGTCCATGGTCTCAAGGGTGAGTGACAATTTCTTGCTTGAAAAGCCATATATACACAATGGTTGAAACCATATACACAAATTACCAGCATATAGGGACACAATTAGTAGTAATACAACTATCCTCCATATAAGCATTCATAATTCAAGCTTAAATGTGAATCTATTAATATAGAGATAATAAGTACAAGCTCCATTTGCATTAGTACCTACTATTGATGTTTGGGCTCTCAAACCTAGAACATGTATTCTTTGTTAGTTAAATTTAACTATAAATTTTGGTTCCTTGATGTGACAATTCTACGATACTATAAGCACCACAAGATCATTTGAGTCTAGGAGCCCTCAACTCAAGCCTATTTATCATGCTTACTCCATGGACATACACATTTTGGGCATGAAGATCATCAAAACCATAGTTATGGACCTTTAACTTAACAAGTATCTCTTTACATCACATAAAAAGTGACCTTCTATTGAATTTTAATAGTAAAATTAATTTCTGCAATCACATTAATTGATTTCATCCCTTGTATATAGAAATACAAATTTGTGTTAGTACTAATTGCCATGGAATTTTAATATCAAAATACTACAACCATCTGTAATGATGCTATACCAAATATTCCACTCATGTGTCCAAACAGGAAATTAAAATAAAATGTAGCAAATCTTTAATTTGCAATGAGGCATTGGTACCTCTAGACCTCATTTTATCAACATGTTAATATGCTATAAAAAATGGTTTAATCCCCTGTTGGAAAGGAAATAAAAATAAATTGCTGCAATTTCTTAATGAGGAGGCCTGTAGTCTCTTCAAGGAAACTAGTAACATGATCATGCACTTCTGAGAATAAATTCCCATGGCCATGGTGACAATGCCATGATTGATCACGAATCACAATGATTTTATATGCCTAAAATATCTTTGTTGTCGACAAGCACATCCATTACACAATCAATTTAATTTTGTGGAAATCTGGAACTTTAGTTGAAGAACATGAAATCTTTAAATATGTTATTTATACATGTATTATTTATACAACATGATATCGAATCTTCTCAACTTCGAAGGAAAGCGGAAAACCATGTGGCTGAGGCCTTAGGTTTTCTTGGTAGCTCGGGGTCTGTAAAGTCAACGTGATACAAACCATAGCGTGTTGTGAACCCACTCAACCACTCCCAATCATCCATGAAGGACCAATGAAAGTAGCCCTTTACATTTACGTTATCCAACCTGCCAAGTTGACCTCAATATATGCTTATTTGCAAAAACTAAGAAACTCCTAACTTACAAGGCAATTGACGAGAAAAACATAGAATAAAGCTAAAATAAAAACTCTGTATGTTTGAGATATCTACACCAAACGTGGAAAACCGATACACCTCTCACACCATATACACACATATACTTTATTTCCCTTTCCTTATACAGAATCGAATGGACTAACCTTATTGAATCTGATAGTTCTGATAAGTGGTCCTTTAAAAATTTGATCCTATTGTGATCATTTAATGGCCCATGCAACAAGTCACTAGGTTTTGGATCTACAGTCCCTGAAAAAAAAAAAAAAACATGACTTTTCCCTCAAAGATTTGATCTTAGACAAGATATTGAGGTCAACAAGTCAAACCATTCTCTGTGATATAGATCGGTATGTCTCCATAGCGATCCTTTAGGGTTTTTAAGACCTTCCTTAGACCCCAAGGGCAACTTCGAAACAACCCTTCAAAAGAATCACCCTAAAATGTCAGATTGAAATGATGTTAGATTGTAATATAGCGCAAAGTCACGGTATGCCTTTTTATGAAAAAGGCTCAAAAGACTGCGTCCTTAGAGGCTTCAGAGAGTGTTACTTACAAGTACTTCCCCGAGAGGTTTTCCATCAGCATCATACCCTGACAAGCACATCACATATGTAGGCATATTATAACTAATGTCTCACCATCTTTAGCTGGCAACACATGCTTAAAATGGGGTTAGTGGTGAAATTTTGAGGATCTAGTAAGAAAGATTTCATCAGATAATATCATCTAAGCATGAAAGATTGCCCTAAAAATAAGTGCATCATATTAACAAGGTGATCGGAATTAAACTATATCAAGAGAACTCACAATGGAATTCAGTTTGTGTTTCCTCGCGCCACGCCTGAAGACCAAACGGCGTTTCTTCCTTCCGCTTTGTCGCCCACATTGCATAATAGTAGTTGAGACCTATAAAATCAATGCTCTGTTTCAAATCCTCGATTTCTTCATCTGTAAACCTTGGTAGTTTGTCTCCAGCTAGCTCTTTCATGATTTGCGGATAATCTCCGAATAGGAGAGGATCCAGAATCCTATAATAATATCCACATGTAAGATATCACTCAGGGTTGCCAACAAGGTGCTCACGTTTGTGAATTTGATGTCTGGTAAAAAGGTTTGAAGATGAATTGTTATATAGTTGAGTATGCTTTTTATGAAATTCACATTTGAAAAGTGGGGCTGTCAGCTCCCAGATTCTGCAACGTGCTAGTAGTGTCAATGTGTGTGCAAGTCATTGGTTGTTCTCACCATCCCATTTCAAATTCCTGGCTTCGGATAACCGCAGCTTTATCTTCTTCAGTTCCAAACATGGGTTCAAAACACGTCACGTCGGCAGAGATGCCTATCAATCCTTTCTGTAAGATCTATTACAAGCACAGGATGTAAGAGTCAGCAGTGATTTTTGGAACGGGAAACCACCAGGAGTTTTAGAGGTTTCTATACAAACACCATAATAATAAAGGAATAGGAAGAAATATACCTTATAGGATTCTTTATACAACTTTACAACTGCTGCATGACAAAGAAGCTGATGATGTGCTGCCACATACAGAGTAACGGTCAGGTCTGATGATTTCCCCGGGGCCAAAAGGCCGAAATGGTAAGACATAATGGTTGACAAGTGTATTTCGTTGAAGGTAATCCAGTGCTTTACTCTGTCCCCGAAGCATCGAAAACATGCATCGGCAAACCTCATGAAGTGCTTTCTGCAACGTTCTACCTCTTAGGGATGTCGATAGAAGTCACCATAAAAACTTAACCATAGCACATAAGTTCAACATAAGGGGTTTTTTTATATGTAAGGTGCAGATTTTAATCTTGCAAAGTCTAGAGATATGGACTTTTCTTAAATCTAGGCCTTTAATGCACGTGATACATAAGACTTACGTATCATGACCCCCTGGCATAAATCATCATTGTAGACTGAATGTTACACATTCGTAAAGAGGTTGAATAAAACAAGACAAAATCATGAGATAAGGGGGCTGCTTTAAACTAGGCTGGAAATGTATGCAGGATATAGGGTTTACACATAGTCATCCCCCAGCATAAAATGGAAAACATACAAGGATGTCAATTGTTCTGGAAAGTGAGTGTTATGCATTTGTAAAGTGGTTTGGACACGAAGAAGCTTACATGATATGCCTCGTCCCCCATCCCTTTACATGAGGATCATCTTGTAAATACTGAGGCAAATCCCAGTGATAGAGTGTGACAAATGGGATCAAACCTGAAAAACAAAAAGAGTAAATGGGTATTAAGCGGTACTAGCCAGACCTAGAACCCCTGCATACTTCTTCAGGTCTGTCCATGCAATTCGTGAAATCAAAAGATTATTGTGCAGAGTTTACATCAACTGTTGGCTATCCAGATATTTTGATTGAATTGTTAACTTAAAGGTGTGTGGCGAGATTTCCTCATCATGCATCCAAACCAATCAGTTATATAAGAGATTTTACTGTCACGTATGAAACCCATCAAATTAAGGAAGAAAAACACAAGATTTTATCATCATACATACAATCCATAGAGGAATGTAAGAAAATCATAAGATTTAATCATCACATTTGCAAGGAAAAGTTCATCATCACATATGAAACCCATAGAAGAGATTGTTCAATCTCCACATATGAATCCCCTACGAGATTTGGGGAGATTTGGGACAATGCCTGCTTTCTTACCAGCTTCTACAATCGTGTCAATGAGATCATTGTAGAAAGACACACCATCTTGATTAAACTTCCCAGATGCATCTGATCAACATGAAGCACAAAACAAGTAAATCAACATAAGGTCTCTCATGGAACGATGATAAAATGAAAGCACAAAAGTAATGCTACAAAAATGAGTATCGTGAGAATGCTGACCAACAAAATAGGCGCAGCAAAAAAGTAATGATCGAAAGTAAAAGAGACAAAAAGAAAGGAGGAAAATATATGTATGTATATGTAGAGAGAGAGAGAGAGAGAGTAACCTGGAAAGAGGCGTGGCCACGAAATGGAGAAGCGATACGTGTCTACACCTAACCTCTTCAGCTCTGCAATATCTTCCTGCAAAAAGGAAGTAGCCCCATGAAACCCTAAAAAGAAAGGCTCCGGTCAGGTCTTCGGCTTTTCCCTCTGTTTCCTTCTTCCATTTATGCAGAAAACCATGAACCCCACACACCCACCCACACAATGGAAGAAACGATACAATGGTCTCTCTCTCTCTCTCTCTCTCTCTCTCTCTCTCTCTCTCTCTCACCTTGTACTTGTGGAAGTGATCGCAAGTTGTGGCGGTGCTCGTCCCATCCTTGATCGCCCCTGCGCAGCCCAACCCAATGGATGGATGGATGGATGGATGGATCGACCGACCATAGCAAGACGATGAAGTCGATAGAGAGGAAAGAAGAGCTTACCTGGTATCTTACAAAAGGTATCCCATACACCAATCCCTCTTCCACCCTCCGCAGTCCCGCCTTCCACCTACACACACACACACACACACACACACACGATTAATTATCCTTAATTCGTACATTGTGTAAGTCATCCACCCGTGTGTGTGTGTGTGTGTGTGTGTGTGTGTTTGTGACATGTGTAGAGACATATGGTCATTCAACATGCCATCGATCCTAGATGTTTTCTCACCTGGATTGCACTCGTTGCCACGCCAAAGATGAAATCCGAAGGGAAAGAAGTTGATCTCTTGATGTTCGTCATGGTTTTGATGCAGGATTCACTAGAAGATTGAATAAGATGATATTTAGTAGAGGCCTTTTTCTATGTATTCATGTGGTGTTTGAATTTCATCAAAAGACTTCCCACATTTAACACGTCTAACAACTTTCGGAGAAAACTTTAGCTTTCTCCCTTATTTTTTCCAAGCCAACCCATTATCATATCTTCTAAATCATGATGTAACATTACATTATTATTTTTTATAAATGCTTTTAATTCTCGATGAGACGAAGTAACCAAGTGTCATAGCATGCATGGGCCAACATCGAAATCTTTCACATCACATGCCTTCGACTTTATCATTTCCTCTTTTCATTGGCAAAACAACTTGTGACACAACCAAAACATCGTGTGCATATAGTAAAAGCTAGACAAATTATTTGATCATATCCTCTTTACATTGGCAAAACAACTTATAACACGACCAAAACATCACGTGCATATAGTAAAAGCATATATATACAAGTTTACAATTGTTGGTCCGAAGTGGACATTCCGTCTTTATGTTGGATGGTGGATAGTAATGTTCTACTTGTTCATATATGACATATGTTGGATTAGATGTACCAACTTTTGTATCTTACAATACGAAGTGAGATGAAATGTCTCCTTCTGTTTTTTCTATGTAGAGAGTTTTCAAGTAATATACTAAGGTGCATCTTTCTTTTTTTTAAAAAGAAGAAGAAGCTAGACAAATTATTTGCAATGGAAAAAGCACAAAACAAAGCTTTAACAATCATGGTGATGTAAACACATATGTAACATGTGACCAAATATTTCATATTCCCTCTTGTATATACTGTATATATTCACAGGGATTATGTCTTTCACTTTTGTTAGTCCTTTCACTTTCGTTAGTCCTACTAATCGTATGATAAAATTTGTTGTTGTACGTGGCCATTGACATTCTTGTATTTCTATTGAGACATATGCAATAATTTATTTATGCATGGCCTAACTGTTATGAGTCTATTACTAATCAATAGACCAAAGTAAAGTAAAAGAAGGAAAATAGATTGGATAGAAGAACCCGTTCCACCTGACCACCCCTGAGCTATGATCTAGACATAGCCAACCTACCACCAACGTCCCATGCCGCCAGATATTAGGATGACTAATACCTTGGAAGATATAAACATGATCGTCGAGATGAAAGCCTAGCCCGCTAAGACAACAACCTTCCGACGTAATGCGCTTATGAGGGTAGTTAAGTCTCATATTTATACCTTTTCCTAGGCCCCTTGAATAGATGTGCCTTTCTAAAAGGGTTTCCATTCATTGGTTGCCCAAATCATGATAGTGCATGAACCAATCATTCCTTCTATCCAATCACATTAGCCTCTTTTTAACATTAGTGAACATACCCTTCACTAATGTAAATATTAGTGACCTGCCCTCACTAACGTTATGTGTACATAACATACTCCCCTACTTTAAAAGATTGCACTCTTACAATATGAAGTGAGGAAATTGTGCAATATAAATAAGGAGGTTCAGAAAATACACAAGCAAAATGAATGCTTGAAAGTTTGATTGTAAGAACTTTACCAAGAAAGCATCTCACATCTTTACCCCTCTAGACATATGAGATGTGATTCGAGATACGATAACTATGGTAACACTATGGTGTTTTAAAAACCATGGGGGAAAACATAGCTAAGATGTCTTTGTCGGATCTCTATCTTGAATAATGATGGTGGCTCCTCGAGGCTCAACCATGGTTCTAACATCAATGTAGTTTCCTAGTTAGCCTCATAGTTCCTAATATTCGCGTACGTCCAATTTACTGGACGTACGCAAACGTTTGCAAACGTACGCGTATGATACGCGATATTCGTTTGGCTTCTTTCTTTTTTTTGACTTTTTTTTTGTTTTTTTAATTTTTGATATTCATAATATTTTGTGAATAGAAGTGACATCTGACACACATACACACACACACTCTCTCTCTCTCACACGAGAACTGACAGATTTTCTCTCTCTACAAAATCTAGATATCTAATATACATATTACATACTCCCTCACACAGACAAAACCCATAGCTCCTCTCTCTCTCTCTCTCTCTAGAGTCTAGATATACACTCAATCACTGTCTCCTCACACATGCAAAACAGGGCTTCTCTCTCTAGACCACTCTCTCTCTCTCTCTCTCTCTCTCTCTCTCTCTCTCTCTCTCTCTCTCTCTCCCTCACACACACACACACTATGTACACCATATACACCATATGTATATATAATATATCTAAGTACCGCGTATGGATTTCAATCATACTTGGAGCCTTTTCACGTATGAGTATGATACGAATATTGGCGTTTGAGTATGACACGAATGGGACGTATGGCTAGAACTATGGTTAGCCTTATATTAGAATGCCAACCCAACATGTATTGATATGGTCGAGAAAGTGTATTACGTGAAAAAACAAGTGCACTCGCAAATAATATTCTAGTCTTGCGAGTAGCAAGAAAATGTTATGAAAAAATGAGAAAAAGAAGTCATTATCTATAAGAGTAAAGAAGTGACGAAAACAAGGTTCAAAAACCATGTGTTGTCTACTAAAAAACAAAATACCACCAATAAATGGATGGTGCGAGGTATGCACATATCCATCCCAATATGGTGATTGTAATGTGCACAATTGTGACATAAGCCACAAGTTGATACAAATGGTGGTGGTGTTGTGCGCAAAGATGTAGTACTCAAAATTATGAGTAAAACATCAATAGGGGAACTCATGTGGTTTTACTCGAGTTCTAAGGCTCGATAATATGAATTAAACCTAGATGAGCCGTTGGAAAAAATCATTCAAAACAAACAGCATGATGCCCACTCCATACGAAAAAAATAGTCTACACGGAAGTGTTACATCATAGGAAACGCACGTAAATACTTTATACACGAAAAGGAAGGGGGAAAAGGAGAGTTAACTGTGGGCGAGTAAACAATAATTATGAGATAATCATATAAGTGAAATGACAATTTGTGGAATTAGAAATTAATTAGAATAATAAGCAACTAGGTGTATGGAACATTAAGCATGCCTTAAGGTACAAAACCCTATAGTAGTCAACATGCACCTCCTCAAGACCACCACAAGTGATGGCTCAATAAAGAGTAAAGTGACATAGGTAAGCGACATATACCTCTTCAAGGCCACAACATCCCATAGAATCGGCCAAGTGATTGCTCAATAAAGAGTAGAGTGGCATAGGTAGGCAACATACACCTTGTCATGGCCACAACATCCCATAGACTCGGCTAAGTGATGGCTCAATAGAGGGAAGAGTGGCATACTCAACATCATATGCAAAAGGGCCATGAGGTGAGCGTGTGGGATTAGGGCAAACACACTCGACCCAATGCACAACAATAATTAATATTGTAAGAGAAGGCTCAAGAGAGGGGAGCATAGGATATACATCACAATATACAAAAGGGCCATGAGTTGAGTGTGTGCGATTAGTGCAAACACGCTCGGCCCGATGCACAATAATAATTAAAATTGTATTGTGGTAGAAAAAAGAAAGAAAAGAAAAGAAAACGTAATACAAATTTGATTTGACCAACAAGAACGCATCATAGAAAGAAGAGAGATCGAGAAAGAAGAATACCGGGTTTAGAGTGTTGTTTTGATCTTGAGAAGAGCATGACTAGCCTTGTTAGATCCCCATCGCTCACAAGCAAAAAATATTAAAACAAAATAAATAAATTGTTAGTAAAACCTTTGAAACCACTGTTAAGAGTCTATTACTAATCAATAGAACAAAGTAAAGTAAAAGAAGGAAAATAGATTGGATAGAAGAACCCGTTCCACCTGATCACCCCCAAGCTATGATCTAGACATCGCCAACCTACCACCGACGTCCCATACCACCGGATATTAGGACGACTAATATCTTGGAAGAGATAAACACGATCGTCGAGACGAAAGACTAGCCTGCACCACCGGTGTCTAAGACAACAACCTTCCAACGTAATGTGCTTATGAGGGTAGCTAAGCCTCATATTTATACCTTTTCCTAGGCCCCTTGAATAAACGTGCCTTTCTAAAAGGGTCTCCATTCATTGGTTGCCCAAATCATGATAGTGCATGCACCTATCATTCCTTCTATCCAATCACATTAGCCCCTTTTTAACATTAGTGAACATACCCTTCACTAATGTAAATATTAGTGACTTGCCCTCACAAAACGTTATGTGTACATAACACTAACACTTTAGTTGCATGAGTCTATTCTAACCATTTAAACCAATTACATTGTATACTTGTGATATTATAGTTTTTCACCTTTCATAAATTTTGAACATGCACTAAGAGAATAAGCATCCTTGATTTATCAATTCCATTCACACTCCCCCTTTTTTGAAACATGTCAGTGGATACTTTTCCATGGCCTTCGATACAGGTGGATGCCCGCCCTGATATTGGCTAATGGTCATGACTCATGCCAAAATAGGAATTGGGGCAAGCTTTCAAAAGCTAGTCATTTGTCGCCATGAGATCTCCATGCCCAATGCATGACCATCAACAAACCATACACAACCCATCCATGAGGGTCACGAATGAACGGGTCAAGCATTGGTCACAAAGAGAAAAATGGTCAATGTTTTAGAAGCTTGGAGAACTTAGTGAAAAGTGTCGGTAGAATATTTTTGAAGTTTGACAATCTTAGTGAAATAATACTCAACATAGTACAAAAATGATTACCTTTTGAATTGAGGAGCTCATATACCACTTCCTCAACGAATGATTCTAATCCCATAAAGATAGTAGTAGCATCATTTGCAAAGGAGTTCAAAACTAGGGATATTTGCAAACTTGGAGGATGGTATATAAGTTTGGCATAGAAAAAAAAAACTTGTATACTAACTAAAACATTTACAAAATCGAGCACCTCAGAGCGCATTATTGTCAAGAGTTTAGACGAACTCTAATGTTTGACCTAATACCTCAAGACGAAAAAGATGTTGCTAATAGCTACACTACAACAACAATGAAAACAAAAGAACAACAACATTTCATGCTTCCTTTGGGCTTTTCACGTCTTGTTCACTCATGCATGCACATTGCGAGAATAATATATGGTGCAACTTGCAACATGTTACCATCCTACACAGTTTGCATGTGTTGTGTTAATTTTGAGTATAGTGCAACGTCACCTTGAATGTAATCCTAATACCCTTGTCTTGCAAGTGTTGGTGCATTTTGCATTTCCATGATGCAGAGTTAATGCCATAAAGTTTTTCACTCAAGAGAGAGCTACACAATTAGATATTCATCTTGTTGGTGGTAATTTCTTATTCTCTACATCTTCCTTCGATCTTCATAATACATGACATGTGGTGGAGCTCTACAACATATGTAGCCATTAACATTTATAATAGCAAGAATATGCAATGGGAGAGAATTATACACCAAGAGAATAATATATTAGCAAACAAATGAAGATTACAATAATAACAAAACTCCTTATGACAACCTAATAAACTATAATCAACACTTGTATATGGGGGAGGGAGGCTTGGTTTATATAGAATTTCTATGCAAGTACATCTAGTAGTTAAGATGAATCTAATAATGATGGAAGAGTGAGTGGGATGATTAAAATATTTATTTATTGGAATCCCTCATTCTTTAGCTCAATGGTGGACTTTAACACATGTCTCAAAGGAGTGAGTGAGTGAGTGTCTGCGTTTGCACTTGCGTTTGATATCTCAAAAACGGAATAAGCCACAATTTGGTAGCAAACTCACATTGATTGGCATTACAAACGAGTTTTTATTTTTGGCATGATCTCACCATTCTAGCTCTAAGGAGCGTGGACTGTTCTCTCTCCCTCAACTGTTGTGGGAGTTATGCCGACTTGTTCCAACTCCGGATTTTGGTTTGTCCTAAATTGGGATTGTTGTAAGCTTAAGTTGTTAATACAATATATGAGCATATTGTGTCCCAAATTGTTTCCCAATCACATTTTGTGTATGTTTTAAGACCCCTATGAAACAAGGACATAACATATCGGTGATCTATTTTGGGTGTATAATTAATTTTATGGCATACTTTTACCTTTCTAGAACTATCAAATCTCATTGTTATAATTATTAGCTTTCTACCCTAACATAATCAAGATATGATATATTGCAATTTCCCATTCGAAGTTTGTATCTAATAAACTAGTTTATGATACTCTCCCTACTTTGACCACATATTTCATAACGGAAATAACATGTATGTCAAAACTACCGACTACATTAAGTAGTCAGTTTGAAAGGATATGTACATAGTTTCATATTCTTGAACTCGGTTGGAGGCTGATTCCCCAATCTATGTATAAGCCACCATGTATAGTCTTTCTGTAGTAATCTCGATTCTCTCCTAACAAATGGGAAAGTAGCTTCTTTTTGGGAATAAATAAATAAAATATGTATGACAAAACAATGCTCCTCAATGTTACTAAGTTTTAACCCTTCATTTTAAAAAACTTTATAACTGCATTACTAACATTTCCAAGTTTACTACTACTCCATACGGGTACCCTACAAATTGTAGAAATTCGGGGGTCATGCTAGTAAATAACCCCAAAATAGTTATGTTTTGGTGTTTCCCTCTTATTTCTTTCGACTAACATTGGAACACATATATTTACTTTAATTAAATATTTACATATATGTGTTGCATCATTAGCTATTTCTAACATACATTTCACGTTCTAACCGAACACATCTTCTTTACAAAACACGAGTTTTGTATTTCTCTTTATAACAATACATTATACAATTGTGACATCAAGGCTTTCATCAATGGTCACACAACCTTAATTTATTTCTTTTACACCTTATACAAGCATAATGTTTTGTTGAGTTTCACTTTCCCTTTACTTTCTCTTACTCATTTGAAAACAAACCTCCCCATTCAAGCGTTGTTCATGTCAATTACAATATTATTAAAGGATAATTACAACCTATTGATTATCATCGTGATTCACAATCACAACTTCTTCTTTTTCGTTTTTTGAAGAAAGATGCACCTTAGTATATATGATTCACAATCACAACTTACCATCATCATAGTCAATTTACTATCACGAACCTCATTTCTTGACTATCTTTCCACCAACATAGATTACAAGTATCATTGTTCTCATCTTCAACAATGTTACCTTACTTTCCTCATTGGGTACTAACAATTTACGTTGACTTTTTAAGAGATTAGGTTACTAACTAATGCATAACATGGGATGCAAGAAAATGACTAATACATTGGAGTTAACTAATGATAGAGTACACTTATTGCCTCTTCACTCAAGAACAACATGTATGGCTATCCTAGTTTCTGCACTTCTTTGTCCATCTAAGCCTTATGGATGTTTATGTAGAAGATAAGATAAGAAGTGTAGAAATGGGAGAATACCATATATGTTTTGTTGAATAATTTATCTAATGATTGATCAAACTCATATTCAAATTTTAGACCAATGGATTTCGAGTAAGTATGAAGTATTTCTTCATTTATGGACCTCCTCAACTACTTGCAATTGTTTAAGGTGTGTTATCTTCTTTTCCTTTACCTTCATATATTCGTTTGCTCTACTACACCTACCACTTTAAGGTTATTCAAGCAAAAGTTTGCAAAACCTTATTCACATTGCTTGCACAAAACTCATGTTAGTGCATATCTCACTTGTATAATCATACATCACACCCATAACAAACATTCCAACGATACTTCAAGAAAATGCCCAATACATGTGCATGCACTTTAAATTTCAAAAGGAATTTAATGTGTGCTCACACTGAACAAACAAAAGCTATGGCGTAGACTCAACCCATCCAAAGTTGGTAATTAACATTCCATTTGTGCATTCAATGTGACAAACAATTTCCCTCCATCCAAATCTCATAGCTTGCAACACAAATTGCTCAACCATAATGCTCTCTAATGCTTAAGGTAGTAGGGAACTTGTTGGTAGCAATACTCTATACTTATCGAATCATTTCCCTTGGTAACAAAATTTGACTTTGACGATGGATATTTAGTTATCGAGAGAATACAAGATAATCACACTAAAGAAGAGTTAAACCACTTATCCACAATGGAGGGGTCCCATAAAAAAGAAGCATCTATATTTGCAAGATCTTTTCCCCTCTTGACACTTGGGGGTTAATATATAGATAGATAAATATATATTTTAACATCTACAAAAGATCGATTGCGAGCAATGAGACAAGGCCTAGCCAATTGTAAGGATCAAACTTTAATTCTCTCAATTTTGTGAGTTTGATGCTATGGTGTAAACCACGAAGCCAACACATAGTGATATTAAGGGTTGATTATATTCATGGAAAAAAGAGCAAACACGATTGATTCATGCACTTAGCAATATCTACTCTCACCAAGCCCTCACATTAATCTTGAGAACATATAAACACGTGTGACGTTGGGTGTAGGCCTTTTGCATGGGAGTCATAATTATCAAAGGCATTTTGGTTCAGGTTATGGGCTTTCCACACACAACAAAACATTAGGGCTGTTTTATGTTGACATAGCTATCAATTTCCTCTACCCACTAATAGTGAATGCCATCGAATTGACATGCATAAGAGTCAACTATATTTGATAACGTAAACTCATAGGAGTCAAGAGAAGGGGGTTTGTGGAGTTGCCAAAGTGAAGAAATCGTGTAGTTTTTAAGTTAAAAACTACATTGGCTATATTTTTACTCATATTAAAATCTAAAACAAGTGGGAAGAAGGTTGGGTACCTCATTGAATGAAGGGAAAGTGGATTGGTTACCTTCATTTATTCCCCTAAAATTTGGCTATTTTGCCTCTATTAAAAGGATAGTTTCACTAAATGTGTGGAAGGTGATGCAAGTGGGATTTATTGACAACAATGTGGGAGAGAAAATGATCTCATTTTTTGCAACAAAAACAAAGACACAAGTCAAGTCTAGTTGCCACATGCTCCATCAACATATTGTGGTGGTGCATATGGATTTTTGTGTTTAGCCACGCATATGCATTTTTGTATAGTTGATGTCATTGGTCATTGTCATGTCTTATGTCCTCTAAGCTCTTGTTCATTCCCCCCTTCCCTCCCTTGTCTCTCTGTCCTTAACCTCCCCTTCAACTTCATTCTTCGTTGATCCACATTCATGTTGACAACACCTATTCATCCCCTATTATAATTACAACGATACAATTGATGTAAAAAGCACATCTTCCTCTCACAAGTAATATTGCCTCAATAAGGTTTATATGCCACTTTGTTATGGCCCATGGGTTAATTGGTATTTATACAAAAAATAAAATAGTTGCAAAAAAGTTAAAATAGTCATGGAATAACAAGTCACACATATTACCACGTACATTAATACTAAACCCATCTTTTGACCATGACCGAATTGGAATTGATGAAGCGCATGGTAAGGAGTCCCATAGTACGTAAAATTCGTGTTCGTCTAGCATAACATTCGTTTTCCTACGTTGGAAAACAAAGGCGAATGTTATTCAAACATTCTTGTGTGTTATTATTTTTGTTTTATTTTTCCCATTTTTTAATGTTCATTTTTCATTTGTTAGGCTTATTTATCTCATAATAAATAGTTAATCCAAAAGTATGGTATTTATCATTCTTTGAGGGTGTTTTTCTTACGCGAATGATTGAAACATTCACGAATGCGAGGGTTTAGGATTCATATGGTTCATACTATGGTAAGGACAAGGTTAAGTGATAAGATTTCAAAAGAGCTCCGGAATCTGTAAAAGACGATTCATACAACATGAATGAGTGTTAGCATGGAAACTCGAATTCTATATGTTCACAATTATGTGACCATTTTCATGTAGAAGTTATACAAGGCGTTGTCTTCCAATCATGTGTAACTTTCATATTATAGTATGAGTGAGTATAAGAGTTGGTGTTCTTCCAATGGTTCCGTAATCATCCACTCAGGGACACAACACATGAGAAGTATCAAAAGCCACACACACAATCTCTTCCTTTTATATAGTAGACACAAACATACGGAGAACCCCATAGGGATGTCTCCTTGGCATGCAAGATAAACATATATCTCTGTAGCTCATCAACCAAAAGAAACAAATCCAACACATTCTACTAAAATCAAGATTACATTGGCTACACAAGGACAATGCTACAAAGGTAGGGTTGGGTTCATGCCCTCAACACGTTCACCGTACTCTCACCAAAAATAAGTTACACGATGTAGTCCACTATGATGGCCAATATTTCCTTCAATGACTAGCGTCCATGTTGGGGATTCATGAAGCCACGAAAAAAAGCAAGTCATGTGGGGGAGTAAGTCATGGGTTACATACGCACACCACCAAAGCCCATGTGGATTTAGGCAACGAGAGGGAAGTGATGAGCCGATGGCCGGGGGAGGGCTGTGGAGATGAACGGACAGACGGACTGTTGGTTCTCTTGGGCTTGGCCGCCCATTGTCACGGGCAAAAAAAAACACGAATGGACATCGTCACCGTCACCATCACCATCACCATCATCATCATCGCCTCGTTATTCTGAGAGAAAGGATAATAGAAAGGTGGGGGAGGGTTCACAGCTATGGCGAAAAAGCTCTAAATTTTTAGCACCCCCGCTTTTGTCCAGGCCACCCACCCAACACACCATACACCATACACCCTCATCCTAACCCCAACACAGAGTCCTCTTTATGAGCTCTCTCTGCTCCTTTCCGAGGTTCATCGTCCAGAAACATATTCCCTTCTTAAGGGTTTTGTCAGATCAGAAGGAAAGGATTCTCTGCTTCTTTATTCCGGTCGTAATGCCGAGGCTCGTGAAGTTGGACCACAGAACCGTGTCCTTGCAACGGTAGAGGAGAAGTAGAAGGATCACCGTCGAGGTTGGAGAAGACCTATAAATTTATTTATCTATTGAAAAATATTTTCTGAAATATATCGCTGAATTGGAAAGGTTCACACATTTCTCTGTGAAAATAAATACATATATGTGTGTGTTTGTGTGTATTAGAAAAATGTATATATGTTTGTGTGTATAAATGTAATGTATATGTGGGTAACTTATTATGTATGTATGTAATCTCGTCATACGTCTATTTAATATCATTATGTGTGTATGTATGTGTGTGCATGTGGTTCTTTTCTCGAATAAGCAAATGCGTCTGAACCTTGTAGAGCCATATCTCTGTAATGTTATTTTTCTCACATATATCTGTCTTTCAGAATGGTTATCAATAAAGGCGCTTATTTACAAATGTGGTATACTCGAATGAGATTACATTAAAGAAGATCCAAGTTCATATATATGTATGTATGTACTTATATATGTGCAGATGTATTTCGAATTTGTTTTCCTCTGGTATAATGTATGACGTACATAGTTCTGGAACATTATTTTTGGACTTCCTTATTCTTAACACCATCTTTGTCAGAATAATCACAGAATATCATGTCAACATTATTTTAGGACGTCTTTATTCTTAACAACATTGGTGTTGTTAGAATAATCACAGAATATCATGTCATAACCTCCTGTTTGAGGATTTTACATCAATTAACCTTTTAAATTGATAGACGGGTGTTTAGGACCCTGTATTGTTCGAGAGAAGCCCCACTTATTAGCCTTGCAACACTAGTTTTAGAATCTCCAATCATGGGGATCGAGGGATTCAAGTGAGATTTAATTGCATACTTTGTAGGTATGTGTTGCCTCTAAAATTGATTTCTAACGATTTCAGTAATTACACGGCCAATTCATTTTGGCTAGCAGCTATTAGAAGATGTTTGTAGATTTATTGGCACAATGCAAGAAAATCTTCTTAGCTTCATGAAAAGAAACCACCTACATTTGCTAATACATTCCCTATTACATGAGTAGGGAACCGGAGAGGGCCCTGAAAGTTCCTTTGCTTCCTGTCTCTACGATGCACGCAAAAAGTAAAGTTTTACGTCTAGATTTAGATAACAGTAAGTCATTTTACTTGAGTCGTAGTTGTCTGCTGTAAATGCATAATGGATGTCATCTTTTTAAGTGTAGTAATCCAGGATAATCTTTTCTATATCAGGTACCTTGACTGAATAAAGGACAAGTCGAAATATAAGTGCATAGGTATCACTCTCCTATGGCTCCATCAAATGCGTGTTTGGAGGTTCCAGAATCTCCAGCACAAGAAGGTGAAATTGGATCAAGTGTATCAAATGTCTTAGAAGTGGATGCAGCCGCTGTTTCCAAGGTCTTCATTTCTGCACCGGGAAAAGCAGCTGTGGCACCCACCAGCAGTGTACATGAGCTATTGGAGTGCCCAGTTTGTACTAACTCTATGTATCCGCCCATTCATCAGGTGGGTAAAAAACTCATAAATTACATTGCATATATATGTTTATACATACATAATTACATTGCATACACACATATACATATATGCATAATACATTACATGCACACTCGTGTATAGCTAAAAATACACATATACTGTCATACATATATGATGCTATGACCATATACGAGGTTCATTATCGTACAGACTTCTTGTGATATGTTTCGAAATGTATGGAAATCCATGCAATACTTTTTAATTTACCTTGCTTTATGGAACCCTTTGCAGTGTCCAAATGGGCATACTTTGTGTTCAAACTGCAAGGTAAGGGTCCACAACCGCTGCCCAACTTGTAGATTTGAGCTTGGCAACATCAGATGTTTAGCTTTGGAGAAGGTTGCAGAGTCACTTGAGCTCCCGTGCAAATATCAAAACCTCGGCTGTCCAGACATCTTCCCTTACTATAGCAAACTTAAACATGAGGCACAGTGTACTTTTAGGCCATATAACTGTCCATATGCTGGTTCAGAGTGTTCAGTAACTGGGGACATCCCAACTTTGGTTGCACATCTGAGGGATGACCACAAGGTTGACATGCATAACGGATGCACATTTAACCATCGCTATGTGAAATCAAACCCCCAAGAAGTTGAGAATGCTACATGGATGCTAACGGTAAATATAAAAAGAAAACTTTTGAATAATCTATGTCCATAGCATGAAGGTAAGTACATAGGTTCAGATTGCATGTGTGGATGACAAAAGGAATCTCATCATAGAATTGCTTTTGGGTTCTATTTATGAATATTGGTTGCTCATAATATATAATTGCATTTTGTTTGTGTTCACTCAGCGTGTTTTCTTTTGCAGGTTTTCAATTGCTTTGGGCAACATTTTTGCCTTCATTTTGAGGCATTTCAATTGGGTATGGCACCCGTGTACATGGCATTTTTACGCTTCATGGGGGATGACCATGAAGCAAACAATTATACCTACAGTCTTGAGGTGGGAGGAAATGGAAGGAAACTGAGCTGGCAAGGTGTGCCTCGAAGCATCCGAGATAGTCATAGGAAAGTAAGGGATAGTCATGATGGGCTAATAATTCAAAGAAACATGGCCTTATTCTTCTCGGGTGGTGATCGAAAAGAGCTGAAGCTTAGAGTCACAGGACGAATATGGAAGGAACAATGAACTAGATGTACAGTAGTAGTATGTTAACTCTTCACTCCATCTCAACATAGTTTTATGGGTGTAATCGATTGAAAATCGAACAGGCATGGATTTAGAGATCCTGTCAATGCATCATTTTCTTCTTCTTCATGGCTTGTTACATACACTAGGAGACTCAAGGAAAACCTTATTAATTATTATCTCTCTTCTTTTGCCTTGTAAACCCTAAGATTCTCATAATATGGTCTTTAGGGGACTTTAAAAAAAAAGGTATAAGTCTTTTTTGTGCTTTTTGGTTTCAATCAAGCTAAAATTTTCATATTTTGTGTCTAGTGTGATAGCTAATATCTCATATTCTTTATAATAATGTCCAGACTCTCATCCAAATTACAATAAATGTCGTTTCAGTTTTAATTTGGATCATGAAGGCTTATGATGCATCTAGGTCCCTCAAATACCATTTTTTTAGTTTACACGATGAAATCTACTTTGAGTTAGACTTGTATCTTAACTCATGATGGTATTGGCATCTTTGTGCATATTTACGTAGCTTATTTCCTTATATGCATTTGAAGTTGTTATCTTTGTCTTTAAACGAAGGCATATGTCTTGTAGCTTTTCTCTTGAGTACGTGGCTTATGATGAAGAGGCTGGGTTTGAAATTGGCACCAATTTTTATGCGTGGCCCCCTCCCCCCCCCCCCCCCCCTAGTCTTTTGATAATGCCCTTTTTGGTGTCCATATCTTATTTTGAACCTAAAGTAGACCAACACACTAGGTTGACATAATTTGGCCTTTCCATCATGAACGATGTACATGTAAACTTGTTTTTGAAAATAAAGCTCCGAATCTAATACTTGAATAAATGTAGTATGATCATCCCTTGATCACAATATTTCCTCAGAAATGGTGATAATCGAGGTTGTCATCTTTGCTAATGTGTTTGTCATAATGGCATTTGCTTTTTTTTATTGAGCTAGTGTCAATGAGCTTGAACCCATATCGTTAGTGTGCTTCCAAGGGTGCATCAAAGGTATCATCTATAAGGACGGGAGCTATGACTCGATTTTGTAGATAGCTTTAGCTAAATTCCAACACTCCTTATCAGAAAAAGCAATAAGATTGACAATTGCTTTGATATATATCTATTTTGGGATGGGAGTCATGACTTGATTTTGTAGATAGCTTTAGCTAATTTACCAACACTCCTTATGAGAAAAAGCAATAAGATTGACAATTGTTTTGATACCTATGTATTCTGGTTTACTGAAGTGTGTTGCACCTAATGTAAATAGAATTTTGCCTAATTGTTCATACATATAAGAACACTTATTCAAGCAATACCAATAAGAAAGGTTAGTCAAAACCCAATGTGGAATGCTTCTTGAATCTAGATCACCACCCTAAAGTTGGCAATCCTTTTTAAGATAAGGAGTGCAAAGACTGAGGACAAAAAAGTGCCTTGGATTAAACCAAGCCTTTCTTCAATTATAAAGAAAGATCAATAATTGACGGAATTGGAAAGAATTTCGATTGGTTATGTGAGATAAGAGTAAAAAAGTTTTGCGTGCTCCATCATTCTAAAGTTAATATATAGCACGTCTACCATGTCAAATATACCTTTTGACTTATTCACACCAAGGCGGCAACTCTAGTAACATGGTGTAACTATATTTTTCTAATTAAAAAATAAACATATCTTATTTGAACAATATGAGCCATCAAAACTCTATTTATGTAGAAAGAAGGCATGAGACAAACAATGTAGTTATTCCCACCTCCCATGTCCTTTTGTTCTTTTGCTTGGACAAAGATTGTCCATATTGCGATGATTGAATTGTGGAGCCCAGTGGTTTTGGCATGAAGATAGGTGAGGCAAGAGTGTTTGTTGCTACGTGAGTTTTGTTACTGTACTCACTTTAACGTGCAAAATAGGACCCTACAATACATGCACTTGTTTACTTATTGGATAACAAGGAGATGGGGAGAATAGTTGGGCATCAGAGGAGGGAATGTTTGCATGCATATAGAAGATTGCATTGTATGGGGGGGGTGTGTGTGCAACCCACACGTGGACGAGCGAATCCATCACGCACACTTGCTTGAGCCGTCGACTCAAAGAAAGAGAACAATACACATGTATTTTGTCCACTAATTGCAAAGTGTGAAAAACACCTACATATAACACACACACACAATATACATATAACACTACATACATACTTACATACATACATACATACATACATATATATTAATATACATATAAGTCTTATAAGATATGTATGTATATATATTTAATGTGTGCTTCAAAGTTCAGCGTGCCCAAAGAGACAGAGAGAGAGAGACGCGTTGAAAATGTCTAAAGAGAGAGAGAGAAAGAGAGAGAGAGAGACAGAGAGAGAGAGAGAGAGAGTGCTCGGTGGACTGTTTTTGACCTCCACAATTTTTCTCAGCTTTTTGGTTTGAACATCTGAAAAATCATTTAATTATTATGTAATTAAATAAAGAAAACCAACTTGTTCTGTTTTTGTTTTTTATATAATTTCCCGTAAAATCTTTTATTATTCAAACAATTAAAAGCCCACGCCCTCTCCACATAACTAATCTCCCCTTCCCTTTCAACCAACAAATAAGTATTCACCATTCAATTAAAATTATTAATCAGTTCAAACAAATTTGGCCCATATATATGTACATACATATATATATAATATATATAATATATATATATATATACATACATATATACAGACACACTGGTATGTTTTTCTCTCTCACTTAATTCTTACTACAGCAGACACCGATGTCTTCTTCAAATCTAGTTCAATCCCTCATCTTCAGCATCTCTCCCAGCTCTCGCCCTAGCCCTAACCCTAGCCCTAACCCTAACCCTAACCCTAATCCTAACCCCAATCCCAACTCTAATCCTCCCCATATAATGTCCGATTTCCCAAAGACCATGCTTGAAAATGATGAAATCGACGAGACCCTTCATACTCCACGCCGAGATCACACCCTCGAATCTCACCATGTCCTCAGCACTCCTAATTACACTTCCAATAGCATCACTAGGAGGTCCTTGTCCCACAACAAGAAGAGATTCCCGGAATATCCCATCGATTCCCTCACCATCTCCTCCGATCCTGGACCTCGAGATCATGTTTCTGCCTACACCTACTCACCCTTGCCATCGCCCTCACCCCGCCTTGTCAGGCCATCCTTGTTCAACATGCCCAACCATGCTCAATCTTGTGGAATCAAGAAAGTTTCGAAGCCTAATGTTGGAAGGCCTAGTAGGCTGATCATGTTATTATACCCATCTCTTTGCATAATCACACTGGTCTTCGTAGCTCTCCGGATCACGCACCTTATCTACTCCGCATCCGAGTCAGCCTCGGCCTCCTTGACATCAGAATGGACCCATTTTCATGTGAGTGAATGAATGGAAATTTTTTCAAAGAAGTCTTGAAAACTTTGGGCTCATATGGATGGATTTCCTCCACAAGGCTCATCCATGCGATTTGTAGAAATGTTGGTTTTCAGTTTGTCAAGACAATTTTTTTTTGCCTGTCATTTTCTATACACATAGATTTCTATGCCTCTGATGGTCAATCTCATCACTCTGATGATTGCTTTCATTCAGGCCGGGAATGCCGCAATAATGAACACTATCAATTCTACATTCGGATTGTCAACATCTTCCCCAACAATGAGATTGCTCCAAGAGCACACTTTGGAGGTAAGAAGCTACTAAAATAATGCCACTTTGGGATGGAAATGTGCACCGTATTGTACATGACTGATGATAATGCATCGGCTTCATACATTCAATATATTGGAGTTAGAATGTACATGTACTAATTAATACTCATTGCTGGAGGATTCATGTGGTTTAGGCTGTGAAGTCCAAGCGAGAAAGTGCTATAGTAAGAGACCTTTGGCAAAACCCCGACAACAAGAACATCCGACAGTGCATCGATCGCCCACAAGATAATTATAGACGTAAGCAGAAACTGATTCACATAATAGATACATGCATATTGTGGGTGACTGATATAATTTATGTTGGCAACACACAATTGATCGTTTATTTATGTTGCCAGCTGCGAATGCGAATCGAAATGGCTACATCCTAGTAAATGCAAATGGTGGTCTAAATCAAATGAGAGATGGGGTAAGTAACTATCTAAACTTGAACGCCATCTTTCGTCTCTATCTTAAATGCCCAAATTTAATCCTAGGTGGGTGTATGTTCAGAGTCCAGACCATTATAGCTGTCCAAACTGTGGCTGCATACGTACCATACATACATGTAAGATTATTATTATGTAGCTACCCACCTGTAGGATTATTATTATGTAGCTTTAGTCCCATATTAGGTTCTCCATGACATTGGTGCCCATATTCACCATGTTCCTCCCTAGACGAGATGTTAAATAGTTGTTGGCCCTTCATGGGCCATTTTGGTCCTTTCTCATGAGATGCTCACATTTCTTTCTTTTCTCTTATTTATATAATGAGGATTTGTCTCATATTGTATTATTATTGGTGTAGATTTGCGACATGGTCGGCATAGCAAGAATCTTGAATGCGGCACTTGTCATCCCATTGTTGGATCACACCTCATTTTGGGCGGACTCCAGGTAGATTTTTTATGCTGGAAACTTTGAGGTCATTATTGAGTAAACACTCCTATACTTAGATTAGAGCCTAGTAACTGACACAATGGTATATGGTATATGGTGATTTCTGCAGTGAATTTGGCGATATTTACGATGTTGAGCATTTCATCAATATCCTCAAAGACGACGTGCACATCATCCAGGAATTGCCACCATCTGTAGCGAAGCTCAAGCCATTCAAGAAGGCACCTGTTTCTTGGTCAAAGGTGCCTATATTATTATATTCACTTGAATGATTATGATAGGACATCTTGAATGATTATGCCCTAAAGTTTCACCCTCAAGACAAACTTTCAGACTTACAACAAACATGGAAGTTTTGTTTATAACTTACTGTGTGCATATTGGTAAATCTTGTAGGAATCATATTACAAGCATGAAATCCAAGCTTTGCTTAAGAAGCACAAAGTTCTTCATTTCACACATTCCGACGCGAGGTTAGCAAACAATGGACTCTCAAACAATGTGCAAAGGCTTCGTTGCCGTGCATGTTTCAAAGCTCTCAAGTACACCGATCCCATTGAAAATCTTGGAAGAACTTTGGTGGAACGGATGCGGCAACATGATTCTCATTACATAGCATTACACCTAAGGTATTATTCCATTCTCTAGCTTATTGGGGAAATACCTTGGAGATATGCACTCTAATTTGCTCTCTGTAAAAATTAATACCTTGTTGTCATTGGCAAATTCATCTATCTATCTATCTATATTATTCATTAGCCTAAATCAATTGGCAAGCTTAAATTTGTAATGTTACCACAGGTACGAAAAAGACATGTTGGCCTTCACAGGATGCACCCATGGTCTCACATTGAATGAAGCTGAAGACCTCAAACAAATGCGATATGATGTCAAGCATTGGAAAGAAAAGGAGATTGATGGTGCTGCTAGGCGAAAACAAGGGGGGTGCCCATTAACTCCTCATGAAACTGTGCTTCTTTTGAAAGGTCTTGGATACCCAGCCTCGACTATGATATATATTGTGGCAGGAGAGATATATGGAAATGGAAGCATGGACATCTTAAAGAAAGAGTTTCCAAATGTGTTCACACACTCGACATTAGCAACTATGCAGGAGTTACTCCCGTTTTCAAACTACGGGAACCGACTTGCAGCATTGGACCACATGGTTGCGCTCGAAAGCGATGTGTTTATCTACACTTATGATGGAAACATGGCCAAGGCAGTGCAAGGTCATCGGATGTTTGAAGGGTATCGAAAAACTATCAATCCTGATAGTATGCTGCAAATAATCTATCATAATCTTTGGATTCTAAGTCATTGATTCACTAGCATCAAGTAATTCATTACAATGCATTTCAAGAAAATATTTTGGACTCCTTTTTGGGGCTTATAAGAAAGGAAAAGTATCTGTAGTCGAAATTTGTTCTTGTTTCTGGGCCTTGTAAGAAACATCAACGAGTAGACATATGTTGTAGAAATCAAATTTGCAGACCTAAAACTTAGTCTAACCAACATGGTGTATCTATCATTTGTAGGGAAAGATTGGTTTCATTGGTCGACGCATTTGATTTGGGATTAATAACGTGGAAAGAGTTTGAGAGAAAGGTCAAGGCAGCACATGAACATAGGATAGGGGATCCTAGCTATAGGCAAAGAAGACAATTGCCGAAGCTGGAAGATAATTTCTATGCAAATCCCATGCCAGGTTGCCTTTGTGATCAACGGCCTTCCAATAGAAGGTTACTCAATGGGAAATAATTTGAGTTATGCAGGCATTTCTTAAAATATGTTTGGAGCAAAAGGTTGATAAAATTCTTTAAAGGTCAAGCTGTCAATAATTGCACCAATTTGGGTAAGAAATCCCTAAAATTTGGGATCTGTAGCCTGAGAAGACGAGGGACGAGCTTGAAACATCATCATGATTTTGTTGTTTAGAGATGAATATAAGCAAAAGACCAAAAAATATGTTGAGAGATTACAGAAATGTCATCATCACCACACAACCTTGGCCATGATGTCCTCTGAAGTGTGAAAGGTAATCACATTTCTAATCTTTAACCAAACAACAAACGAACACAGTTGTTAAATGTAATTTTATAGGTAACGCTTATATTCTACAAGTAACATTGGTCTGGTTATTGCCATTTCAATGTTGATTCAATTATGTACACAAATAAAGCACCTAATATTCTATATAAATCAATATGCAATTCTCTGGAACTGGTTTCTTTCATTCTCTATCTTACTGAGATGCTCAAGGTATTATTTTGTCCATTCCATACAAGAGCAGGGTTACAAGGCTTCTTTTCTTTCTCTAGCAACAATCTCAAATGAGAATTTCTAATGTTTCAGTGCCCTCTTTCCCCTTGGCATGATCACAAACGTCTTTCCCCTATGACATGAATCTTCTCTAACAACAATCTCAAATAGGTATTTCAACGGCCAAAGTACCCATCCTTTTTTCATGCAATTTTACAAAATACTCTGATGAAACTTTATATAGGATTCCTAAAAATACTCCAATGGTTGGGTTGCATTTTCGTGTGGAATGCTTATAAAATGTTAATTCTATTCATATGTAGAATTATGCACGTACGCACATATATACATGCCATTTTGTAGAAAATAATCCACAACAGTTCACGATTATTACGGATCAAACATTAAGATGAGGAAAAGAGTGGTTTACGAATCAAACATTATGATGAGGAAAAGAGTGGTTTACGAATCAAACATTATGATGAGGAAAAGAGTGGTTTACGGATGCTTTCATGAGGTAACAAGGAAAAGAATGGTTTAACAGTGCTTAACTACACTGATCAGCCCCCGAGTGACAGGACAAACATAAAATATTATCAACCTCATATACCACTGAATATTACCATGTGTTATACCTTAGGTTGAGATGAATGAATTTGAAAGAAGAGATACCCCCCTGATCACAACTCAACTCTCTTAGGCACATTATTTTCCATGAGTTTCCAGGAGCATCAAATCATAAGCTTCATAATAATGATACTACAACAATGAGAGACATCAAAGGATGTACCTCTCATCATTGTACTTCAAATTTGAGACATCGTTTGAAAGTGAAGATAATGCAACATGTGCTAGATGACAAGGAAAAACATAAACTTCACAGTAATAATGCAAAATGTGGAAGCACTCAGAGAAAGTTTTGACATGCTCTGATGATGAAGATGTGACAGAATTGCTTTTGAACAACAAAAAACTTTTTTATTCTAATGCTTCGATATTTTGTTCTTCTCAAAAATATGGGAAGTGTGTCGAAGTAGTTTTTTTATGCATTTACAATAAAAATAGAGGATTTACCAGTAGGATTTAAGCATTTACAAATAGGGGATTTACCGGAAGGGAACATACGGCTCTAGACTTTCATTCCTTAGAAACCAACTTAGGAGCAAAAGTTTACAATCTTAGAGATTAAGCCATCTCATGAAGAGGTGTTCCATTTGCCAATGAGATGGGTGAGGCTGATGCAACACGTTTCCCTCGCTCACATTTACTGTTTTGGGCGAACTTCAAACTAGCATGATGCATGCCTTTGCCTTGCTCCTTTATAGACCATTCCTTCGTGTAGTAGATCTCCTCAGTGGCCTCGGGATGGGCAGATGCCGGAAACAACATGCCACCCCATTGGGGGAAATACACACCGACAACGGGCAATGTGAAGGCAATGATCATGATGCCCATCATTGCAATGCCCTCTTCCGTGGAGTACTTGTTAGTCGTAAAGAAGATAAGTTGTGTGAGCATGGAGCCAAATGTCCCACCCGCACCAGTCAATCCCGAGATGACTCCCAAGGATCTATTTAACAAATGATAGGTCACATCAATCACAAAAACCATAGTGAAGCTCTCTCATAAGATTAACATTAAGTCGACGTTGATTAGTTTAAACCTATTTTTCTTAACCAAAGCAATATAATTGTAAACCCTTTTATAATGTGTCTGAACCCATACACATACAACGAGGCACACAAATCAGATAGTACTGTGTTTATTACCTGCAAGATATGAAAGGGATGATGCCAAAGGTTGCACCAGCAGCCGCTTCAGCAAAGCACGAAAAGATAATCATAGTAACAATGGCCCCAGACAAGTTCCCCATTCGTCCTAAAAGAATGCAAAACACACCCCCCAATGACTGAATGATCCAAAGAGTCCATAACCGCCCACGCATGCCAAAAGAACGTCCAGCACGGTCTGAGATCACTCCTCCAGCTGGCCGGGTAACAAGATTCGCCATGCCAAAAATGGACGCAATGATACCGGCCGTATGTAGGTTGAGATCAAACCTATCATAGAAGTACTGGGCAATAATGTTGTCCATGGTCAATTCCACACCAAAGCAATACCCATACGAGAGGGCAAAAATCCAGCTCCGGTAATTCGTCACCGCATATGTCAAGACCTATATATACATTAGTAAGAAAAGGATTAAATTGGCGAAAACAAAAGAAACGAAGTCAGAAATAGATACTATTTACTTACTTTGAAGAAGCTATCTTTGACTTGGGTTCCTTTCTCCTTGAGCTCCTTGTAGTTCCCCCGAGGAGTGTCCTGACCCAAGCTCAAGACAGCAAGGCCCATGATGATGTGCATGACACCAGGAACGAAAAATGTAAGGCGCCAAGCTGAGAAATCCGGGGACCCAATCACACTCCGGATGAGCTCATAGAGAAGTGGCATTATGAGTTGCGTTGCACCACCACCTAGGTTCCCCCAACCCGCCGCTATACCGTTGACAGAACCAACAATCTTTGGTGTGAACATGGTACTCATCCAAAATTGGCATGACACAAATGTGGCTAGAGAGAATCCGATGAAGAAGCGGGATAGGATGAAACCGGTGGGCGTAGACACTGTTGATATGCAAAATACTGCAGGTGCGGTGAGCATCATCATGAATGCACACCCATAGCGTGGGCCCACCAAGTCACACAGGGCACCCATGAGTAGCCTTGATAAGATTGACCCAGACACCGATGCAATACCTAATGCCATCAAACAGGGATTAAAGAGATGGACCCAGACATCGACGATACATACCTAAAGCGATGATTGAAAGCAAGCCTTACCTGCATTTCCAATATCGCGCCTGGTGAGGTCCAGGTTGTCCCTGATAACAGGCAACAGAGGTGCAGCTGCAAAGCTCGAAACAAAGCAAGTGAAGAATGAAACCCATGACAAATGGAAAGCTCTCATGTGAGGCGCAGCCACCGACCATATCTTGATCCGGGTAGCTTTAGATTCTGAATCAACACTCAGCTCAAACTTATGCATAGGGTGATGGTCATGGCCTTGATCTCGAGATTCAGAGATCCCTTCTAGTTTTGAATCAGCAAGGGCAGTGAGTGCAAAAGTTGCTTCATGACCGGTAACCCCGTGCATAGAGATACCAGGCTCGCCCACACAATTAGGGTCTCCAATACCACTAGTAGCCATTTTCTTCTTCTTCTTCTTCTTCTTCTTCTTCTTCTTCTTCTTATTTCTTCCTTCCTCCGCTCTTTCTTCTTCTTTGACAAACAAAAACAGACCAACTGACGGGTTTCAGGTAAGGGTCTGTTTTGCTCTGTTCCCCTTCGTGTATCTGTTTGTGTTCTGGCTTCTCTGTCCATGTTCTCTTATAAGCATGATGAGATGAGTGAGTGTGTGCCACTGGCCCTTTCATCTCTGTTCCATCCTCATCTTCTCCATTCGCCGCTGCACACACAACATACACTCCTCCTCCTTCTACACAACAACAACAACAACAACATAATCTCTCTCTCTCTCTCTCTCTCTCTCTCTCTCTCTCTCTCTCTCTCTCTCTCTCTTCTCCATTCGCCGCTGCGCACTCCCCCCCCCCCCCCCCACCCCTCTTGTCGTCTGTCTCATGTCAATGTTTGTATGTACACACACACATATATATATTATGTACATGTACATGTACATGTATGTGTATGTGTATGTACATATCTATATGTATGTGTGTGTATATGTATATGTATGTACGTCGTGCGCATGTTAGTATGTTATGTCCAAGATTATGTGAGGACATTGGGTGGGGAAATTTGTTTGTCCTTGTGGCTATGGTTCTGGGAATGTGTGGGTATGGTCGAGCACGGATGGGCATGTATGGTTGTGGTCATGGACATGGACATGGACATGGACATGCATGTGGACTATATGGGTACCTGTCATATGCATATGCGAACATGCATGTATAGTCGATATTTATTTTAAAAACGTCAACATTGACATTTTTATAAAGCTCAATATTGCCCAAAGGCAATGGCATTGTTTCAAACCCTTTGATTGTGGCAACCCATTTGTTAATTCATTATTTTTAGGAGCAATTTTGTCAATATCCATAATGTCAAACTAAAAAAACTATCAAGGATTCTTGTAGTGAACCTAAAAATAAACCCATTGTTGAAGGTTGAACTCGCGCCTTTAAGATTGTAGAGCCTAAACTTAACCATTACACAACATTTACATATCAATACTTCAATTGATCAAACACATGAATGACCATTCTCGAGAAATCAGAAATTTGAGGCAAGGTGGAAGTTGAAAGACGATTGTTTTTAACTTCTCCAAGAGAGAGAGAGAGAGAGAGAGTTTTTAATAGCATTATAGAACGTCCCTCTCCCTACATAGCCATATATAATAGATAGAGGAGACTAAGAAGTGTTGTAACTAAAGTGGATTTTACATACAATTAATATAATTGTGTGCTTTTACCAAAGAGAGAGAGAGAGAGAGAGAGAGAGAGAGAGAGAGAGAGAGAGAGAGCACTCTTCTTATGTGTATGCAAACCATCAACCAGTATAGAGCATTGTAATTTGTTGCAAAAAGAGTTACTTATGTCTTCTCGGTTATCATGTTGGCTTGGGAAGGAGAGATTGGGCTCTTAGTTTAATCGCTTGTTTTGTTTGGGGTCAAAGAGGTAGGAGATAGTTAAGGCCATAGATTAACACGTGTGATATTCGTACTATTATAGAATAAGAAATGGCCCCTAGAATATTATAAAACCATTCAATTATTTTTTTATTTAAAAAAACAAATATTTTTACATGTATTAATAACTATAAAAATAGTTTTTTTCCAAAAACATATTATAGAAATATTAATATGATTAGTGTCAAGTTCCCTTTTTAAAATATTCATAAAATTTTAAAAGGGGGGAGTTAATGACCTCTATTTTATTTATTTATTTATTATTAAAAAACCAATACTTTTACGTTTATTATTAAAGTATATTTAGCGTCAAGACTCAAGTCCCCTTTTTATTGCTTAAGTCCCTTTTTTATTGTCAAAGTCCTTTTTTTTATATCTCGGAGACTAAAAAGGATGGAGTTTATAAATTTATTTTTAACGAATACTTTTACAACCATTCATATTCGTATTCATTTGCATTCGTGGGGGAGATCGCACGAATGCGAATGCATATATCAATCTATGGTTGAGGCTCCATCTCAAAGGGTCTAGAGTTTGTTGAAGTGCAACAATTATTATACATCCCACCTAATAATTATGGGTTTATCTAGAAACAAGTACAAAATATTGCATTATTGGAAGGTCCTCTACCTTTACAAATAGGAGAACAATCATGGATTGATTGGTACTTACGAGATCAAGCATCGTTCTTATAAGTGTCTACTAATCATTTGTATCATTGCTCCATTGAGTCTCTTGGATGACTATTAGCTAAGGTTGAAGAAGAATAGAAAATACACAAATCTACTATCTGGGAAGGTCCTTTACCTTTACAAATAGAACAATCGTGGATTGATTAGTACTTACATGATCAGATGTTGTTTTTAGAAGTGACCACTAATCTTTTGTATCATTGCTCCATTGAGTCTCTTGGATGACTATCAACTAAGGCTAAAGAAAAATGGAAAATACGTAAATATGCTATTTGGAAACAAGTACAAAATATTGCATTATTGGAAGGTCCTTTACCTCTACAAATAGGAGAACAATTGTGGATTGATTGGTATTTACAAGATCAAATGTCATTTTTATAAGTGACTACTAATCTTTTGTATCATTGCTACATTGAGTCTTGGATTACTATAAGCTAAGGCTAAACAAGAATAGAAAATACGCAAATCTATTCATGCATGGTGGTAGATCTTAAAACATAGTTGGCATTGGCATTCTAAATTGCCACTTGTCACAATGATCTTCATTTGGAGAGTTTTAATTGGGGGATTGCCTTTAGGATTAGTTCTAAAGCGTCCTTAACTAGAAATGGCAATTGCTTCTTTTACATTTTTCAAATGGAAGATAATACTCATCATTTTATACAGTGTCCGATTACTTGTTAGATTTGGAGTTACATTTTTCAAATTTGACAAATTTTATCATGATATTATTTGACACTTAGAGTGGGTGTTTACACAATTTACATAAGTTGACCCAAAATCAAAGATGGAGATTGTTTTCCTATTTCATTGCGTCATAATCAGGATATGCGTAATGCTTTTGTATTTGATGGTAAGCATGGAATGAAAGCATATCTACAAAAAAAGTTAGAGGGAGTACTAATATGCCAATTTTCTTTATTGGAGCAAGTGGGAATTCTTTTCTCAGTGGAGTGTTCGTCTTGCCTATTGGCAATTCAACATGTCCCATTACCCATGTAGTTAGTGGGTGACCATACTCTATTGTGACACCCATTGTAAATAGTGTTTTTCACACATTTATTAATATAATTATGTGTTTTCACAAAGAGAGAGAGGGGGTATTTTGAGAAGCACATTTATAACTAACATATGTATTTCGTTTTTTGGGAGGAACCCACATAAACTCACAAATAGAACACCTCCTTATAGAACTCAGTTGTGAAACAAACATTTATGTGAACCAAGTTCATGACAAAGTTTGATTGCTTGTTACAATGTGAAACATCCCACTGCAATCCTACTACTCAAAGAAACCCTTAAAACTACTTGAGCAACCCATATGAACACAAACAACACTACCTTAATGCAACTAATGGTTCTTGAACAATGCAACCCAAAAGCTATGAAGTTAAAACTTTAGTACTAGTCAATAATTTAAAAGACATCTAATATATTATTTATTATATGGTTTATGTATATATGAATTAGATTATTGCAAAGTTGACATCATCCAAAAATAAGCTCTTGAAAATTTGTTAAGAATCATGGCCTTATGACTATTATACGAAGTCATGCAACCTAATCACAACTTGCTCCTGAGTATTTATAAGAACAAATGTTTAGAATTATTTTGTAAATTATATACACATAGCATTACCATTCTAGGCAAAGGTTGTTTTATTACAAGGTGTTTTCAAAAGCAAAACTATAAGGTGATTTAAGTTGATCAAACATATTAACAAGGCCCCTAAGTGCATGATTAAAAATGGCCTATAATGATAAATTTGCTTTTAAGATTATGAATTGTTCATTTTGCGTTAAGAAGCTTTCAAATCCTTCCCTAGAGATAGATAAGTAGAATCAACAATAAATCAACTCAAAGTATCTATATATCCCACTTTTCAATATTCTATTTCCATAAAAAAGAACCAATGAGTTCTAAATTTCCAATTCCCAACCCATGAGCCCTCTCATTCCCATCGCTTCACTTATCAATTATAAATTCTCCAAATTTGGTAATACTTATTGAATGTCTAGATTAAATATCAGATCACACAATAAAAAAACGTCGTTACCAATTGCATGCAATTCATTACATAATAGTCATGCATGCAACACACTAGACTACTTCAATTGCATCCTTTCAGCAAAGTTTAGTTCCTTTAATGTTTCATTCTTGTTTAATCCATTAATTAATGTTTGAATAATACAATTGCTTTTCTTTTTAATAGAACAAGGTTTTCGATGTCATTTAAAGTGCCAGACATGTTTTAAGTTGTCTGATCTTGGTTAAAACACCTGATTCCAAAGGCATCTTTGATTAATCCAAATGTTTTTGCCTAACCTTGTCCTAGATGGCATCCGCAAGTGAGTTTATTTGTGTTGTCTAGGACTGAAGTTAAATCTAGCATCTCATCTTGTGCACCAAGGGTGAGGATCAAGCATTAGGATGCTATTTCTTCCAAAATTGTTTAGAATTGCATGATTTCTAAATGTTAACTTGACGTTAAAACAATAATTCAGTTTATTGTACATTGTGTGCATAAAGTTATGTATATTAAAAGGCAATAGTTTCCTCCAAATATCTTTATTTGATTTGGCAGTTTTCTACTAGAAATCTGTTTTGTTGTCTAGTATTAGGCAAAGGATAGAGATAGAAATCAATATGCAATGGTCGGTATTTCAGAGCAATAAAGCCAATTATAGAACTCTTCTAACCTTTCAGGTGATCGTAACTGACTTTGTTTTGATACTTCCTTGCAACGAGGCACTCGGATTTCTTCATATTGCTCCAATGCACTCCTAAAACAAACATAAACGTTTCCATCATATATGGCGAGCAAAGACAAAATTTAAAATATGAAATGAAAACTATATAGATCATAATGTTTATGATAGTTTCTGAGTAAATAAACCCCACTGTTATAAAGGTCTTTCGAGTTTTTTTATTGAAAAATCACTTTTAACTTTCTCCAAAGTTCAAAGGAAAAGCAAGAAAACAATGAAGCACTTTTCCCGATTTCCTATTCTCTTTTTTCTTACCTGTTTTAAGTGTAATAAGATACCAACTCCTTTATGCAAACAAATAATTTCCCATGGACTTTTTTTTTTTTTTTTCTTGCCTCTTTTTAAGTGAAATAAGGTATCAACTTCTCTACATGCAAGCAAGGAACTAAACCTCTTATAGTATAGTTACGATGTGTGTGACGATCTCAACATGGCAAAACTTATCACATTCCCCTTACGATTCCATGATCCAACACTCCATGTGTATGCATGCAAAGTCAAATCATGTGCTTCATAGGCTGATACCCAAATCAAAGGAGCATATGCATACATGTACATATGCTCTGTTTCTTTGTTTAGACAGTTCTAACATCTTTAGGCAGATATTCAACATTATTCTAGACATTTCAATGTAATCATTTTTTCTTTTTGTCAGTTTTTTCCCATGCCTCAGAATGATGTGTCAAAATGATTCTTAGAAGAAAGAAAAAGAAAAGGTCAAAATGATTATAAAATGAACTGATTATATCTAGAATTCTGAAACCTTTATCTCGAGCTTCAATCAATAATGCTGTGTATTACTGGAAGATGAAGAAGAAATAAATAAATAATGTCAAGAATTCCTAAACCTTTTACCTCACACTGTCACATGATATCAAACAATTTGCAAGGTGTATGCCATCTTCAAAAGCAAGATTTGCTCCCTGACCCAGGGCTGGCGTGACAGCGTGAGCAGCATCTGATAGAAAAAAGAGCGCATACCATTTGCATATTTTCTTTTTTCTTCCCTTTCAAATACAGATACAAAAAACATGTCAAGTGTTTCCTATCACCTCCAAGAAGAACAGTTCTTCCCTTTGACCATGTCGACAATACTGGCAAGTCAAGCACTCGTCGCTCCAAAATAAGTTCTGGGTCCGTCACCTTTTCATTTGAAATTAGAAAATAGATAAAAAAGACCATCAATCAAGCATACATTTTTACAAAGATTTAGTAAATATTAATATAGTATAGCACAAGTTTAGATCATCTCTTAGAGAAGATCCCACTGGTTTTGGGATTGTGATTCAGAACATATTCATGGATATCAACACATGTTTAGATTATCGATCCCCCAGATTTGTTGGGATTGAGATGAAGACATGCTTTCCGACATATCTTGAGAATAGAACTCTCACAATATGGCTGAGAAAATATGTTTAGAATTTTCTAATGAAAATATATTTCTAATCAATATGTGATATTTATTAAAACTACTTTTAATGCATTTTATTACTAGTTTTATGTCTCGAAGTGGGAACAATTTTGAAAATTGCCCAGATGATGAAATTTTGTGACTATACACATCGTAATAAACCCACCTGGATGATGGACTGTGCAAGGCTAAACCCTTGAAAATACTCTAATACTCTTTCCTTTGCTTCTTCCAGTGTCTTTGATCTAATTTTTGTGCTTCCTTCACATGCCTCATCTTCAACACTGAATGCCCAGTACAGCAGCTTCTCCCTCAGTCCATTGACAATAAAAACTGTTCGGCCATTAAACAAGGAAGAGTAGACGCCAGTTTCCAAACCCTAATACAAAACAAAAGAACCTTCATAAAAGGTCACAGAAAATTAGAAGTTCCTAGTTTAATGGCAAGATATCAGAACATGTAACAGATCAAGAATAGCAAGAATGAAATCCTCGTGCAGATTTCTTGATCTCAAAGAATGCAGAGCATTATTCTAACTTTTGTATATAAAAATATTTTAGGACATGAAATTGCATCATCATTTTCCAATGAAACTGTGGGCTGATATGTGATGTTGACGAATGTAAATATTGCGACTAATAATCATCTTTCTGATTTGAGTGGCAATCAGAATCCAGCAGAATAATTGTACCAGAAGTGACGATGCTCTTGTCAGGTATGTTCTTTGGCTGATTGCCTCGAAGAATATATGACAGTAATCCTGTGGATATGAACCACATCCGAAATTCTCGAATGAACTACATAGTAATAATTACTTTCATTTCCCATAATACCAAAGATTTTCAAAAGGATTTCCTAGATTACATTTATGATCTTCAATGATCATGAAGATCAACATATTTATCACATGAATTATAAAAAATAATTAATATATTGACCAGTTTTCACAAAATGTCAAATTTAATGGATGTGTTGCTTCACTTTTTAAGAGCATTGTATTTTTCTTACTTTCACCGGATTATTGGAGAGTTGATTCGTGTCAATCACAGCTCGCCACATCATTCTCCCATTGTCCCGAGGTGGAATGTTACCAAAAAGAGCTGTTCTCACAACTGATCGTATCCCATCTGCACCGATTATTAATGGTGCCTGCCATTGTCTTCGAAAGAAATCAGATTACAAAATATAACACAAGATTAAAGCCTTACCTAATACATATTCAAAGCTTTGATAATATTCAGACCTTATATAACACAACATCTTTCTTACATACAGCCAAATCTTCAGGGATATTTACTTCTAAAAGCCTTGCTAGGAGGCTGATGTACATCTTCCCAATCGTTTACAAGGTTAGTACATTCAATAATTTCCGATCTGACATATAAGTTAGTGCAAGTTGTATTCTTGTAATAGTTAAAGCTTAGAATAATGACCCAAAATCAATGTGAGTATTAGTATCTTTTTTGCTAACCTCTTTTAGATGGTGACTAGAAAACCCCACGAAAACCCAACATAGTTCTAGTTGGTACGCATTCAGGTTATGTAATGTTAATGCTTAACTTCGAAACATCATATGATACATACATCTGTTAAAGACGAAGACAAGAATGCGAGCATAACTACCGAAAGATTATTATTTGAGTTTTACTCTTTGAGAATTCCCTTTCATAAATCATCAAAGTTGAATGTTGTGATTTACCTTAATGGAAATCTCTTCATTTTCTTTCTTGAAATGAGCCACAGCACCATCTTCTTCCTGAAAGAAGCACATTTCATTGTAAATGGCGTCATAGGTTTACTTTATACGCAGTAGAAATGTTTATCAGAAAAACCTAAAATGCTGTACAAAACCAAAAATATTACACTAATATGTAAACTGCAATTCTTCAGACCATATAAACGGACATCAATCTTATGTATAAAATAGCCTGATTTATACCAGCAGCTATGAAAGCAGTAAATACTTTAACTTCAACTGAGTGAAAAATTGTTTGAGCAAAGCTCTGCTAAACACGGTACTTTATTAAGGTAAAGATTCAGAACATATTCTAATGGAATGTCCAAACGCTTGCATTCTACAATATAAATGCTACAAAGCAATTTCTTGAGAGTTTCAATAACTTCATCAATCAAAGGGAAACTAGTTTATACTCATACAAGGGGTGGGGAGCCTTACATGTTACATGAGGGTTATGCATTAAATCAATTCTAGAAGCTTTGACAAAGACTTCCAAGTGACAATCCTCAATGAAAGGCAAAGAAAAAGGTAGATATATTATCATACTAATCACTTGTTATGAGTATGAAGATAATTTGAAAGTGGGATCTCATCAGAGAAGTTATTCAAGCAGCTTCAAATAAGTAAAATAAACAGATAAATCAACCCCGGGATAACGTAGTTCTATATTTCCTTCCAAAGGACACTTCGGTGCACATTCTTATACATAGAATAGACTTCATTTGCAGTGCCCATTGTGTATTTATAATACCAAGCGTAAATGATGTCACAAGAGACAAACATGATGAACATTCTTATCCTTAGAATTGTGTTCATTTGCAGTGCCCATTGTGTACTTATAATACCAAGCATAAACGTTGTCACAAAAGACAAACATTACAAACACAGTGGGCTGCAAAGACAAAGGTAGAGATATTTTCATCCTAATCACTTGCTGTAAAAACATAGTTTGAAGATGAGGGGTCTCACCAGAGAAGTTACGTAAGCAGCTTCAGATCAGTAAAATAAAATGGATAAAGTGACCCCAGGATAATGTAGTCCCATATTTCCTTCCAAAAGAGAATTGAGTACAATTCTTATACATAGAATTGCCTTCATTCCTTCCAGAAGAGAATTGAGTACAAATTCTTATACATAGAATTGCCTTCATTTGCAATGCTCATCAGATACTCATAATCCCAAGCATAAACGGTGTCACAAGAGGCAAACACAATGCATGGCCATTTATATCATATTTTTTTTGAAATACAAATTACTTTTGGTATAGGAATTACTTCCCGAACACACACACACGGATACACACATAATATCTTTTCCAGAGTTCAATACTCTTCCGCCTCTTTTTGGAATATTATAATTGTGGCAATTACATACCAATGCTGACTTGCCAATAACAAGATAGCAAGTAAAGAATAAGAATGTGTTTTTTTATTGAGGTTGAATTATAATTCATTGTTCGTGGATAGCATGTTAAGGGCTAGAGTGGTATCCATTTTACTATTAATTGTAATTTCCAAATATTATGTATTTCGCCCAACTATGCATTATTACCCAATTGCATCCCATCTTTATATTTTGTGTTCATTCGTTCCAGCACCCAAATGCACCTATTTGTATATTTCATGTACGTTTGTTCCAGCGGATATTCTTCTGGCACTTTATACATACACCCCATTCTCTTGTTAATACAGAGGGGGTAATCATGCTGCTTATAGATTTGACTCTGCATAATCTACTGTGTTTCTGCACTCAGTTATTGAGCAATGGGTGCAAGGGTCTAGCAGATAACTTAGCATACAAAGCAATCATGCATAAAAGTACCTCTGTGATGCCAATGCAATCGTAGCCTGTGTGCTGGCAACTATTCGGGAGAGTTTCCGAAAGTATTCTCAATGCATCTTTCCATAATATAGCAATAAGTGGCTGCCCATATTTCTCTTCCATCTGAGTGCTAAGCTCCCACTCCCCAATCTTTGTGCCATCTGGATAGACAATATTTGATGGCATGTTTAATGTTCCAGCACGACGCATCTACATAAGATTGTATAATTTTCACATCAAGAAATCACAAAGTGTAAATTTTAACATTATTGTTCAAAGTATTTTCAAAACAACTAACAAGCTAATAGCAAAACCAAACCTTCTCCACTATTTCAGGATATGCTTCATTAAGAGCTCTACACCCATTCGGGAAAATAGATATGAGTGTACCCTCCCCACCAGAAATCATGGGGCGCTTTTCATAAACCTGTGAAAAAAGACAGAAAGCATAACAGCTCATAAAAAAAGGAAATATTCCTCCAAAAAACTTGCCATTTATCATAGTTTTTATCAAGATCAAGATCAAGATAGAAGAAAGTTTGCAGTCTAGAATGATATATTGTGTAAAGTAATGATATGGCTAACAGAGACATGTTAACTGTTCAAGATTTAGAGAAAGAAAGAAAGATATATCAACGTAAGTCCATTTCCAGAGAGATGATGACAAAGTTTTCCTACATTGAACACAGTTAGATTTGACATATTGTACTTTTTCTCACCTGTACATCTTGGACACTTCCTCACTTGAACTCTTTCTCCTAGAGCTCTCTTAGCCATCAAAATATGCAGTTACAATAATATGACTGTCCTAAACAACAGGAGTGGGTGCAGCAGTGCCAAGACACTCACAGAAGTCTGACCACACACTATTTCCACTCTCTGGGTTCAGCCTCATCATTAAACATTGTCATCATGTTTGGGTGAGCTGTCCACAATAACCCTTTAATGAGGAGAAATTTATGCATATAGCATTTCTTATATCACCACATATCCTTGGTAGTCTTGTTCAGTAATCGGGTAGTTCTTTCATCGACATACTAGAATCCATTCTAGTTTTAGTTAGTCGTCACTCAAAGAGTGTTTCTTTTCATATGGATGAGATATCATACGACATTAACATTTCTGGGTCTCATATGCCACTTTGACTCTAGCGCAACTTTAGTATTGTCTCTCTATTGCTCTCTCTCTCTCGCTAGAGTCTATCATGATAGTACAGTAGTTAGAGCTTTTTTAACCACTGTACTGTCACGGTAAACTCTACGTTTGCAAAGTTGTAGAGTATGATCATGGAAAAAAGTGGTAAATGGGAAGAGTAGCATGATAACGCTAAGCCTGCTTCAGACTGAAACACTCCACAACAGAGTGTCTAACTTACCCTCACGGTTATAATTAACAGCATTGAGTCAAGGGAGAAGCTCTATAATGTTGCTTCAAAAACGTTTTCAATATATTACTACAAAAAAGATTCAGAGAACGTATCACAAACTTGGTGTACCAAATGAGTACCAAACTGCAGTAGTATGGCCATATGAGCAGATGCGACGTGTGATAAATACACAACATGTGTTCTCTGATGAGTTGGAACCAATGTCACAGTAAAGCAAGAGTGCCCTCTCTCGCCTACACTATTTAGCTTAGTCATGGACCATTTACAATATTTCATCATGTAAATAGCACGAACTCAGCAACTTTCAGTATTAACCTTAGGCAACATTTGGTTATGCTGCTTCACTATTCAGACAACGTGGTGCTCTTATCATGGGTGTTGATGCTTTCCAACGTGTATCTCCCATTCTTTAGAATTTGTTTCATTGGTGAATGTAGGTAAAGTCAACTACATGACACACAATATCAAGCAGCCATGTATTTAACCATACCTCACTTAAAAGGGCAAGCTATTGAATCTGTCGACAATTTCACATGCTTAGGCATTGACATCAACACTAACCATAAATGGGTAACTGCACAGACTGCTAGCAAGCTGCCACATCTTTGAATCCAAATGCAATCTTGATAACTTTCAGAGATGGCAGATGGCAACATCAGGAAGGTACAAAGATGATGTTTCTATGGTGCCACCTCAGTGGCGAAGAGACCCTATCATACTTTGAAATGGACAGACATGAAACTGCAATAATCGCATAGTCATCATCACCATAGCACAGAGAATGATGGAGGGGTAGATTTTTAAGGCAACTAGAAGATTAGAAGTAATTAGTAAATCGAAATTTTAATAACCCCTATGTATGTATGTATACCTGGGCATCGATTCCTGCTCTGCGGAGCTGGAGAGCTGCAGAGAGGCCACCAAGGCCTCCCCCCACAATGACGGCTCTATCCACCACTGCCGATTTCGGAAGGGACCTACTGGGCGTGACGTCAGCCGAAGATGATCGCGATGGCAGCGACGATGCAAGGACCATTGTCATCCCGATCCTCTCTCTCTCTCTCTCTCTCTCTCACACACACACACACACAAGTATGTACGTCTGTCTGTGGGTACAAACACACAACACGTTTTGCTGTCTCCACTGCTCCAAATTGCATGACCATATACATACATATTGAGTGAAGAGTTCTCTATTCTCTCTCTCTCTCTCTCTCTCTCTCTCTCTCTCTCTCTCTCTCTTAGATCTATGTTTGTTTGATAAGGGAAGCCCCGGCTATCTCCGCTACTTCAAAGATGATTTTGGTCAATCCTCCAACTCTACTCTTGCACATTTCCCTTATGTACTTGGAATGTTTGTGATATATCTTCCTTGTGATGTCTCAACTTTCCCATCTAGGATAATTGGGCATATCAATTTTTCGCATTTAGATCGAATCTAGATCATAGAATCTATAAGCCTTAAGACTCTAGGTTGTATCATATGAAGACATATCTCCTATTCTCGCCATTCAAATTCTTTCTACACTTTTTCGATGAATGCACATACAACGTGTAGCTAGCCCAATGCATGCCTAGTGATGCATGGCAAAATGTGTACAATTTATGAGAAAATTCAGTAAAATTTAGTTGATGGGACATAATGCTATTGTAATCAACATTTGGAGAATGAAGCCTTTGCCTGAGTGATGTCTTTACCATAATGCTTGTGCAAGAAGTGGAACTTGACCACATATCCCATGGAAAGAGACAAGAAACGTCTTAACAAATAATCTTTGCCATTATAATTAGATGAAATCAAAGGTTTCCTTTGCATTACTTGATCACACCCGATAAAACATTAAATTAACCTTCAACTTTTATAGTTCCTTGTCTTAACAAATAATCTTTGCCATTATAATTAGATGAAATCAAAGGTTTCCTTTGCATTACTTGATCACACCCGATAAAACATTAAATTAACCTTCAACTTTTATAGTTCCTTGCAACCAAGATAGTTTGACAACATTGCAATTATGAAGGGGACAATACATGCCAAGATTGAGAGTGGAGAGGGAACTAGAGACTTTGACCATGTAGCAATTGATTCAAGTTTTACCACATACATAACTTTATTTGAAGCTCTTCATATGTGTTGCCAGAACAAGTTCCAATTATTATGTTTAATGAGTTCAAATACAATGACATATTTGTGTGAGGAATGAGGAAATACAAAATATGATAAGAAGTTACTCATCCTGTGAAAGCTATGTTGCCTTTGTCTTTTGCAGTGAACAATATTTCCTTAGGGGTGAAAAGTGTCTTTGATCAAGGAGAAGTTAAAGTGTGCTTCATTGAAGAAAATGTTAGGTCCGTCCAAGAAAAGCACAAAAACACTATAAAGCTAGAAACACAAACATCAATGATTGTCTTCATTAATGATGAATGTATCTAATTACATTACTATAGAGAATGATTTCATCATTGACACAAGGAAGCTTATCTACCAAACATTGGAGAAGAAACATGATCATGGAATTAATTGGTGGAATAATATTTACTGGAAAGGAACAATTCCTTAAGGCAGCAAATGGCCTTGTAATTATATACAATACAAATCAGGTATTCGAAATCAATGGGAACTCCCAAATGCACACATTCTTCTAGTGTGCAAATGCCTTCGAGAATAAATCATTACCACTTTAATAGAAGCGATGAACTCTTCAATCCTCACCACCACCACCACCAGAGGGGTTTTGTAGGTATGTCGTTAAAAATGGAATACAGCCACATACCTCACTGTTTTCAGTTAGTTACAGGAGCAAAGCTTGGTTCAAATGCCAATGGTCTCATGCCTAACCAATACTTTCGTCCAGGTGGATAATCAACCCATTGCCATGTTTGATCAAAAAGATTATAGAGAGCGATTGGCTCATCATAATAGTTGAAAAAAACAAATCCTCCAGCAACAGCTGCTGTCGAGAATGCATTGAGTTTCTCATCAGCCAGCCTATCCAAAAACATCCACTTGGCTATATTATTCGCTTGTTGCTTCAGTTGCCATATCTCTATCACTTTGATTGTTTGAACCACCACAGTTAGATTTCCTCTATATTGCCCGAAGCAATGAAACTTTGATCCCTCTCCAAATTCACCACAGACTTTCGTGGCTCGATCATCCATATCCAATGACAATATTTCAAGATTGGCAAAATTCCTCGAGTAGACAGCCAAATAAAGAGTGGCTCTGATAAGAGCAACGCCCCGAAGCTGAGAAAAGGTCTCATCCCTAGAATCTAATTTCACACTCCATGAATGATTCCTAGAGTCATAAATCTCAATCAATGGGGCTTTACCCATGTGTCGATCTGATCGATCGATCCAACCAGCTACAACTACATTGAAATCAAGTGACTGATGATCCACATCGACACAAGTCACGCAAATGAATCGAATCGAACCACCCTTGATTTCACACCATTGCTTGGTGATGGGATTACATACAAAGAAAGCTTCAACGAGCCGGCTAGCAAGGTTGCTCTTCGAGAACAAGAGAATTCCACCACCCGAAGCTTCAAGCACAACATGTTTTGATGGGAAGAAATTAAATGGGATACAATGCCACTTTCCAGAACCTTCTATATATAATATATCGCTATGTGTACCAAGGAAAGGAGGGCACGCACCAACCTGGTGGGGTTGCATCTTCAGAAATTGCTTCTCAAATGGTAGTTGATTCCATCTCTTGCAAACTGTTCGGAATCGAAGAATAGAAGTTACAGGAAGCCTTGCGATGATCCGCTCGAGAAGATCCGGAGGGATCCGGGTCCATATCTCGGTTTTGAATGCCGTTGGATTCTCTGATACCGCCGATTCCTGGTCACATGAGGTCATCAAGGACGCAGGCGTAATATGGTGTGCTTTTAGAGCCATGACAGAAAACAACGAGGAGGAAGAGGAAGGAGATGGTTTAGGGGTTTCCATGGCCACAGGTTGAGTGGCAGTGGGTCGCCCCGCGGACCATAAAACGATACAAACAGAGAGATGGACTGCTTGCTTTTTCGTCGCCATGAATCCTTCTCTTTCGGATATTTATAAAAGTAACCCGTACGATTTTCTTGAGAATGCTATGAAACGAATGAAAGAGAAAAGGTAGGTGAGCAAGTGACTAACCTTGGTGGGGTGGGGTGTTAGTATTTGGAAAAGGCTTGATGTGCATTAAGGATAAACCCTTGCACATCGTCAATCCTGGACTCTTTGATATAAGCTTTTCTACTCTTTAAGTATTTTATGGTATTTAATTGCTCTATCAATCAATACCCATGACCAAGTTCATATGAAATTCCATCCAATGCCACTACGCATGGGTAGCTACCAATGTCGTCTTAATACTTACAAAATATTCCACTTTCTTGAATTGGTGGGCTTGGTGACTTGATTGCCCGCTTACTTAAAGCCATTATCAAATCAATTAACTGCTTGGATTGACATGTGATTGATAGTTTTACGGATTGTAGTCCTTGCGCATAATGAACCATTTGATTTTGTTGTTTCAATTTTTGGTTGATACGTTGATGATATAGAACCATCGTGATTGAGTGCTAGCGATGTTACTCTACAAGTTCATCCATTTCAGAGATGTGTTGACATTGGTGCTAAATCAGCAACGACGACGTATACAAAGTGCCCAATTATAAGGGATCATGGATTGATGTCCCAAAAATTGAGTGCCTGATTTGAACTAGCCCAACGTGGATATATGGTACGAGCATACGCATGTTTACGCTGTTATGGGTTGGTTAAAGCCAGAGTAGAACAAACCAAATAGTGTCCAATAGCCAAATATGTAACATTCTCCAGATGTATGGTGGTCGAGTAAATAATCACCAGTCGAATAACTATTATCCTCCCGTGTACATCAATGGAATGTTGTTTATGACGAGCGAATGTATTCCTTTCTACCAATTCACGTATCCCTTTTACTAGAGATGTAACACCTCGTAGTATACAAAGCCTTAGTGTCATTGCAATATCCTTTAAAATGGGAGAAGTGCTTCAAGGCCTTTTTATCACTTTACTATGCACTTTTGTTGGTAATATATAAAGCCCTAACAAAATCTCAAACTATGCACATGACACAACACAAGCCGAGCCAAACTGACATTAACTGACTGCAAGGAAATGCCTACCATGCGAGCATCATCAACAAAGTTGTCATGGGCCCAATCTCGATTTGAGAATCCAATTATGTATGAACTAATAATAGTGAAGATTTGAGATCGTTGATCCACATCATTTTGATATATATGCAAGTCCACCAAGAACCAGTTCAAAAGTGGTTAAGGACTTGTGGGTTCTATTTAGAAGCATCCCCCCCCCCGGCCCCCATATCATCGGAAGGTGTACATTATTCAAATGCAAGAAGTTTGAAGATGAGGGCCATAACAAACTACAAGGAAGGGGCCAAAGTGATGAGATGGCCATTGAACACTATGCATACACATGGCCGATTGGGAGAATATAGGCTCTCTTTCGGTAGGGAGCAGGCAACCCAAATGCAATGCTAAAGTAGGACTGAGAGTTTTACGACGTGATCAACTCGAATGTACTGTAGGCAATACAAGCAAACTTTATGCGGGCACGTATCCAATGCAATGTAATGTAATGTGTGGAGGGTACATCATGTGGGTGCATTTCTATACATACATACATACATACATACATAAATGGAAGTGTATAGGGTAGACAAGGGTAGGGTATGGATGCGAGATGAAGGAGGCGAATTATGATGTACATATGTATGTATAAACCCTCGGAGTAGTTATGTATGTTATGTAGATTCTAGAGTCTAGAGTATATGTATATCATGATTCATATATGTATGCATTGACCTGAAGGGAGGAGGAGTGGAGTGTGTATGTGTATGAATCTCTCCTGTCATGCGAATTAGAGCTTGGAAGCGCTCTCTTGGGAGCCTGTGCAGGTCAGAAGCTCCGCTCTCCTCCGCTGCACCTGCACCTGCACCCGCATTCGCAAACGCTGCTAAAAAGAACTCTTCAATTTGCTCTCCACGACAATGGCACCACTCTCACTTTTCATCTTCTTCTCCCTTGTGCTGCTTCAGCAGAACCCTCAGAGGTACGTATGCCTCCTTACGAACTTCCTGGCTTCTTCATCCCTACTTGTATGCACATATGTTGTATGCTGTACATATATATAAGGTAGTACTTCTTCCACGATCTCTTCTCGAAAATACGTGCATATGGATATGACTACGTGTATGCTCATGTATAATTATATGCACGCAAATCGTATGTATATGGTGGCGTTAAGCCTTCCAATCTTATCTTTTGTAGCGTTCTCGTTGGAAACATCAGAGCTGCAGTTTGAGGGAGAACGTCATCTTCGAGACCTCTGCAAAGTAGGAGAAAGTAAACTTCATAATACATCAGATGCGGAATGCCGAGACTTGGAGACTGAATGGAGTAGTGAAGAAGAGGTCATTGGGGCGGAGGAAGATAGCGTGGTTCCTGGTGATGATATATATACCATCAATAGAGAAAAGTTCACGAAAAGACATATCGGCGTGGTTTATGATGATGAAAGCTGCAACATTAATAGAGATCAAGTCATGGATAGACAAATGAGTATGATTTGTGATGATGATAGCTATGCAATCGGTAGCAATAATTCCTCAGAAGAGGTGGAGGATGCAGACATTTCAGGTGTGGTGATAGAGACAGTGCCATTGGACATTGAATTAGATATAAGGCAACGCAATAGCAAGGTTTCTCGTGATAATGCTCCTGGAGTGGATATTAAAATCGAAATGCTGCCTCGAGTCATGATTGTTGGAAGACCCAATGTTGGTAAATCTGCTTTATTTAACAGGTACATTATATTAAGAGCCACTTATCATTAAGATTTAATAGCATTATTGAAGAGCAATGCTAAATATTTTTCAATTCTAATCTTGCATTTAACAAAATCTAAATATTTAGAACACTAAATTTAATAAAACACGAGAAAAAGTGCAAGACAATGTTTTAACAGAGTTTAGAAAATGCTATTTATATATAATGGGAATAGGGTCTAACAGACCTGATTGTTGAGTCAGGCCTTGTTAGAGGTTTGGAAAATACTTGAATGGTGGAAGATCCGAATGTTAGCAAATAAACTTTATTTAATTGGTATCTTAAAAAGCTTATGTAGGTGAGACTGACTATTTTATGGCTTAGAAGAGACTTTCTTCCATGTATTTGTATATCACAATAGAAATCTATATATGGAGACGTGTTATATCATGAATCTATCAGGGGTATCTGTCTACTAGTTTTTTATCCAGAGGTCATAAGAATTATACATTCTACAATCTATGTCATGGAATAGGTTGCTAAGGGTCACAATTCTTGGAAGATCCAAGGCTGGAAAATCAGCTTTATTTAAAACGGAAAACCCCAATAGAAATCTATATATGGAGGCATGCTACTTTTGTGGTTGTGGGCACTTGAGGCACATGGTGGATGTTTTCATATGGCCCAAATCTACTGGGGTATGTATCTACCACTTTATCCAGAGGTCATAGGAATTATACATTCTAGAATCTATACCATGGAATGGTTGTGTGTAGATATGGTGTGGTCAGATATACATATATCTATGTATATATGAACATGCAATGTGTCTTAAACAATGGGCTAAACATGTGGCAACTGATAAATTAAAGGACAAAATGTAAAAAGAAGTTTTCATATTTTTAGCCAGTAAAAATATGGCATATCTCCTGTGTGTATGAGCCTTATAGACATCATTACTAGGTTGGATTGCATTCAACTACTCAATGATGCGACTGGTAAATTGAATGCAAAATCTAATTTTTTTCTAATGTGCAATAAGATGTTTTCATATTTTTAGCTTGTAAAAATATAGCATACCTCCACTATGTATGAGCCCTTCAGATAACATTATTAGGTAGGATTGCATTCAACTACTCAATGATGCACAATTACCAATTTCTGATAGTAAGAACCATACATGTTACTATTCACCACACAAAAAGTATACACCATTCTTCACCTTCATAGGAGCAAGTTCAAGTTGGTTGATTAACCTACTTTAGATGTGATGTTATACAATCCTGGGACTATGGCAAGAGTTACATGCTGATGCTGCCCATTCTGTATAATCTCTTTCATGTTGATTGATGTGGTGTGTATGGGATTTCATGTTTATTTTAAATATGCACAATGTTGATGATTGTGGTTCTTGCACTTGTAAGTTTGCAGATTGACAAAAAGGAGGGAGGCATTGGTTTATAACACACCTGATGGTCATGTCACTCGAGACATTAGAGAGGGTGTTGCAAAAATAGGTGATTTGCGCTTTGTTGCTTGTGACACTGCTGGTTTAGAAACAGAAGCAGATCCAGATAGCGTTCTAATCCGAACTGCTGGGTTAACATCAACTGCACTTGCCCAATGTCATCTTGTTTTGTTTCTTCTTGATGGCAGGTAATATATAGCACACCATTCATTTCTTTGTAAAATTCAAGCGAAGAAATTCCTGTAATACCCTTGATTTTTTCTTTATTTCCTCAAATGCCCCTAAGAAAACTTATATGGGAAACTCAACTCTCTATTTCTCAATTTATATATAATATTTGAGCAATTTATGGTCTGTTCGCCCCATTTCTTCTTTGGGTTGACCGAGGCTATCTGGCGGAGATAGTGAAAAAGTGAGGGAATTTTGGGGAACTACAGGCATGGTATATGAGAGATGGTACATGAATTTTCTATTTGTTTCTGATGTGTATGAGCTTTTGATCTCTTTCTAGAGCGGGGTTGCAGCCACTAGACACAGAAGTAGGAAAGTGGCTTCGCAAGCAAAACATACATATTCCGATTATCTTGGTTGTGAATAAAGCTGAAGGACTACACACCGATGCTACTGGCATTCTTCATGCTACCTTAGGCGAGGCACATGCATTAGCGTTTGGTGACCCATTAGCTATATCAGCTGAGACAGGGGAAGGCTTGACAGATCTATATGACACACTGCGACCTTTACTTGAACAAGCCCAAGAGTACATCAATAATACCAAAGGTATGGATGATCTTACTAAAAGTATGCATTACTACTGCATACTTATATATGTTCTTGATCAAAACATTATGCTATTTTTCATAAGCTTAGAACCAAGCCCCGATGAAACAAGTGAAGGTGCTCTATTACCTCTCCAGCTAGCAATAGCTGGGCGTCCAAATGTAGGGAAATCGACTATTTTGAACTCTTTGCTTCGAGAAGAGCGTGTACTCACAGGGCCGGAACCAGGTTTAACACGTGATGCCGTGAGGGTGAAGTTCACTTATAACAATAAAACTGTTTACCTTGTAAGTGTACTAGGGCGTCAATATAGGTAAAAATGGTTAGATCAAAGGACTAATATTAAAATAAATCATTATATGCCTTTTGTTTTCTTATGTTTGCAGGTAGACACAGCTGGGTGGATGCAAAGGGCACAAGTAAAGGAAGGTCCAGCAGCTCTTAGTGCTATGCATGCTAGGCGAAGCCTAATGAGGTCTAATATCGTTGTGCTCGTGCTAGATGGAAATGAGGTTTGAATTTGTATTTCTGTTGTCTATCAAAGACAACATCTTGATTGTGATTGTAAGAGATTGATTTCTATTTTCCAATCTTGAGGATTTCCTTGTTTTTGTTGTGGACTTAAGATAAACTTATATATATAGCCTTGATCTTTTTTGACATCTTCACCATTGCTGTCGTATACATATACGCTTGCTCCTTTCTGACATCTTCACCATTGCCTGTCTGTCTTCATAATGTTAAGCATTTCACCTTAGTTTTCATTACCCAATTCCTGAAACTATTTTCTCCAGTTTTGAGGATTTCCTTGTTTTTGTTCTTATTGTTGTATATTTAAGATAAATTTATATACATTCTGTTGCTCCATTATGACAGCTTCACACTGCTATTTCTCCTCATAATGTTTCGCATTTTACCTTGGTTTTCTTGCTCCCCATTACACTACTTAATTTCTTTCATTCTTCATACCATGCGTAATGATGCCTATTTTTAGCTACCCTTTCTCTCTCTTTAGAGCCTACACAGATTTGCATTACTATTGAAGTACTCAGAAATTAGACATCTCTTTTCACTGTGTAGCATGGAAGTCCCGTTGTGCATGAAGTTAATCATTATAGTACATTTAGGGATGGATGTTTGTACCTAGACCTGGTCCAAATGTTCAGCCTTCCCAAATTGCCTATCACCATTAGGAAGAACATGAAATAATAGCTCATCCTTGATCAAATAATGACTTTTCTCAAAGCATTCCTGAATGTAGATAATCTTGACTCTACACTTATTAATTTGGATATATCTTTCTCAAAACTGTGTTTGCCATTCTCTTTCTACGTATGGATGAATTTTCAGATAAGAAAAAGGTGTAAAATTTGTTTTTATTTACCTTGCCTTTGTACAGGTTGCAAAAGCAAGAAAGAGTATGTTGCAGTCAGAGGTAGCTCTTGCACGCTGGGTCACACAAGAAGGCCGCGGTCTTGTTGTGGTTGTCAACAAGATGGATCTTCTCAAAGGAAAAGATCAAGCTGAGTTGAGGAATAAAGTCATGAAGGCAGTCCCAGAAGAAGTTAATGCGGTTTTACCTCAGGTTTGGCCCATTTAATCTTTATTAAATCACAAAGTCAGTCTAAGTAAAAAGTTCTAAGCCTGACTATGACAAAGTTAAAAAATCTACATAATGATTGTCATGTAATGATATGGACAACAAAATATCCAAGTATGGTTAAGTGATATGTACTTTATTTTAAAGCTCTCTGTATGCATATACATGCTATTTGATTCATTTTTCACCTGTGGGGCGTGCCACTGCAAATAGAAACATATTTAATGTGACTTAGATTGTAGCGATATCAAACCATCATTAGAGGAAGTTATTAATTGTCATCCATGTTCGTGTCATTGCAGGTTGAAGGCATTCCGATTATTTTTGTCTCAGCTATTGAGGGGAAAGGCCGAGCAGCGATAATGCGAAAAGTGTTTGAGAGTTATGAAAGGTGGAATGCAAGGCTGCCAACAGCACGATTAAATAACTGGCTTCAAAAGGTTACATTTGCATTCATATATGCACACACATTTGGGCAAAGGCACCGAAATATCCCTCACATACCTTTACTTGAAACAGAATCTCCAACTCAGCCTACAGTAAAGGCGTGAACCTTGGAATGATTGTCGATGATTTCAACTTAGGACATAGACTGGAAGAATTATAATCTTGTTTGGTAGTATATTTCTGGGATAAATTGTTTCTAACATTGCTCAGATTCAACATTGTCTATAAATTCTCATCTCTTCTGTAACGAAACAAACCCACAACATACACAGAAGAAAATACAATATACCCAATAATGAGAAAGCAGAGCTCCTGAAAACTGATAACTTAGCTATTCTTGAAATGTTCGGAAATTTAAGGGTTGATTCCAGTAAATACTGCCACAAGCTTAGAGGTATTTAGCTTTAGTTGCTGTCTTGAAATTAAATACATAATCTAAGTCCAATTTATATGGTTTTTATCAAATAGGTATTGAGTCGGCATCCACGGAAAGGAGAAGGTGGTTATGGAGCAAAGATGCGGTATATTACACAAGTGAAAGCTAGACCTCCCACTTTTGTTGTGTTCATCACAGGGGCCGGGGATGTGGATGAGACAGATTTGAGGTTTGTGGCATCGGCATTGCGGGAAGATTTCAACCTCGGTGGCATTCCCATTAGAGTAATACCTCGGCATAGCAAACGAGGTGATAAAGGATGTGAGAATAAGGTCTCAAAAACGAAACGACAACCCAGCATAAAAAAGTCTCAGGGTAGCCAGTTACCATCTTTGAAAAGAAATGTTGTGGAATAAAAAATATGAAAAGCGTTCGGTGTCCCTTTTCATTCTTCTAATGCTATTTTATTGGGTTTTGTGGTTCTTCATTTTGTTATGCTGATTAAACTCCATTTGTGGATCTTGTCTGTTTCCAAAAGTTGTAAATATTTTTTGTGCAAGAGAAGAAAACCATATTTTGTACTGCAGCACTAGTCAGAAAACCATACATGTCTTTTACCAAAATCTCCCCCCCCCCTCAAACCAAAAGAAAAAAACCTGGAATGTATTTTGCCATATATATCACACCATCCGCATCCTTTATCTTTCCTAGTTTTATATCGAGACTTGAGGGGTGCATGCATTCTATTAGATATGCTTGTGTGGGTCTCTAGCCCTAACATGTATTGTAAAAAGAAACCTCCATTATTTCATCCCTTCGATTCAAGTATTTGTAGCACCAAGTAAATTCACAATGTGTTATTGTAGAATAACACTAAGGACCACAAGGTAACGATGGTCTGATTGTATTTGTAGCACATATCCAGCCGCAGACCACATACTAAGACAAGAAAAATGACTTAACTACTTTTTGTTTTTAATGGTATAGAAGCCACAATCAACACCACTCTTTTAGTTGGCTGATCAGTGTGATATACATGGTGAAATTCATTCCATGTTGATGAGGAAGCAATTTTAGAACATAAAATTCATAATTGTGTGTGGAATTAAATCTTCACCGATACAAAGCCCCTTTTATTGGGTCTCAGGGTTGTTATGAATTTGACCTAAAGACACCAAAAAGTTTTTCCTTGCAAGGATGTTCTGAGCACAAAATGATGGGACCAATTGTAGCAAAGAGGTTTTTGCACTAAATATTGTGAATGGATCACTCAAAATGCAAGGGTAATTGGAGAACATATTTTATATCTTTCTAATGTGTCAATATATGATAATTGTTGCTAATCCTATGTAGCATATTGGATGCATGGAGACATGTGATGTAATATCCATGGAGCCCAATGATATGGTAGTGATGGTCTCAATGAAGCCAAAATTAAGTAGGGCAGTCTCAACTTCAAATTTGAACAGGTCTTAGGCAAGTCAATAAAGAAAATGTTCCAAACAAACTCAATTCAAAAGATGCAATGTTTTGTAAGTCTATATATTCTTCTTCTAGAACCCAAAACTCGTCAATGTGTCAACATTAACGTCAAAATTTATGGGTGTTTTTTAATGACTTTGAGCATTATGCTTGCTTTAGTTTCCTTAAAGGAACATGTCTCTTTTACTTTCATTTTATTTGTCTATATAAATGTGAGTGTTGTGAAAGATAGGAATCACTTGAAACAAGCACAAAAAAAACTTTCTTCCTTTTCCATTTGTGTTTTGCACCGAAGGTTTTAAAAGAGATGGCATTAACTACACTCTTCTTCGTAGTCATGATACTCCTATCAACCCTCCCAAACATTTGTATAGTTAGTGCATCCTCATCAACAGATGTTGGGCTTCCACCTGAAACCATAGTATACTTCTTGCACATTGAGAGCGGTGTGAACTCCATCGTCTTGGCCAATGCCACCGGAACTAATTCTACATCATCCAATTCCACATCATCATCCGGCCCCATCACTGCTGACCTCAATGGGTTTGCATTGCCAATGACCGTCAACCTCAGTCGCACATCCCAAAGTCTAGGCACTGTTCGTGGCCTCTCCATCGACACTTCGTCTCCTTCAAGTGCGAAAGAGCAAATTTTTAACACTATTGACTATAATGATGGTGTTTTCAATGGTACCATTTGTCAACATGGCCAATTCGCATTCCCACCGCCACCCGGCACAGAGCTTGCAGTCGTTGGCGGGACTGGTGCCTTCCGTCGTGTGCAAGGCTACTCCATCCCCTCCCTCGCGTCCTCCAATCCCATCGTCTTTAGGTGGGAGGTCCACCTCTTCTATCCTGTGAACCAATGATTGACATGATATTGAAGATTTAATAATAAGACATTGTGGGCCAAGGACAATAATACACTGAAGAACAAGCCTACGTGCATTGCACATCATTGTTTTAACTCGCAAAACTTATATCTCATCATCACATATTAAATTGCTTGTAGCATTAGTTAGCCCATTTATGATCATTATGTCCAGCACGCTATAATAAACTCAATAAAAAGACATTACATGCATAGCGCAACATTGTTTTTACTTTTAAAACTTACATCTCAATAACGCTCATTAGATTGTTTGTAATGCTCGTTAACCTATTTATGATCATTAACAACTTTCCCAGATTAAAAATGAAGAGTTCCGAGATAATGAAATTTCTGTCTTTTGGGGAAAGCTCATCCAATTGCCATGAAAGATGCTAGTAGTAAAGATGAATTGTGCTTCGAATGACCTTTTATAGATTAAGTCAGCAAATTTTGAGGAAATGGTAGTCATGTGTCTCATAAATATGTAGGTGGTGCTTTGAATAAACACGATACCCCACACCTGGGAAAAAAACATAGGCATATAATGACATGGAATCTCAGATTAACATAACCATTTTTTCTAAGGCACCTCCTCTACGAGAAGGGTTAAGGCAGATCGGGTGTGTCAACCGTTGATGCCCACTCGCGAGTCATTCCCAGCCCCAGCTGATATTGACTCTCATTCAATACACACGATAGATCGCTTCCCAAACATCAAGGTACTGCTGGCTGGTTCAGTATCACAACGGGGCGGTTCAATTTTTTATCTAAACCTGACGCGTTCAATTTCTTTCATAAAGATTTCTCTATTGGTTCGTATGATATAGCTAGACGCGACGGTCCCATTGTGAAAGAGTTTTGAGGACCCCCAATCCAAATCCGGTACAAATAATAGCAACCGCGGGGGTAGTACAAGCTTTTATAACAATTCTGTCCTCCAACCATAGATCTTTTCAAAGAATTATCTAAATCCAAACATTCAAGCATTGTCTAAAACCTACATTTGCACGCAGCACACACGTCTAGTGCAATGCATCAAATCGACAAAATCATCACGACTACATTCAATAGATGGGCCTTCAACCCATAGATTTAAACCTAGCCCCAATTATTTAGGATCACCAAAGACTATGTGCATCACATTGTCTTATGTGTGATAGGAGAGGTAGAAAATTCCCGCGATGTAAAGTTGAGGCATTGAAGAGCTGGGTGAGAGAGATCTACTTAAGAGTAGACCTTAGCACAAGTTACGAGTAGAGACGCAAATAAAGAATTGTCTTATGTGTGATAGGCGAGGTAGAAAATTCCCGCAATGTAAAGTTGAGGCACTAAAAAGCTGGGTGAGAGAGATCTACATACTTAAGAGTAGACCTTAGCACATGTTACGAGTAGAGAAGCAAATGAAGAATTGTCTTATGTCTGATAGGCGAGGTAGAAAATTCCCACAATGTAAAGTTGAGGCACTGAAGAGCTGGGTGAGAGAGATCTACTTAAGAGTAGACCTTAGCACATGTTACGGGTAGATAAGCAAATGAAGATTATTGTATAACAATCCATGCTTAAGAAATGGGAAACTAACATGACTATTCACATTGTCAAATTGTTATCACACATGTTATCAGTGAGACGGGGACATCATCATGAAGAACAATTACAATTGTTTACACTTGTAGCTCCTATGCTTACCAAGGTTCATGGAGACTCCAACTTATGTATGCCCTCAATTTCCATCCAAGGATGCATGGATCAGAAAAGAAATTTGGGAAGGACAAAAGATTGATGTACCATTACCTCAAGTTTTGGGTGCAAAGTCTTTATTCATTGATCAAAACATATAAAACTATATCTTCTTCTTCTTTCCAAAAAATAAAATTATAGCTTTTCATCTAAACCAAATATACACACAACCACTACTTAACTTTAGTTTTTGGTGATCAATGATTCACAAAAATGACACAACTTTCCTATTGTTTTCAGTTATTGGAGGTATGCAAACAGGATATTTTCATCTAGTTTTGGTGATAAAAAATATACAAACCAGGCGGATTTTCATCTAGGTTTTTTTATCAAACCTGTAAAAACCAGACATTTTCATCTAATGTTTGGTTATCACAAAAAAAGACATTTTCCTCCTCTTTGGTGATCAAAGGTATAACCAAAAAACCATATTTTGCTTTAAACTTTAGTGACCATTGATATACAAAAAGTAACTTATTTCATTCAAGTTTTTGGGATTTGAGAGATACAAATGCGCTATATTTCTCTATTTAGTTTCTGGTGGTCACAGACATTCAAGAAAAGACATAGATTGCTGTAGGCGTGTCCAATTTATTACACACCTTGTTTTTTCTCTTGGTTCTGAATATCCCCTGTAAGGCATTCCACAAACACCCAGAAGTTATTTATACAAACGACTTGAATCCAAATATCCTGAGGAATCATTTACATGTTCCAAATTTCAGAAAAAAACGCTCGATTTCGGAATAACCTTCACATCCTTCCAGAATCATCTACCACCGAAGAAAGCTCAGAGTTCTGAATATCCTTCCAGATTTATATATCCACAGGATTGAGACATGAATACCATTTGCTAAAATTTTCTTGCCACACATTCAAATTTCCTCCACAACATAGAATGGATCAACAAAAGGTAATGTGTAACATCTTTATTCATTACAGACCAATATATATGTCCATCATAACAATAGAAGCTAGCTAGCTAGCTACCAACAGTCTTGAATATTAGACAATTCTAGATCAAAGACGAGGAAATCTCACATCAAACCGTTTGCATTCCCACACACACTTTCAATGGATGTCAAGAAAACATAAGGTAAAAAAATAGTAGGATTACCTTATGAATAAGAATCCCTGATACAGAGTGTCGTCAATCAACATGTGCGTTTAAAGGTAGCTCTTTTCATGAAGGCCAAATATTTAACATGGGTGGATAACAAAGATCTTATAATGACCATAATTGCATTCTGAATGTAAATGGAAACTCCATTGCAATACAGGATACCATTGGCAGAATCTTTGAATAGAAAACTCATTACCCGAACCCCTTGCCATATAGTTTCCTGATAGCAAGAAAAACTTTGCGTTTTATGAACATCTGCAAAAATCTCTCCATTCCTAGATCCCAAAACATCCTTAGCCACCTTCACAAAATCCAGAAAACAAACAAAAAACTCCTTTACATGCGAGGTCAAGAGAATATGGATTATTTTCTAATTTTTTAGCACTCTCTTGATTTATTTTTATGAGAAACTTCAATCCAAAAAGCTATTTGAGAAGCCTAAACTAGGCATTGTTTACTTGAGAATAATGAGAAAGAAAAATCCAATAGGAAAGTGTGTCAATATTTCTGTCGTGCTGAATATCCAAAATATTTTGGAATTAAAATACATTGAGAAAATGTTCATCGTAGCTTTTTGCCATTCTCATAAATGTATAAAACGCCAATTTTGCACATGAATATGGCTTTTGTATGTACAAATATATGGCTTCTACTATGTAGTTCTTTTAGCGTTTTACAAATCATACAAGAACAAAGGCATTGCATTGCATTGTGCTTTGCTAATGATATATGTTTTTTCATTGAAGTTTATATATATTCAAACCAATATGTTCACAGTACTAATTTTAATTCAACAAACTTTCACCTTGCTTAACACCTTCTGCCTCAGGGGAGAAAGAGAACACTGAATACATAATACTTACAACAACATATACAAATTTTTTTCTGGTTCGTGGGAGGGTGTGTACCTACTAATCCAGATCTTCATGGAGGGCTTCCATCATGATTCTATCACCATCACCTTCATCATCATCATCATTATCACCAATGCCAATGCCACGATGAGGTCGAGAAGTCTCTCCAGGAGTATCTATACTTTCCCCAGCTGCAGGGCCACTAGATACTGTCTCCGCACTATTAGCTTGGCTTGAGGTTCCCACCTGAGCATTTGCGGGTGACTGCGAAACTGTTCTGGTGGGTTGGCGCGAAACTGCTCTGGTGTTCCGAAACCATCCTGGAAGGTTAATCTGAAACCGATTACCACTCATTGTTGCTGTTGGAATGGTCGTGTTAGACAAACCCTGACTTGAGGGCAGATTATTAGAGGCTGTTTCTATGGTGGCGGTCATATCCCTGACCCCTTGTTCGCGTCCTCTTTGCGACTCGGCATCATCGGTTGGCATTTCATATCGACATACTGGACATGAATTGTGCTGGCTAAGCCAAGGGAGTATACATTCGGAATGGTATAGATGCAAACAAGGCATTTGACGAGCTTTGGAGCCCAATTCAAATTCTTCCTTGCAAACAGCACACAGGGCAGCTTCCTCTGTGCCAAGATGTTCTTGGGAGATGATGATAGTGGGCATGGATTCGATAGCAGATTTTGATGCCGGGGGGTTCCCGTATCGATTGGGGTCATTTTCGGCTAGTTGTTGGATGAGTTGATCTAGCCCCGCACCCCAAAAGTAGTCGCCAAGGTTACCAGGTAACCGTCTAGGTCCTTCTCCATTATCAAAGAAAATCTCTAAATTTGGTTGTGTGTTTTGGATCTGTTGAAGAATTGCTGAGAATACGTCCACGAAAGGGGGCACTCCACGAGCGTTTGCATCCATACCTGTATTCATATTCACAGCTGCAGCAGGCGAGATAGGTGGTGCGCCAGATCTCGGTTGGTTGACGCCACGTGCAAAACCGAAAGGGGCCTCGTTGAACGCCCATGGACCAATCGTGGGCGGCAGTGAAAGATCTGAAGGCTGTGGTGGTGCTTCTACTTCTTCTAGGAATCCTTCTCCACAGTCAGGGCAAACAAGTTCCCCTGCATCTCCCGCCTCTGATGAGGATGATGTTGGAGGAACTCTAATGTTTCTATCGCATCTGTAGCAGTAAAAGAATTGGGTACCTGTTGTAGAGCTCGCCATCGCTATGGCGATGTAGAGTAAGGCACGACGGTACACAGATACACACAAACCCTGTTTTTTCTGTTGTCTTGCTGTGGGACAGAATGGGGTCAAACAGTTTCTCAATGTGAGGGAGAAGAAAGAAACACTCTCTGAGAGAGAGAGAGAGAGAGAGAGAGAAAGTATTCCTCAACAACAGTCTCTCTGCTGCCTGGCCTCTGTTTCTCTCGCAATTTTTGCAATACATACATAACATATGTACATAACATACCCAAACCTAATACACAGAATCCAGCCTGGTATTTATTATATATTTACATAATTGGACATTAATTTCCTTTCCTATTATTTAACATCTATATTTTTTTGATATTTATATTCCGCCCCCATATTTATACATACGTACATATGCCTTTACCTCTCTCTCTCTCTCTCTCTCTCTCTCTCTCTCTCTCTCTCTCTCTCTCAAGTTTGAACTGTGTTGGATCATTGGTTTCCCCACTAATGCTTATGCTTGATGATCTGGATTTTGGGGTTTGCCCACTCCTCTAATCATATTGATGTATGTATGCATGGCCTTCTTGTCTTTGCATAATATGCTTGTACATTACGACATTCACAACAAAGAGGAATCTTCATTCAATGAGATCGAGTCATTCAACCTAAACATTATCAAGTATAATATATATCTTCTTACGTATAATACAATTGTACCTATTATTCGAGAAAACTATTTTATCATTCACTAAAACATTGGCCATTGGCCAATGACAAAAGCTTTCGAAGTAGAATCACGTGTATTTGTTACAATTCCCCATTATTTCCTGTTCAAAAAAATGGCTTGATTGATTCATAAAGACAACGCCATGCATGTAGGAAAAAAGAGTGAGTAGGTGTGTGGATGCAAGAAGGACCATGTGCGAACGACTGAAGGATCATGCGAGAAGATGCAAGAAGGTTGGACATTCAAATGTTTAGATGGGCAAGTGGCAAACAAGAAGATAGATTAGCAAAGATGTACGTGAACAAACGATAAAGATCATAAGATAGGAGAAGCATATAAGAAGATGAATGAACAAAACAAGCAAGTGGGTAAATGAGAATGATTGGCTTTGCTTGGAAGAATTTTGATACGATGAAACGAGGGAGTAAAATTAAGACATCGAGAGGCATGAGTGCTCGTGAGACACAAGAGGGAGACAAGGGTGTACAAGAATTAGACAAAGTGACAATGCAAATGTTAGAATAGTAATTAATATGAGAAGGAATGACACGATGGACTAATATCTTGTGATTGACATTGATCTACTTGAGATCAACTATTGAGAGAAACCCTCCTCGTGTACAAAGATCTTCAGTGTCTTCCTGAAGTCGATGTAATATTGTTTCCATTGGCTGTCTATGACTTCATGCTTTGTTTGTCACCACGAGTCCTCAATCCACCAATCAGTCGTACGTTTCGTTGATCCTTCTTTCTTATGTACAATGTTTGGATGAATATAAGGTTGTGTGGGTGTATAGTATGTGAGGTTATTATATGGTCAAACCACCCATGGTTCTACCATTGTCAATATTGACAAGCCACACCTTGATGATGAAAATACAATAACACATATGATGGTGATGTATTCAAAACCGAGTGGTAACATATTAAAATGCACGTCATGATTTTGGGTATGAGCCATCACCACCCTCTTGGCGACCATAAAGAGCGTCAATAAAAAATCTTGAGATGATTTTTTTACTCTCTCTCATGTTATGATATTATATCAAGAATTCACCCTCCTCCTTGGTTTCGTTATAATATAAAGGTTATATTTGTTAGCACTAGTATAATGATGCTTCACCAATATATCATTGTGTCAAACACAACAAAGGTCATCATATTACCATCATTGATGTCCCATATATTGCATGTTGAGAATCGAACTCAACTTCCCGTGAGTGGGAACACACTCTGGGATACTCAAGTGTGTGAACACCGCACCTCCTTGTATAGTAACTAGTGTGTCATAGAAGTTAATGTCCTATGACACATATTCCTTAAGTAGTTAAGACATGACCTCTTTCCCAAGAGGTGGTAGTAGTGAGACAACTTAGAAAGAAAGAAAGATATATTGACGTCTTCTAAGGCCAAATTTGGCCCATGAGACAATTGGTTTACAACAAAATGAGTATTTATCCAGTCATCATAACTAAAATAAAATAAAGTAAACATGGAACTTAAACTAAAAGAGTTATAGTAGTGTACAATACATGGTATACTCGATAAAGGAAGTGACTTTACACTAATTCTATTTTTATTTCCACCCAAGCTTCTCAAAAAGAAGTGGGGGGTCAAAGGGTTTTGATGTGGGTGTGACCCGTGGTTCCAATGTAGAGAGTGCCCTAGCCATGGCTTCTAGGCGGTGTAGCTCACGTTCCTTTATTTTCATTATTGCTTCCACACCACGTCGAGTTGCTTTGAAACCCGGCACCCGAGGATGTCTGGTTCTTCTTTGGTTTTCTGCCTCGTCAAGGGAAAGGCCGAGTGGTGCAAGTGTGTCGACATTTGTTGTCTCCCCCTGTTCCTGAAAAACTTCATTTGTTACATGTTGGTGAACATTAGCAACATTATTGTCAACATTTTGTACCTTATTCTCTCAGTGTTGTTTTAGCTCTAGAATGTATTTGCCTAATTTCTTTATATCTAGAGTATCTAATAGTTTGGGGAGGGTGGGAAAGGAACCAAGTATGTCTTGGTATTTTGCCCTTATCTCGGCATAGATTGGACACTTGCATGTAAAGTGATACTCATCCTCTATCTCTATGTGACATAACCTACGTATCCTTTCCTCCCCAGGGACTCCATTAGTACGGCCATTCTCAATCTCAAGTTGGTGAGATGATATTCTAAGTTGTCCAATGGCAACCCTTAGTGCATGTGGTATGAATACTACATAAGCACCTTCTCTCTTTCTTTATAACTGTTGGTTATTCTTGCTTTCTTTGTAATACAGTTTTCTGTTTTTTTGTAATCGTGAGCTCTCTCTCTCTCTCTCTACACACACACACACATCCGATTCTTTACATTGTCAATATACTATCATCATTGGGTGGTTGTTTCCAAGGGGTATGTTTTCATCGTCATTGTTGTCCTCGCCCTCTCGTTCACTTACCCACACCTTTGCATTTTCATAACATCTGGTCTTTTGAGCATTTGTTCGTCTATTCACCAAGCCTTTTTGCATTTTTTTTGTCCAATACCTTATTCATTAACTCGTGCCCCTTCTTTTGTCCACACATATAAAATTGTCTCATATAATATTTTGTTGTCCATGATGGGCAATAATTTATGATAACAATGACATATTCTCGCCATGCATTGGTGCAACGTCATCCATTCATTGTTATGGGAATTTAGTGAAACACAACCTATTGTTCGTGAGGAGCCAACATGTCAATGGAATGAACTAACTCACTCAACAAACCACTTTCCTAACCTCGTTTTATAGCGTATTTTTGTCTTCTCACTAGAAGCTACTTCATACTCTTGGCATTCTTCTTGAAAAGTATATATGGTCTATGTACAAGAGTGCACCATTGTTAAGCCTTTTGTTAACAAGGTGGACGTGAGTGAGTGTCGATCTCTCTAAGGCTACTAAGATGCAAAGTAACTATTGAAACAGAGACTAATTTGCAAGGAATAGACGCTTCTATTCACCTTCTTCACTCGGCCACAACCGAGTAATCGCGGATCAATGCAGCAGAAAATAGGAACCACACGAAAGGAAAAAAAGCAAGAACGCGAGTACACAGGGATTAACGTGGAAAACCCAGACGGGAAAAAACCACGGGAGTACAAGACTCCAACCCAACACTATACAGAGAAGTATACAATGGCGAGCTGCAAGGCGACGACCTTGAGCTCGCTGTCCTCGCCACAGGCGGCGGAAATACACAGAGGCGTCTACCTCTTCCTCTCTCGCGCTCTATCTCTCTCTCTCTCTATCACGGCTGCTTACACTTCACTCCTCTTGAGTGGAAAAACAGAAAAATGAGAAGCAACAACAAAACTGTTTGCCCTAAGTCATATTTATACTTATATGACTTTGGGCTATTTACAACTGTAGCCTCAGGGGCCCATAGCGAACATATTCACGGATATGTCCCTGCATCCGGATCGCTCTCCGGGTACATTCGTCATCCGGTACCGAAACCGGGGTCTTCGTCATCCGGATCCGAAACCGAAACCGGGCTTGTCGGCATTCATCTCCGATATCCGACCATCCCATGCGAAGGGACCGTAATCCCAACAAACTCCCCCTTCACTTCGGCATGGGATGTCTTTCCAATCCGATCCTCTTCCAGCATGCTTCCAGCTTGTCGGGTGTGAGGACCTTGGTCAGCATATCCGACCCGTTCTCGTCCGTGTGGATCTTTGTCAGCACGAACTCCTTGTCTTCTATCCTTTCCCGGATCCAGTGATATCTTCGCTGGATGTGCTTCGTCCGGGAGTGATAGGTCGCGTTCTTCGCAAGGTGGATTGCACTCTGACTGTCACAGTAGAGTCGGTACTCCTCCTGCCGGATACCGAGCTCTCTAATGAAGTCCTTCATCCATATTACTTCCTTGCCGGCTTCAACAGCCGCCATGTACTCCGCCTCCGTAGTTGACAACGCAACCGTCTTCTGCAGCCTCGACTGCCATGAAACAGCTCCCCCTGCATACGTCATCACATACCCTGATGTGGACCGGCTGGTATCTGCATCAGCCGACATATCCGAATCGGTGAAACCGTCGAGTTCGGGTTTACCGGAGCCGAATCGGAGGCACACATTCGCTGTGCCCTTCAGGTATCGGAGTATCCACTTGACCGCGTTCCAATGCTCTTTGCCGGGATTGCTCATGTACCGGCTCACCACTCCGACTGCATATCCTATGTCCGGTCTCGTACACACCATGGCGTACATCAAGCTCCCGACGGCTGAGGCATACGGCACTTTCATCATATCCTCCTTTTCAGCCTTTGTCTTGGGACTTTGCTTGCTGGACAGCTTGCAGTTTGCTAGGAGGGTCGATCCGACCGGTCTTGCTTCCGACATGTTGAACCGGTGAAGCACCTTCGTCACGTACTTCTCCTGTGACAGCCACAACTGCTTCTTGCTCCGGTCCCGGATGATGTGCATCCCTAGTATTTGTCTCGCCGGACCCAGGTCCTTCATTGAGAAGGTTCGGTGAAGAGCCTTCTTCAGCATCCGGATCTTGACCTGGTCCCGTCCGACGATCAACATGTCGTCCACGTACAGGAGGAGTATTAGAAAGTCTCCTCCTTCGAACTTCTTCACAAACACGCAGTGGTCGGACTGTGTTTTGAGGTACCCTTCGTCGGTCATGAAGGAGTCGAACTTCCGGTACCATTGCCGGGGAGCCTGCTTCAGTCCGTAAAGGCTCTTCTTCAACCGGCATACCAGGTGCTCCTTCCCTTTCTTCTCGAATCCTTCCGGTTGCTGCATGTAGATCTCTTCATCGAGGTCGCCGTGAAGGAATGCCGTCTTCACGTCCATCTGTTCTACCTCGAGGTCCATGCTTGCCGCTATGCTCAGCATCGTCCGGATGGAGGTCATCTTCACTACCGGGGCAAATATCTCGTCGAAGTCGACGCCCTTCTTCTGCTGAAACCCCTTCACCACGATTCTGGCTTTGTATCTCGGGGGTTTTCCGGCATCTCCCGGTTTCAACTTGAACACCCACTTGTTTCGAAGTGCCCGCTTTCCTTTCGGCAACTCCACAAGTTCATATGTGTGGTTCTCATGCAGGGAATCCATCTCGTCCTGCATGGCACTCAACCACCTGCGGCTCTGGGTGTCATGCTTCGCTTCCTCAAAGCTCTCCGGCTCCCCCTCGTCGGTTAGCAACACGTGCTCTGGTTCCGGAAATCTCCGGGGGGCCCTTCTCTCTCTTTGAGGGTATCTCCGTTTCGGAGCTTCGGTAACCGGTTCTTCCGATTCTTCTTCTTCATCCGAATCCATTTCGGGATCGGGGCCGGTTCCGGTATCATTTTCATCTTCTTCGGCCGGTTCTGTTTCTTCACCGTCTTCGGCCGGGTCCTCGAGTGCTAACCGGTCCCTTGCCGGTCGGGACTGCTCCTCGTAGAGTTTATCCTCACCGGTCGACTTGGAGCTTTTCATCTTCTTCTCCGACTCCCAGTCGGCGAGTGTCTTGTCCTCCATAAAGACGATATCTCGACTCCTGAATATCTTCTTGTCGACCGGGTCCCATACTCGGTAGCCGAACTCGTCGTCGCCGTAACCGAGGAATATGCATGGCCGGGTCTTCGGATCTAGCTTTCCTCTCCGGTCCTTCGCCACGTGCACGTATGCGAGACACCCGAACACCTTCAGATGCCGGTAGGATACTTCCCTACCGGTCCACACTCTCTGCGGCGTGTCTCCGTCCAAAGGTACTGAGGGTGATCGGTTTATCACATATGTCGCCGTCGACATTGCCTCAGCCCAAAACCCCTTGGGTAATTTCGCATGCGCCAGCATACTCCGAACCCTCTCCATTATGGTCCGGTTCATCCTCTCGGCCAGCCCGTTCAGTTCCGGCGTCTTCGGCACAGTAAACTCGAGCCGGATTCCCTTCGAGCGACAGTACTCCTGGAACTGCCCCCGGTATTCCCCTCCGTTATCCGCTCGTATCGCTTTCAGCTTCTTGCCGGATTCCCTTTCCACTCTCGCGTGGAGTTCTTTGAAGACGCACAACACTTGGTCCTTTGTCTTCAACGGTGCCGTCCACAGTCTTCGGCTGTGATCATCTATGAAAGTTACGAAGTACTGGGCTCCGCCATGTGACTTCGTTTCTACCTGACACACGTCGGTGTGCACCAACTCCAATGGTGCGCTACGTCTCGTCGGTGGCCTTGAGTGGAAGGAGGTTCGGTTCTGCTTACCGGCCAGGCAGTCGGTGCACTTCTCCAGGTGCACATGCTTCACCGGAATAAGGTTGTCTTCTGCAAGCCTCTTCATCCCCTTCTCACTCATGTGGCACAGTCTTTTGTGCCACAGCTCACCGGCAGTGTCGGCTGCCACATTCAGCTCTTCCGGACATAACCGGGCATTCATCAGGTACAGTGTGTTGACCTTCCGGGCCCGAGCCACTATCAAGCTCCCCTTGCTGAACTTCATGACACCGTTCCGGATGCTACCCGTGTAGCCTTCATCATCTAGCCTCCCGGCCGAAATCAGGTTCAGTCGGACCTCCGGAACGTGTCGGACATTCTTCAGCAGCATTTTGCATCCGGTCGGGGTTGTCAACCACACGTCTCCTATGCCGGCAATCCGGCACGTACCTTCGTTTCCCATCCGAACACAGCCATGCTCGCCGGCTGTGTAGGATGAGAAGTATCTTCTCTCCGGGGTCAGGTGGAACGATGCTCCGGAATCGACCACCCAGGTCGTCTCATCGCCGGCAATGTTTAGTTCACCTTCTTCGGTGATGAGCATGATCTCCTCTTCACTTGCCGCGAGTGCCGTCGTTCCTTTCCGGTCCTGTCCTCGCCGATCCGAACCATTCCGGTCCGTGGCTCCCCGGTATGCACCGTTTCTCTCCGGTGACTTCTTCGAATCGGTGTTGTCGGTTCCATTGTCTTTTCGGTAATGCCGACAATTCTTTCGGAAGTGCCCCGGCTTCCCACAGTGGAAGCATGTGGGCCTTCCTCTTGACTGCGACCGGGTCCCCGACTTCTCCCGTCTTTGCGGACTCCGGTTCCATTGTCTTCCCCGATCCGATTCGGTAAACAACATCTTCGGGTCGGAGGCCGGTTCCTTATCTCTCCGACGCGCTTCTTCATTCAAAATACTTGTCTTTACCGTTTGTAAGGACAAGTTATCTTCGGTGCAGGAGGTGCTGAGAGTCACCACCAAGTTCTCCCAGCTTTCTGGCAATGTACACATCAGGATGATGGCTTGCATTGCATCCTCCAACGGGAACTTAATCGCCGCAAGCTGGTTCACGAATCCCATGAACGTGCTTACGTGTTCAACCATACTCTCGCCGTCCCGGTACTTGAGGTTCACTATCTTCCTCATCAGGGAGGTCCGGTTCAACGCATTCTTCCTCTCGTAGAGGCCCGACAGCTTCTTCCACATCTCATATGCGTTGGTGTCGTTCGCCACATGTTGTAGGACGCTTACATCGACATATTGTCGGATCGTCGCTACGGCTTTCCGGTTCAGGAGCTTCCACTCCGACTCAAGTACCCCCTTCGGTATTTCCGACCTGTCAATCGGTTCGTACAGGTCCCGAACAATCAGAAGATCCTCCATCTTGATCTTCCAGTCGGCGTAATTCTGTGCGTTCAGCACCATCATCCCCGGCTGCCCGCTGCCGCCGCCTTCCATTTTCTGCAACAATCGCTCTGATACCAATTTGCAAGGAATAGACGCTTCTATTCACCTTCTTCACTCGGCCACAACCGAGTAATCGCGGATCAATGCAGCAGAAAATAGGAACCACACGAAAAGAAAAAAAGCAAGAACGCGAGTACACAGGGATTAACGTGGAAAACCCAGACGGGAAAAAACCACGGGAGTACAAGACTCCAACCCAACACTATACAGAGAAGTATACAATGGCGAGCTGCAAGGCGACGACCTTGAGCTCGCTGTCCTCGCCACAGGCGGCGGAAATACACAGAGGCGTCTACCTCTTCCTCTCTCGCGCTCTATCTCTCTCTCTCTCTATCACGGCTGCTTACACTTCACTCCTCTTGAGTGGAAAAACAGAAAAATGAGAAGCAACAACAAAATTGTTTGCCCTAAGTCATATTTATACTTATATGACTTTGGGCTATTTACAACTGTAGCCTCAGGGGCCCATAGCGAACATATTCACGGATATGTCCCTGCATCCGGATCGCTCTCCGGGTACATTCGTCATCCGGTACCGAAACCGGGGTCTTCGTCATCCGGATCCGAAACCGAAACCGGGCTTGTCGGCATTCATCTCCGATATCCGACCATCCCATGCGAAGGGACCGTAATCCCAACATAATCCTACTCTATAACTTAATCACCTTCACATGATCAAATAAATGCTTAAGTGAGACTCTATTACAAATTGAGCACTCAATTGAAGAGAAACAAAACGAAACATCACCAATACAACTAAGCTACCATTAGTTTATGCTTTAAATTCAACCTAGAGTTAAGTACAATGATTAAGCGTTTAACTTGAGATCAAGGCAATGATTAACGCGGGGGAAGAGAGAGAGAGACTTAGCTTTAACTTCAAATATCATAACAAGAAATACCTAGAAAAATGTTTATAATTTTACCTTTATAGTTCTTTCTTAAAATTTAACAATAATATAACTATGATCCTTTCCCACTTGAGAACATGTGTGTGTGTGTGTGTGTACATATTCACATGAACGTAACACTTTGCTTAACTCAATCACACTTTAAGGCACATCAACACCCTTTTGCACAAGATCTGAATGAATCATTGGTACTCATCAATGTTGTATATGGTTTTACAAGAATGTACATTTAAAGGAGATATCCAAATATCAAATTGACAAAGGTTGTGCTTTAATTACATTAAGTTACTAAATCTCTCTTCAAGTATCATTGGATCATGCCCTCGAGAGAAATGTTAATTGTTTTGAGCTTTTTCCAACACATATGTACCAATTGCAATTTTTATGCGACACAACATGCTCATGTACTATATGCATTCATTGCACCTCTATACAACACAATGGATTTTTTCCATTCGAAAGAATCCAAAGCAATTCCTAACTTTTCGATTGGCAATTATGATGCATATCCATGAATATGTGCTTAAGTACTCATGATTTTGGCAATTTAAATACTTGGCTACCATTATTATGCTTAACCTCATTGCTTTCTAACGTTTTAGAGATATGATCATTAGGGGTGGTGGATTGAAAGATAATTAAGGCGACAATTTTGAAGATTGGTGCCTTTATTTGAAAAAGATGTGACAAATATACATTCATTCGCAAACATAAACAAATATGGGTAGTTTGTCAAAATTCAACAATAGAGACTCGTGATATAGAAACAATGAGGGATTAGTAGAAATGTTCCTATCATGGATGACCATTAAACTATGCAAAAGGGCCACTTTGAAGACAATAAGCATGGAATCCATAAGGAGTTATTCGCCTCCACCAATGTAAACAAATGGTCCGTAAAGGATTTATTGTCAAGAAATTTTTATGTCCTATTTGAAAATAATGGTTGTAATATAGTTTCCCATAGAAAGTGTACATCAAACAAATTATATAAGTTTGAGCAATCCATCTAATTAGTCGTGAGTTCAAACCTTAATATTCACTAGAAATTTAATCAAATGCTTCCATGTTTTGTATGCCTAATGCAAATTTGCGATGATTTTGTGATTGGGCTCGTGATGATTTTCCCTTCACACTTGCTAGTGTAGTTGTCACACGTGCATTATGTATGGGTTTAACATGTTGTATGTGCACATAAAATTTGCGTGCTCCTCTTGTGTGCTGCAACTTGAAATATTTTTGAGTAATGTGCAATGCATACATTTGCAACCCTAAGTGTAATCATTAATGCGTACATTTGTAATATATTTAAAGTTTGTTTGTTAGTGTGTGTGTGTAAATAAATGTGAATTGGTGCACCTGGAATTTGTATATAATAATATAGGAGGATGTGTGCATTTAGCTTAAAAAATGTGTGTGTAACCATGTGTGCTTGTTTAGGATTGGGTGATTATGTGAGTGTGAAAGTGGAGGTGTGTAAAATATCTATCAAGTCACAAGTGTTCAAGTAAATGTGTGTTCATGGTTTGTCTATGGGGGGGGGGGGGGGGGGGGGGGGACAAACTTTAAGATTTAGGGGGAATTTAGTTTAAATATTTATCATTTTCATTTGAATAGGAGGTATTTCATGGATATAAGATCCTATCCCCTAGGAATGTGTGTAGGGCACTATGTCAAAATGAGAGGGAAAGGTGTGACTAGTGTGGAATTTGGGTTGAGGCCAATCCTAAGTGTTGACTTTTGGTGCCTCTTGGCCAAGCAACGTCAATTGCAACAACCATAACTATACTGACATGGAACCACGTGTCCATGGTGTGTTGTTCCCACACTTTCTTCATTTGATGAAAAATAGCTACACTACTCATCGGTCCTCTACTTAGACCCTCTTTTCAAATTAAGACCAATAACTAAATTAGCCTTTCTTTGGGTAGATTAGGTAATCAACCTTCAATAGGTCCGATTTTGGGCAATTTGTCTAAAACATCCTTGTTTGAAAATTGTTGTTTTTAGGAATTGGCTTCGTTTGTCACCCCCATGACAAGGTTTGTCGAAATTCGTGTTTTATTTGACCTTTGAAAGTAATGCAAACAATAATTGTGGAGATCATTATACATAGCATCTTTAATAGTGGACAATCCTATCTTGATCGAAAATATCATATATACGTTATAATAATGTATTGGGGATACAATTTATTCTATAGCTCATTGAGTAAGACAACTTTTGCAACTCTTTTCAGCACACAAGAAGGAAAAGTACATTGATGTAAACTATCAACTCTTTTAGCATGTCTAATGGAACCTTATGATTGTATAAACTATCAATTACAACATCAAAACATGTGTATTTTGCTTTTTCTTAATGTAGTTGAAACAGGGATGCTTAATGAAAGCAATCATCTAACTGATGTAAAAGTTTGAGAATGTGATTATAAATATTATTGTTACCAATACTGACTCCAAATAGCTATGACATTATGTGTACGACAAGGAGATGAGTTGATTTTGAACACTTGGTGAATTTGTACTATTCATAATTTCAAACAACATTGTTCGCTTGTTAGGTATGGACAACTACATCTAATGGATTCTTAGTCATTGGGCTTTCCCATTCACCTTGACCAACAAAACTATTTGAGAAATCGTACGGATTCCTCATTTGGCTTCATAACCTCCTATGCTATTAGAAGTTTTCACTAACGAGGGATGTAGAAATTTATGTCAATTAAGACATTGTCAAATCACACATAGCGACAACAAATTGATTGCTCACGAGCAAGGAAGTTGCCGCTACTGTTAGCAAAGACGGGCACCCATCCCTTCTTTGTATTTCATTAATTTTTTTGGCAAAAAGTGACGAGAATACAAAATGTGAGAGAACAAATCCCCTACCTAAGAAACACAATTATTTGGCAGCAGAACGTCGAGTACAATACGTAGCAGTTCATGTTCCGTGTGTTGAAGAAGAAGTATGTGCCCAAAAGGAAAGATGGTATGGTCCCAAGGCCGGGTCTTGGTGTTGGGACCATGTGTTGGTTGGTTCGTTGGTCAAGGAGGAGAAGTTGTCAAATGATGTACATATTGTAATTTGTAATTTGTATACAGTACATACATATTGTGTGTTCAAGTGAGATATGGACGGTACGTACAGTCGACGGAAGAAGGTCCCACCGCCCATGGAGTGGGATTCATGCCTTCTTCTTCTTCTTCTTCTTCTTCGTCTGGCCATGGAGTAGACCCACTCCTGTGGCTGTAACCAAAAGCGAGAGGAAACAATTTATCTACTTTTAATTTTGTTGACTTTGGGAGAGGGTGGATAACAGCAGAAAAATGGTAAGTTCTGCTTCTTCTTTCTTCCCTTGTAATATACAGGTTTTCATATTGCAGAGAGAAATCTCCTATGGCGTTTGCACCTAGAAATCTCTTATGTCTCTTGCACAGACAAATCTAATAAATGCTTAAGTAACTAAGTGCATATTTGGCCCTAAAGTTGCTCTGTTCTGTAGATATTTATCAGGACATTAGGGTTTCTACAGCTTCCATGGAATCTGATGCGCAGCGACCGACTGACTTGGCAAATGCGAAGAAGAGAGAGGTGTGCGAAAACATTATCACACGGCTACGGGATTCTTGTAGTGAAGCTCTTGATAGTGTCGGGTTTGTAGATGATCTTCATGCTCATTTCCAACGTCTACCTTTAAGGTATGTGGTTGTATATAAAAAATACCCAATTACTCTATATTTGGTATACTGTTGTTGTGTATTTTCAACAAAAACACATATGGGTATTGACGTGTCCTCAGCATTTGTATTAAAATCTGGTTAGAAACCATATATGGCTTGATGTGTTTTTTGACATTTGTATTGAACTGGAATCATATTGATGTTAATGTATTTTCATTTAATCTTTCTGAAATCATGGATCTACGTTGTTTTATTTTTATTCAAACTGGTTGAAATCCTCCTATGAGTTTTCATGCGTTTATATTTTGTTTTAATCTCCTTGAAATTAGACGAGGCGAGAGATAGATAGATAGATTCTATTATTGTTTTCAGGAGGTCAAATATGACCTATGAGACCGAAAATATTACAGTTCAACCAAATACATGTGAAAGTGAGTAGCGACTCTCAATGTTCAAGAACTTTACCAATGGATGTTGCAATCGAGGGGGCAAATTGTGATTGTGAGAGAAATTCGTGCAAGGATTGGAATTTGGTTGAAGATGTGTGGAAAGCATAGTCAAATACGATCAAATGCAAAGCTTTTCAAAGTGTGATACTTAGTCTTTTGACCTTGTTTTGAGAGAGAGAGAGAGAGAGAGAGAGAGAGAGAGAGAGAGAGAGAGAGAGAGAGAGAGAGAGAGAATTTGATTAACATCCATGGAAGGTTGAACTTGAGCCATGGGATCAATAACATACAATGTTTGAGTACAATCCACTCTTGGTCTATGCAATCGGCACATACATAGAAAAAAGAAAAAGTAAAACAAAGAATGAAAGCAATGACAGTACAAAAAGTTATCATGTACAGTCATCCTTTATCCCCTTGAGATGTTTTGATTTTATCTATAACAGCCACATCATGACTTCATACTGCCTTTTTCATTGTTTTCTGGCTTTCTAGTTTTTTGCCAATTCTTCCTTTGTGTGCTTTGGTTGTGCTGTGAGCTCAAAAATGTTGGGCGATTTATTGCAGATATGCTTTGGATGTGAATCTTGATAGGGCTGAAGATGTTTTGGAGCACAAAAGACTACTGGAATTGGCAAGAACTTACAAAACGGGCCCTCCTTTTTTCCATATTAGATCTATTCATGTAAGTTTAGGTTTAGCTTTACCACATATGTTGAACATGATGATATCAGCCTAAAAACCTTTTATTATTTATTGATGTTTCTGAATTTCATTTTCTCACTACTTCCAACCGGACTTTTAATTTTGCAAGGCTATTCCTAGATTCTTCATGATTGAGATTAGTGAGTTGAAAGGTTTGAAGGCAAAGAAAATTCCTTGGTTAGATCTCAGAAGAAGTATAGATTTTAAATTACAAAGAATTGAAGGGATGCAAGCCTTAGGCTTAAGCATGTACAATATAAAATTAGAAATGGAAAGCCTCTTCAGGAGGTAAAGCTTTTAAAACAATGAGAAAATTTCTAGAAATTTACGCTTGAAGCTTCTTATTGTTATTAAGGTATTGGCCTGGAAAAGTATCAAGAAAAATGTCTTTTTGCTGAGTGATACTAAAGTAATCAGATATGCAATTTGAGTTTCAAGATATGAAGGTTCCTTTTACTTTATGGGTTTGTTGAAAATAGGTTCTCCCCACTGGATTGGAAAATTCAGAAGCAAGTGACTCAAAAAATCCAAAGAAAAAACAAGAGGCTATTGCAAAGTTAAGGTATCAAGTCATCTTTGAAGTTTCTTGTTCTTTTATTTCATTCTTTATAGTCCTAATTTAATACCTCTAAGATTGAAGCTTCTTATGTCAGCATTCTTGCTCCTCCTTCATTTGGATCTTCTGTAAACTTAGAGGCATTGGCACTAGGGTTGAACAAATCGTCAGGAGGTGATAATGACAAAGACATCAGTAGTGATGATGACTATTTATCCAGGTAAGATGTGCATATGTTATGTAGATTCAGCAATCATAGATAGTAATTCTGGCCTTGCATGTATCTGCATCCGTCAATTCTTATTACCACCGTCCACTTACTAAACGTTTCCTTTTGTTGGATGACTAAGACATTATCCCATACACGAAGTTACCTTTTCAACTTCAGATAAACAAAAACTTCTTGGTGAGGTAAATTGTGTCACTGAAAGAGGGATTATGAATAATGCTTTGATTTATAAAATATTATTCTACAAACTGCAATATTTTACATCTGATATTATAGCATGTGGGATGTGCAGATATCATATGCCCTTTCGGAAGTGGGACTCAACATCCGTGAAGCTCATGTATTCTCAACTGATGATGGATTTTCTTTAGATGTTTTCGTTGTAGATGGCTGGCCAACTGAGGTATTGGAATCATTGTATTAATAAGCAATGTATTCGTGACATATAAATCCACTTTTTGTCTTTCTCTATTTTGGTTATGAATGTCAGGATTATGTGTCTTTATGACAGGATACCCAAGAGTTGCAGCAACAATTGGAAGTTATGATAGCTTCTGGAGAGGTATGCAGATCCATGAGCAGCCATTTATATAATATATTCATCTGTAGGAAAACCGGCATCAAGATAATATCTATTGGGTTTCATTTTGAAGCCAGTAATACTCCAAGAATTTAAATAAAAAGCTGGGTGACATAAAATTTCTTATGATTATATAAATGCAAAGTTTTTTGTGTCTTTAAGAGGTCATATTAATTTAATTGCACTTTTAGATAGTGCGTTAACGTTAATGGCGATTAGGTCATCATTGGAATTCTGGAAGGATGATAAATTCTGGGTCAATGCTAATAAATTTTAGTGGTAATCTGGATCTATGACAGAAAGAAATTGAGAAAAAAAGTCTCATTGGACAACCTCCTGATGATGTGGTAACACCATTTGCTAGGAACTCAAATTTGGAGTTCCTTAGAATCCCATCTTATGGTACTGATGACTGGGAAATCGATCCTGAACTACTTAAATATGATCATAAAGTGGCAAGTGGATCATTTGGAGATCTGTAAGTATTAGCATTTCTCTAGCTTCAAACTTTTTCTTAGCCTAAGAATTAAAAATGCCAATTTAATGCAGGTTTCGGGGTACATACCGTGGCCAAGATGTGGCTATTAAAGTTCTGAAATCAGAATTAAATGAAGACCTGCAAAAAGAATTTGCTCAGGAGGTTTCTATCATGAGGTGTGGGTTAAAGTGTTTCTTTAGGAAATGTTTTTTGTCCATTTCAATGTATGCATAGAAACATTGGCATTGATATTCATTTGAAGGGATTAAATCATTTCCATCCTTGTTGGGTTTTCTAATTTGTATAAGTATCTCTAATGCTTTTTAATTCTCTCAAGCTTTTTCGTTGTTGTCCCCCTTGATTGGCACACAGGCTATAGCTGTGAGGACTAGGATATTGGAGTACAAAAATGTTTGGGCTCTTTGAGATGTTAATTTATTGTCTTTACAATTTATTTTCTTATCTAAAGCAGGAAAACATTAGAATGTGATAATGTGTTATCAAGGATCATTAAACAGTTTGTGATGCCTGTCAAACTTGACCATACATCCCATATAGAAATATGCCATTGTGTGGTGAATGAATGAACATCTTAGGCGAATGTATAAGAAACTTGATTTGCAGTTTTCCTCTATGGTGTCCAATGTGTGAAGGAAGCTATCTATAACTGTGATACAATCTGTTGTAAGCCCTTCCAATGTGATATATTTAAGATATCCTGAGAGTTGTAGGTTAGATCCATATGAAAACTAACTAGTGATAAAATATATCCTTCCAATCCAATAACTATAAGATGTTTTCACATTATGCCATTTGCAAATTGCATATTGATTGTCTTATAGAAAAGTTCGCCACAAGAATGTTGTACAGTTTATTGGCGCTTGCACTCGACCTCCCAAGCTATGCATTGTTACAGGTGCACAACCAACTCCATATTGCATCTAAGACTTCAGTATGTGCTGGCTTCTGATAAATTTCCATTTGATGAAAACAGAGTTCATGTCAGGAGGGAGTGTCCATGACTATCTGCATAAAAAACATGGTACATTTAAGCTACCGACTGTGATTAAGATAGCAATTGATGTATCAAAAGGGATGGATTATCTTCATCAATCCAATATCATACATAGAGATCTCAAGGCAGCAAATCTTTTAATTGATGAACATGAGGTAATAGAAGTAACAGAGTTCCTATCTCTGAGTGTGAGAGTAGAAGTTTGGAGGTGATGTATAAAGGTGTGCTCTAATTTAGGTTATTAAAGTTGCTGATTTCGGGGTTGCTCGTGTCCAATCACAAATTGGCGTAGTGATGACAGCAGAGACTGGTACCTACAGATGGATGGCTCCGGAGGTAACATATGTCCTACCTTCAGGAAATATGTGTTTCTAATGCAAGCTTTAAATTTGAAGTGCAAGGTAGACATTCAATGAGAAATTTCTCTGTGTCCTGTATAATAAAACTTGCTTTATGATATTCCACAGGTAATTGAACATCGACCTTATGATCACAAAGCTGATGTATTTAGTTTCGGAATCGTGATATGGGAACTGCTGACTGGCAAGGTAAGCATGTGCTCATTCTATGTTGTAAAAGATTCTCAGAAGTCATTTCTAAAAAATAAAGGAAAAAACATATTCAATGAGTAACTGTTGATGCCTACAATCATTACCATAATATATGCCACTATTACGATGTTTGATGGTCAAAGAGATATTTAGAAGGTGAAGAAGAATTAAAAGCTCTTACAATGGTCAGAGAGATATTTAGAAATGGTAGATAAACCTATATATGCTACTAGGAAAGAATGCCCAAAATTGGATGAATAAAATCGAATGATGATTCCACTGAAATGATGTTCGAGATGCTTCACTGAAACACGGTGAGTTCTTGGATTCTGATATGAAACACCCAACTCTGTTGCCTCCCTCTGAATTCTTATTACAAAAATCTCTTCCAAGAACTTCCAAATGACTCTAGTGAAAATTTCACAAGACACTAACACCAAAAGTTCTGCTGCTCTAAATGTTCTGTACTGCTTAGTTCTTCTCTATGCTATGCTCATCCTCACTTTATGACAGGAAATTGAAGGCTTTCCCTTTAAAGCTAGTTTTGCTGCTGCTTCTTTTTCCTTATTACATTTTTATTATCACGTTAAACATCTTTTTTTTTTTTTTCTTTTTCTGCGCTAGCTCATTTTGAGCGTTTGCTTTTTCTGATAAAGGATCTGGAGTTGATGAGGTGGCATGAGGGTGGCTGTTAGATGAGTTAGCGTGATGCTGGCGTGAGACCATGTTAGCATTGACATGGCACCACTTTCTTCTGCATGCAGGTCACGCTGCCTGCTTCCTATATAAGCCTCATAAGGCTTAAAAAGCCCTTTTAAAAGGTTTTTACTAAAAAAGCCTTTTAAAAAGTTTCAAAATATCCTTAGATTTGGAATTTTAGTCTTTAAACCTGCGATAATCTTGGTTTATTTTGCGTGAATTCTCACTCACTTGTATGAAAATGAATTTGATGAAATTCATCTGAATATGGACATGGCCATCCAAATCATTTCACTGGAATTTTTTTTGATGAAGTCTGAATCTTGAAAACAAGCACGAATCAATGTATCTTATGTAATTGTCAGACTGGCCCTCTCATTAGTTGTAAGAGTATTTTGAATATATGCATGCTTTAGTCGTTTAATTAGATTGATATGTCCTTTTGCAGTTACCGTATGAGCATCTAACACCATTGCAGGCAGCAGTAGGAGTAGTGGAAAAGGTTTCAGCTTCAATACTATTCCTTTGAAGGGCTATCGAAATATGTCATCTAATTCTATGATAGTTAAAATGCCGAGAGACATGTTTGTTTGTTTGTTTTGAGTTATTAATTTTCTGTAGGGATTGCGGCCTACGATCCGCAAAGATGTGAATCCAAGACTGGCAGAACTACTTAACAAATGTTGGCAGAAAGATCCGGCAGAACGGCCTGAATTCTCTGAAATAACAATAATCCTTCAGAGGATTCTTAAAGAGGTGTTTGTTTTGTGTTTTATGCTCATTCATCTCCCTTGATGCAACGATATCCAACAGTACTATGGGATGGTTTTCTAATAAATTGGTAAAATGTTTTATCTGCAGGCTATTGAGGAAGAAAAAGATAAGGAGAAGAAAAAAGGTGGTTTGTTTTCAGTTTTGAAGAAGAATGTCCCGTTAAAAAAAGATACCACATAACTGCAAGCAGAAAATAACTTTATTCTTGAAAGCATTTTGTTTAGATGTGTGCCTTCATTGTTTCCTTGTCACATCCGCTGTAAACATTGATTGTGACATGGGTGTTAAGTGAATGATGTTTTGCAAGATTGTAAATTTTTTGAGTTCACAATAACTATTACACTATTTTAATTATAAATGTTGGATTCAGGGTCACGAACTCCCCATGAATAAATAACACAGGTAAGGGGATGCATAATTATATCCTATATATATGTATAATTTTGGAATTTCATATTGTTTTTTCTGTAAAAGTTGTATAAAAAAAGGTGATTATATTTAGATGCTAACCACAAGAGTATCAAAGAGGTGAGTTATGGAATGAGTTAAATGGATTCCTTATGAATATCAAAGGCCCCATGAATAAATAACACAGGTAAGGGGATGCATAATTATATCCTTTATATATGTATAATTTTGGAATTTCATATTGTTTTTTCTGTAAAAGTTGTATAAAAAAAGGTGATTATATTTAGATGCTAACCACAAGAGTATCAAAGAGGTGAGTTATGGAATGAGTTAAATGGATTTCTTATGAATATCAAAGGTCATGAGTGCTAGAATCTAGTTTGTCTTTGACAAGGTGACAGGGAATTAAAAGTTTTAATTTACACAATATTCAAGAGAACTGGAGCAAACAGTATTGTATACGTGAGAGCATAGATTGAAATACCTGAGGCATTTTTGATGAATGCATTCAACAGTAAACGTTGACATTACTTCAAACATTAAAACATTGGTTTAAATTGAGGTGGGTTAGAGCTTTGCTAGTCTTTGCATTGGTCTTCTAAGTTGGAAGGTCTTGAATTCATTAATGCACTTTTACTCTAATAAACTCGTTTTACAAATTGCAATGTTAAAATTTTTAATCTAACAATACTTAACAAAAGAATTATTAGGTTTCATTCATCATGGCTTTGTTTTCACAAAGGGTTTAATTATGAACACATTCTTGAAAGCAAATATACTGATGAATATGAATATTTCAATCTGTGTAAGCAAGAAATTGAAACTGTATGGTGCTCCTATAATATGAGTTGAAATATTCATATACTGATGAATATGAATATTTCAATCTATGTGTAAGCAAGAAATTGAAACTGTACGGTGCTCCTATAATATGAACATTTCTAAGAAGGTAGTCATAAATATACATGCAAATAGTTTCTGCTAGTTGAAATATAACTTCATTTCATTTAACACTTAGCTTGAATATTGATACAAACCTGACACCTTTTTCTTCTTTGAGATATGCAACCTTTTTCAGCAGAACTCTTGTATGACCAGACTGACAAAAATCAAATCAGCTAGTCTTTATACAAATCATAGTCATCTTGCTTTTCCCAACTCTACCAATAATAATCAATTTTATTACACTTCGAACAATGATAAATGAAACAGAGTTCGCGAGGAGCACTACCCAAACTAATGGATACACCATCCATACCAGAAAATATTAAGTTTCCTGATAAAACTAGATAGTGATGGGATAACTCAGAGATGGGAGCCGATATAACCGAAGAGAACGTTAGATGAGAATCCTTCATATATGTCGTGATGTATAATCTAGAATATAATCAGTTCCTTACCAACGAATAAAGTAATACAAGAAAAAGTTCCATCATTAGTTATGGAGTCCATGGCATTTATCACGAGGGCAAAATAGATTATTCCAAGCAAGGTAATAGTACTTTTCCCAGACCAACCCAAATTCTCCATAGGAAAAGATAGACGCACTTTCTGTTTCTATTGCTAGCTAAGTTTTTTGGTATTTATAGTTTTTCAATACATAAAGGTTTAATCCATCTTCTTCAATTCGGACCAAGTAGTTTGAACAAACAAGAAAAACAAAATAACAATAAACTGGGGATTTTAAACCAGCACAAAAAACAGGAATACTAAACAAAGCTATTCACTAAAATCATATTTGTCAACAAAAACATCTTTTTGCCTTGCAGGAAACTTTTTTTATATACATATAACTAACCCAAAAGAAAACAGTGCATATTAAATTCCAGATGGAGAGACCATAATCCCCTCATTTATGCTTTGCATTATTGTGTTGCTTCAGCGCAGATTCATTGGAAAATTTCCTGAAATGTTAAAAATCTCTCTCTCTCTCTCTCTCTCTCATCAGTGTTGGAACATGCCTACTATAAGGCACACCTTTTACAAACATCAGGAAATGAAATCATCATCAAGCCGTCATATATGAAAGGGTCACATCCAAGATGATATACTTATTTGGTTCAATAGATCGAAATCAGCCTCATTGTAGAGAATAAAAAATCTGTTCTCTTTTATTATCACCTCTACATAAAAGACTTGGATCACATCACCCCAAATATGGCCTACAAAAATCGTTTCATAAACTTCTTACAGAATGGATTCATACAGAGACCGAGGTACATGGGCATTCTACATGCTCCCAAAACAAATTGTCCAACTCAAACTCTTTATTTCAGCAAGGATAACATGAATTCACCCATATTCGTAATCATGATTTGTCTCATAGGCTACTTCTGGCCCTTAAAAGATACTAATATTTCTTTCTTTCTTTTCATACATGCATTAAGGCCATTATCATGGACCTCTAGAAAACCAAGAACTTTTAAATTTTTTCAGTTTTATAACGTAATCCCATCCATATTTGTAATCACTATTTGTTCCATGAACCTATTTCTGTCCTCTAATAGACTTTAATAAGAACTTAGATATACATTGATTAATTCCTTACAAAACTGAATTTCTGCACTCAAAAAAAAAACTTTGAGCTGAAGGAGAAATTTGCCAACAACAAACTGGACAAACTTAACCGTAACATCAGAAACATTATCCAAGTTGAAAAAGGGTATACGGAAGTCATTCAAGAGGAACATGACATCAAGACATTAAAGCTTAACTAAAGAAAGTTAGTGAAGGAAGAAGTCAAGGAAGAAGTGAAACTAGAAATCAAAGCCAAAGAATTTGGATGGGTGAAGGTAGCTAAAAAACTACAAAAACACGGAATTAAACTTGTACACACCAAATTTGAAGAAGAGCAGATGACGTTCACAAGAAGACTAGGTGTCATCCACGAGCAAGGACACTTTGGACCAAGCCAAGGTACACCAGAGAAGAAGAAACCCCATTAACCAAATCCTAGAGAGGGGGAAAAGACAACATTGCAGCTTGCTAACTAACACATGTACAATTTCCAAATGAAGTAGCAAGAATTGCCTTTTTAAACAAGCAAGTCATACTGAGGTCGTTGGATGGCCTTCCTATCTTCCTTGATGATGACATGACGACGCAAATCAACCTCAGAAAACTGTGTATTCCACAGATCCTACAATCACACAAGGAAGACAAGAAGACTATTTGCTATGATGATCACATCATTATCAACATCGAGGCCATGGAATAGGGATTTGTGGCCTATGAAATAACTGTATCAAGGCTACACATCACAGTCTGAAACAACAGCACACTTTGGGCACAACTGGGAAGAATTGTAGAGGAGATGGTTGAAGAAGAAATCATCCTCATTACATAGACGCAAGATAGCAAAAAAAAGATCTATCTTGAGTGGAGGGCTTTAAATGGGAGTCCACATACATGCAAACCACTGGACACAATCCATTGTGAAGGGAGGTATCACATTTCTATTTAGACGAACTTTATACCCACGCATACAGGTGGAGAGGGATGCACAGAATACACGAGGATCTGACCCAAACTCTCAAAGGCTCAAGTCTTATTCGTTGCACTATGTTATTTCCCTACATAATACAGGTAGTGGAGTGGGGACCGGATATGAAGAAGCAAATAACAAAGATCAAGGAACTGAGACATAATAAGAAACTGAATCAGCCTACAATGAATAGAAACCGAATCACCCTATGATGTCTTATTTGAGCGTATTATGCAGTACTCAAGTCTAGGTGAAATATTCCTCTACCCATCAGTCCCAACAACATTTACCTTCAACTTCATCCTCAAACACAAACATCTGTTTTAACCATGAACTAGTAGAAACTTTTAGTCAACATGTACAATAAGGAATCCACCATCTAGATCCAGACATAACCCTCCATGCCCTCATCTTCCAACTCTCTCCTACGCTCCAGACTATCGCCATCAATAGTTTTTCGAACAACATTCAGACACTACTTTCCTCAGAGCATGCCCCAAAATCACTGGTACAAGGAAAGATGTACAGAGATGTATTGGCAACTTTGTACAACTGTAGGCTTTTGGGGAGACTACACACTAAATATCGTACAAGCAAATGAGAACCCCTATGCGCCCAATATCAAAACCAACCAAACCATCAAAACCTTCACCATCACAACCACCCTCTCCCTCATCACTAACCTCACCATTACGCATACTCATCTACTTTGCTCATGAACTAGCAAAGACTATAAGTTAACATGTCCAACAAGAGCTTTGCCACCTAGATCCATCTATGCTGAATTGGCAGCAACCCCCATGATGGTAGAAGCAATATTCCAGAAAGTGAAACTCAACAACCGGATTCACCAAGCCACCTTAAAGAATTATAAGTAAAGCATCGAAGCAAATGGTGACAACAGAAAATGCAGAAGGATCATGGTACTCACCGGTGATGATGTGGCTTGAAAACAATGGCCTCAAGACCGAGACCTTGGCACCCTTTCAAGATTGTACATCTCTCCAAATTTCACACATTGTACGCCTCTCTAAAATGATAAAGGAATAAGGTATTACAGCAAGATCTATGGCAGTTCTATACCCAAAGACTTGGCTCACACCGAGGCAACCACTTCCTCCAAAGGTGGCCTAATACAAAGACCAATTCATGAACTTTTCAGAGGATGATTCCTAAAGAGAATGAGGCACATGGACATCTGTATGCCCCGTAGTGCTTGCTGAGCAATAGGCCAACTCAGAATTTCCTCCTACCAAATAGAGATTGAGCCAAGACGAGCATTTTGCATACCTAGAGCTGAATGTTTGCATATTACTTGAAGAAGAGATTGAAAGAATGTAACATTTTCTGTGTTGAAATTCATTTCGTCAAAATAGTTTAGTTTGCTGTTCTCAAATACAAGATAAGATTTCAAGTTGTAATCTCTTGCTTGGTTGTAACTCAGTTGTTACTTGCTCTTTTGTAAGCGAGGGTTTCTTGTATAGAGTAACTCAGTTGTTACTTGCTTGTTCGTGGTTGTTTACTGCTAGAGTGAGGTTATGAGGTAAAGAACCTCTAATGGATTGAGGTTTGGTGCATTGTTATACTTGACTTATGAGAAGCACAACATTGCAGGAAATTCATGGTGAAAGAGGGAGGGAGATATGAGTTAGTATCGTAGGAATCAAATTGTTGCGCACATGCATTGAATTGCAACCAAACTTGCATAGACATTTTTATTCTTATCTTTCCTACTTCATAAGCGTACCTGTGGCATAGGAGTTTTATTTTTGGTGATGGAAGTACTTTGTGGCTTGGAGGTAGGCTTGAGTGTGGCGAGTATCATGGCTAGTACCGAGAAACATGTTGGGGAGGCACTTATTTTGCCTTCCCCAGGATATATGAGAAATTGGATGCTTACCACAAAACCCCAAAAGAAAATTCCAACTATGTTCAAGACATTTGAAAATGGATTGCAAGATGGCATGTTGAAAAATATTTGAGTGTGCGTATAGAAGAAATGAAAGGGATGTGAAAACATGTATATTTCCTTTACTCGACCATATTGGAGACCCACCAACAAAATGGAGAGGATTCCAATATACTCATTCCCAATAAAAGAGGAAAAGGATGTGAAACACATCATCAAGTTGATGCAGAAAAAGAGGAAATGTAATCTATGTTGCTTTAACTGTACCAGAAACAAGAGAACGTGGCATTTGGAATACACCTCACATAGAACAACATTAGACATGGTTTTCAGGAAATCCTACAGGCTTGTACTAGCTTTCAAGAACTCCTAATGAGGATGGAACCATCCCAATATCATGGAATATCAAAACAGTGAAATTCAGCGACTAAAATAGTTTATAGTTTCTTTTGTACTTTTTTGTATGTTCTACCATTCAAATGCCCCACCCAAAAGGCTTGGGAGAGTACTTTGTAGTTATTGTTGATCCATTGGGTCATTTTGGCTCCCTGGGGATGTTAATCTATCATCATCTTACGTGAGAGAGCCAAATTCAAAGCTGTATTTTTTTAATAACCCATAGATATGAGATTAAATCCCATTTTTACAAATTCAAAGCCGTATTTATTAACCCATAAATCTGAATTATTTCCTTTTTTACATCTGTTTATATTCTACCATTTCAAATACCCCATCCAGAAGGCTCACGAGAGTGCTTTGTACCAATTGCTGGTACCAAGTCGTGTTGGCCCCCCATTTATCTTAAAGTATCATGATCTTAAGCTAGAGAGACAATTTCAAAGCTGTACATTTATTAACCCATAAATCTGAAATCAAATCCCATTTATTAAATAGATAACCATGTGCAGAACGTTGGATTTTAGTGCTAGAAATTTTCATATCCTCCATATCTCCAAGAACTTCTAGGAATGAAGGAGTGAAAGGGAATTTCTTTTTATTTCACTGTTTTTATTAGTTTTGGTTCCTGGCTTAAATTTTGATGGTTGTAACTGCCACAATAAGAACGTCGGAGGATGCCCTAAAACCATAGTTGTTTCATCATTTGCAACATGTTACATTTACCTTAGACTTTACAAACCCTGTTTTTTATTAGTAAAAGTTGTTTTTTGTTTTTTGTTTTTTGAAACTTAATGTTAATATATTTTCCCCACAACCAGCAATTGACAGTCAAGCTACATCAAAACAGATTATCATTAGGAGGAGCCACAAACTGCAGTTATCACTGAAGCTAAAAATAAACAAAAAATCTTACTTATTGCAAGGTGTGCAAATGTATGATCCGAGCTTTGGAGACATGGATTGAGCATCCTGCATTACAGAGATTATTCAGACGTATGAAGAGAAGAAAATATATCAATGTTCATTAGCACATATTTCTATTTTTTGTACAACCTTTCCAGCACTCTTTTTCTGTTGCTTATGCGTTCCCAAATCCGGCTTTCCTACTAAACCAATCACATATTACATAAAAAAAACAACCACATATTGTATAAAGAGGATCTAAATAAAGGTATGAATTTCACGCTCTAGCTATAAGATATTTGCTAAACTGCAATATTTACCTTCAGAAGGGACGTTGGGCTTCTTGCTTTTGTTAGAACTCTGTTTCTTTGGAAGATATCTCTTTCGGTCAGACTGTAGTATATCAGTAAGGTTGGACAAATTGTAAGACATTCATGGGATTGAGAAGATAAATAGGTTTGTTTGACAAACCAAAAGAAGAAAGCAAAGCATTTTGAGAAATTAAAAAGGTTGATTTGAAAAGAGAGTGAACAGAATTCATAAATTGCCACCACAATCACTCTGAGACTCCACAAACCATTATGTTTTTTGTTCTACCTCTGGTCGTTCCTCTTCAGAGTCATCACTGCCAAAATCTTTCTGTAGAAAACCATCGCATTTAGTTTGGTTCATAAACATAAGGAAAACAAATCGTGTTGTTCTTGATAGGAAACTTATACTCACATCTTCATCACTCTCTTCAATCTCCTCTTTCAGCGATGTTAGCTTAGCTTTGGGATGTTGTGGCTTAACTGTTTCTATCACAGGAACCCCAACCTTCTTCTGTACCTCTTTCTTTGACATTTTCTTAGCTTCAGGAACTTCTGGCTTAACTTCAACAATCGGAATCTCAACCACACGTGAAGGATGCTTCTCTCTAGGCTTCATGATTTCAGGCATTTTACCTGATGACAGAATAATCATTCACAAGAGCTCAAAATTTATTGATATGAAGGAGACACCATCACCGATATTAGCACATAATTATGATTGCAAAAGAAACAGAAATAAAATTAATTATGATTAGTGAGGGAAGCATTAGAGAAAACTCTCTTCACAACCAATATCCTAGAGGGCTAGATGCATATCATATTAAATCTAGGCATGCCTAGCACATACATTGGGTTAGGGATGTCCAATATAATAACTTGAGCTTGCGACCATTGTTAAAAATAAGAGAATCCATGGAAAATGCTCAAGAGAAGTTAGTCCTAATATATCAGATATCCCTAAAACCTAGGTCTAGTATCTAGACCACAGCCATCTAGAATATGTTAGACCAACTAAATCTAACCTTAAACAATAACTCCTAATTAACGTTATATGTGCACACAGGAAATACCATTGTCCTTGACATCCAGCATTTGTATATCCTCCTCGTCCTCGTCCTCGTCCTCTTCCTCTTCCTCTTCCTCTTCACTAGATTCTGGTAACCAATGGAGAGAACGATTTACATCAGCAATGAACTTTAAATCCTCTACAATTATATATCAAAAGTCAAAACATGGCATAGAGGAAAACAGAAAATTTTAGAAATCAGGACAACTGATCAAATATATACCTTCAGATTCATCTTCCTCCTCATTAAACTTTGTACTAATCTTCAAGTTAAGAAGCCTAATGTTAACAATTAACAATACTTTCTTTGCTTAGCAAATGATGGGACGCATTTTTGAGCTAGACAAGGATATTCCTCCTCTCCAACAGCGTTTGTTCTATAGCCACAGAAAAAGACACTAGAACTTCCAGAGTGAGACAGCACAAATTCATCTTCGAAGATCAAATCCACTGTCATCTGATCACATTTCCCTTGTGACAATGTTCCAATGATAATTTCATCATCTTCAACCTTCACTCTTAAAGATACTCTTTCGTTCCCTTTTTCCGGCTTATCCCCCAAGGCAATCTACAGCAGCAGATTAAGGTGGCCTTCTTTGAGCATGCATATGTCAAAAGGAAAAGTGAAAAAAGAATGGTACATGTAGAGGATGAAAAAACCTGACCTGTGTAACATGTAGATAAGAATCATCACCAGGATAACAAGTTACTGGCTTGCCACTAGGCACTTCAATCCCTGAAAATCAACAATCAGGCATGTCACTTTCCTCTATTAATGTTTTCTTTATGTTCGTATAAATAACTTGTTCATCTTACCACCCATGATTTTTTTAACCTTCATTCAAGTCTTTCCATCACATATTTTACCTCTGCAAACCGTAATATAATCTATCTATCTCAACAAGGTATGACCGTAGCTCCTATTCACGTGAGCTTGTATAAACTACTGATACAGCAACATGGACGAGTTTCAAGAATGACAAATAGATTATGTATGTTTCGCAACATGAAAATATAGTGGAGACCAAAAAACATCAACGTTCTAGATGCATCAATGTACTAGTTGTTCCGTGTCCTGATGTATTCTTTTCTATTAATCTCTAGTATCAAAACATACTTATAAGTTGTGGATGTTTAATATATAGATACATACCTGTGTGTCTGTATGTGACTTGAAATATTCCATTCATATTGTTTATATTCAAATATTTATACAGACAATACACAAGTGTGTGCCTGTGTATGCCTTGAAAGATTTCATTATCTCATAGAAACTTTCTCTTTCTTGTTAGTACTTTATTTTTTCCTCTTCCTTCCATGGAAGCTTCTTATTTCTTCTCACTGCTTTGAATGAATCTCTCTCTGATACAATTGTTGAGGATGGTTAAAGAGAGAGAGAGAGAGAGAGAGAGAGAGAGAGAGAGAAAGGAATGAGACAGATATACCCCAGAACTCCATGGCTGCCAATCGATGTTGCAGACAAACCAATCGCAAAGAAAAATTTAGAGAGAGAGAGAGAGAGAGAGAGAGAGAGAGGTGGTGTCGGGTGGAGAGGAGAAGGTCATGCGTTCAACCCCCGCTATATTCCGACCATTCCACGATGGCATCCCAACTAAATGTAGTTGTAAATTAGGTGGTACGTAAATTAACAACAATAAGACTTGGTGTAGTAGCAGAGTAATAGTAAGTAAAGTGAGGCGAAAGTTGGACTTGAAGTAACATTGAAACATCATCTTGCACAATTATGCAGTAGAGCTTGGCAATGCAATTGAATTCATGTTTGAAGCTTTCCATTTTACCCCAATGCTAGAGTACGCAAGTACCTCTACGTGGTTGAGATTACCATATTATATTGCACTTGAATGTTGCCTCTTGGCTAATCTCAAACTTTGTTCCAATAGATAAGTAGGTCCAAATATTGGTTGTGTTGAAAAAGTATGAATTTGGTATAGGAAAGTTCATATAACAAACACTGTTGAAACCTTATGTTAAAAGCCACACATATGGTCTAAAAAACTCATAAAAACATAATTTCAATAACTCGAAATACTGACAATGCATCCCTTGACATTGCAAATCATGATTTATCAACGTGCCTCATCCCAACCTGCCTTGTGTAAGACAATGGCTGAGGAAACAAATCTATGTACTCCAAAGTAGAGGAAAACAATAAACTAATTTGCAAGTTATTCCATATACACATTCCAAGTTATTCCATAGACATCAACAAAAGTAGTTGCATTCGGAGACAAGCCTTCGCAACTCATAGATATGAACCATTTCAATATTCTTCAACATGCTCATGTTCAACGTGTTTTGCAATCAACACATTCCAAGTTATTCCATACATAGAAACAAAAGTTGTGGCATCCAGAGACAAGCCCTTGCAACTCATACATTGGAACCATTACAATGCTTTTTCAGCATGCTATATCCACCAATGCAATTCCAAACAATCTACCTTTATCCAAAAAAACTAATGATGATTATCAACGCGCACTTACCTAATAATGTAACCATTATAAAAGAAAATTGCTCATTTACTCAACATATGCACCCATTTTGGTCATTTAATGACAATGTTCTAGAAATAGGTGCAAATTTTGGTTGTGTTGAAAAAGTATGAATATTGTATATGAAAAGTTCATATAGCAAACACTAAGGGTATTTGATGTTAAAATCACATAAATGTCTAAGGAAATAAAAAAAACATAAATTTAATAACTCGAAATACTAACAATGCATTGTTTGACATTGCAAATCGTGAATTATCAATATGCCCTTTGTTAAGAATTAGGTAATTAAGCAAGGGTTAATTAGTACCTAGTTATGTGATTAAGTTAAGCACAGAAGATTATGTGATATGTGTGTGTATGTGTGTGAGAGGAAGAGAGAGAGGATGATACACTTATGAAGAACATAAGATGGGGGATGATTAACTCTATATTAAATTAGCATCAACATTATCATCAAATACAATGAGGTATATATACATCTCATGTACAAAGGTGCACATGTGTACAATGTGAGTAGAATATAGGTACTAAGATGTAAGTCCTATATATCCACAATGAGGTATATATACATCTCATGTGCAAAGGTGCACATGTGTGCAGTGTGAGTAGAATATAGGTACTAAGATGTAAGTCCTATATATACCCACAATGAGGTATATATACATCTCATGTGCAAAGGTGCACATGTGTACAGTGTGAATAGAATATAGGTACTAAGATGTAGGTCCTATATTGAATGTACTTAGGAGTGGAGGATCTAGAATATCCCACTTAGGTACAAGGTCCTATTTAAGGCGTTATAGTCAACACTCCTAATTAGAGTATATCTAGGTAACTACGAAGTTACATGGTTGACTAAATAATTAAACTAAGTTGAGCTTGATCTCTCAACACCCTTACTTAAAATGTAACCATTATAAACATTTTTTGCTCATTTATTCAACATTTTCGTACCCAAACCCCTCCATCCATCTCTTTTTAGTCCACTCATTGTCATGAAGGATTCCGACCATAGGAGAAGAAGGACCAGGATGCGTGTTAACGGGGGTGTGCAACGATGCACACGAACGAGGCCTTGTATGTAAATATTCTAGGACTAATAAGTATTAGACATTGTGATTTGGATGGGTACTTTAATGACCCACAAATGGAGAAGGATAAAAGTGTGTAGGGAGGAAAACCAAGGGGAAGATCGTTGACAGAATCGGTTTTCTTTATGCGTGATGTAATGGCCTCCCCGCCTCCCCTTGTGCTATAAAAGGGGGGGGTTTGAATTGTTATGGGATCGGTCGTTTTAGGAGGTGGAAGCTCTGTCAGATTGGAGAATTGTGTGCTCGTTTTCTTGCTATCCATCCTTTTATTGTCGTGTCGTGAGGCCTCTGTTCCGTGCTAGAGGTCTGTGTGCTCCCAATCAGAGGCTCACTAGATTCTCCGTGTGCACGTGCGTGTAGAGCGCAAAGCTCTGTTGCTGACCGAGTCCAGTTGTATTTCTTTGTTGTCTAATCCATTTCATTTGCTGTGTTTGACTCTTCTCTCGGTGTTGAGCCTATATTCTCCATTCTATTTTCCCATTCCCCTCGAGCATTATCTGTGTTTCCGAGCCCGTGTGCTCATCATTGGGATCCAACTATTGGTGTCACGACACAATGACGCCAAATACGTAGTTAGTGAGTATTGAACCTGCAACCTTTTGTCAATGACTGGTGTTGAATCCTTTGAAAGGGACCAAGGAGGTTACAAGTATTTATACATGTTCCAAGATTGAAAGGGACCAAGAAGGTTACAAGTATTTCAACACTACTTGCTATCATTTATAAGTATCATTTTGCATCACGATTTGGGTGAGGATTGCTTTCGATCGCTCACCTTCCCAATTCCGGTGGGGGTTACAACCGCTCATTTTCATGGTGGGGATTGCGTCAGTTTCTCACTAGTGCTACCGTTTGTGTCCTGTTTTGGGTCAATCTCAACTATTTACCCTCTCATGATAGAAGAAGTCGAGACGACCGCTTCACCTGCACTCCTTCACCTATTGTTCCAGTTTCCGATGAGGATCGCACATGGTCATTCACGCTCGTTCGTGTTCCAATTCCAATTCCCAATGAGGTTCGCACATGGTCTCTCACGTTCCAATTCTCAATGAGGACCGCATGGTCGCTCACTCCCGTTTGTGTTCTAGTTCTCGGTGAGTGTTGTGCATGGTCGCTCACACTATTCGTGTTCCCGGTGAGGGCCGCACATGGTCGATCACGCCCATTTGTGTTCGTGTTCCTATTTCCACACCTTCAATACCTTGTCTTGTGGAAGGGTTACCCCCCGTTTGACGCCACGTGGGAATTAGCGAAGAATTTACAAAATGTCCTGAAGGAGATCCAATATTTTCATCATCGATATCCCCACAACCCGGTGACCAGTTTGGGAAGGTGGCGTAAAAAGGGAGATAATGTCACATTCTAGATTTGAACCTCTGACCTATAACACACCTAGTACATAGTGTTGTGTTAGAACATATGGAAACTCTTGTGAACATGAATATGGTTTAATATTGTGTAATTTAGCATATATTCTTGTTAGTATATTCTAGAAATATTTTATGGTATATTCTAGATATGTATATTCTAAAGATATTTCTCGAGTATAATTTAAAGATATTCAATCTCAGAACTTGTATAAATACTTGTAACCTCCTTGGTCTCTTTTAAGGGATTCAACACTAGTCATTGACACATCAATCTAGTATTCTCATTTCATTCCATTTTGTCTCCCTCTTCATCTCTATCTACGTTGTCGCGTAATTACATGTACGTGTAAGGAACGAAGGCGTGGCCGCAGGGGTCCTGGACCGAGGAGTGTGAGAAAAGGGGAAATGTGTAACAAAGAGCGTGTGTCGGCAAGCATAGAGCTTCACCGGCTTGGTCGAGAACAGATTGATGCAAGAGACAATTAGAAGAGAAAGAAACCCTCAATCGATTAAGAATGGATTACAACTGGCTCGCCGGTAACTGAGCCACTACTATCTCGACAACTCACACACACGCACACCAAAGACGAGATACAACGTGGAGCCTCTGTCGGGAGCACCCAAGCTTCCCACACGAACAGAGGTGTCCGACAACGCTCCTTTCTCCCCATAACACGATCCATCTCTTAGCCCTCTCTCCCGACCTTTATAGGTTCCCGAGGGAGGAGCCATCACATCTTGTAAGTACATCATATTTATTCTCTGTCACTTTGGATAGAGATTCGTTTCAATTTGTTAATCTATTTAATGTGTCTATATCAAATCCTGTCCACATCACACCGACCTATTCTTAGACTATGTACAAATAATTTACAAATGCGTGCATCCGTGTATGTTGTGGTTCACGCGCTCAAGTCTTCGTTTTCGCTCGTAGCCGGTTTCCCTCACGACAACATGCTCTAATGTCGTTCCTAGCTTCTTAAGTTCCTCGTAGCCTTGTCATCCATGCTTCGTCCGAGTCTGCGGTTGGTGTGTCTATGACAGTTGGTCCGGAATAACACCTGCATCTGAGCCTGTGTGCTCATCGCCCGGTGTCCGTTGACCAGCCTGGATTAGTAGCATGGCCGAGCCCATGTGTTGGCGAAGTTATCCGGGAACAGTTTGGTTAAACGCCTTATCGAGAATCAAACTCAACTTCCCCTGTGTGGGAACACACTCTAGGATACTCAACTTCCTTGTATTATAGTATTTTGTTTTCTCTGTAATCTTGAGCGCTCTCTCTCTCTCTCTCTCCACACACACACACAATGCTTCAGTTGCACATAATCATCTCCGATTCTTTACATGGTATTAGAGTGTGTGGTAGCTTGATCCAAGCCCATCACCTTTACGTGTGTTGTGCCCAAGCACACGTTCGGAAAGAATCGGCTGATCATTGCAGCAACAATCTGCACAATTCGTATCAAAAAGAAGAAGAAGTGGTGAGTCATGTGTTGTACTGCATTGCATCATGCGTCCACGATCACATGTTTGGCTACATCCGAAAAGCCAAAACGCTAAAGGAGGCATGGGGGAACTCAATAAGATTTTTGCAGCCAACACGACTGCAAGAAAGCTTCAACTCCGTCAAGAGTTGAACGGTATACAACAGAGGGACATGCCAATCGACAGTTACACCTTGAAGATCAAGGAGTTGTGTGATGCCCTCATGCCGATCAATGTTAAGATTGACGACGAAGAAGTGGTGTAGATGTGCCTCTGAGGCTTAGCACCTCAGTTCGAGCCATTCAGTTGACTATCCTCGCGAGGGAGAATCCTCCCTCCTGTTGGGAGACAGGTCCCTCCGGATGGGAAGGGAGAAGAACAATGCTGATGAACAAGCTCGGCCGAGGCCGAAACCGTATGAGGAGTACCCGGCTACGGAGAGCCGGATGGTGCAAACCCGATATGAATCGGATGAGGAGTACCCGGCTACGGAGAGCCAGATGGTGCAGACCCGGTATGAACCGGATGAGGAGTACCCGGCTACGGAGAGCCGGATGGTGCAAACCCGGTATGAACCGGATGAGGAGTACCCGGCTACGGAGAGCCGGATGGTGCAGACCCGGTATGAACCGGATGAGGAGTACCCGGCTACGGAGAGCCGGATGGTACAGACCCGGTGAGAACCGGATCAAGAGACATATTCGTAAATATGTTTCTGAGAGTCCATCGAGACTATATTTGTAAATAGCCGAAAAGTCATATTAGTATAAATATGACTTAGGGCAAACTTCTAGTAGTAGTTGTCATTTTCTTGTTGGTGCAAGAAGAGAGAGTGTGTAACAGTGTACAAGTTGAGAGAGAGAGAGAACGAGGTCGTTGCCTCTGTTGTAACCGCCGCCTGTGGCGAAGATCGTGAGCACGAGGTCGTTGCCTCCGTGAACTCACTGTTTGTACATTCCAATATAGTGATAGTTTGTAGCCTGTGGGCTGCCGTGGTTTTTCCCTCAGTTTGGGTTTTCCACGTAAACATCCTGTCTACCTTTTTTTTCTCTCCTTTGTGTCGTGCATTTGTTTCCCGTTTTCTGTGTATGAAAAGAATCTCGGTTGTGGCCGAGCGTTGGACATAAGGAGCGTTGAGTTCCCGTCACCTCCTTCGATCTCCAATCAATGTTGTTGGTCGAGGAGAATCATGTTAGAACAAGAAACAATGCGCAAGAAGGACACATGGTCTATTCGAGCTTTGATGGAGGAAGAGGACACAATGTCGTGAAGATTTTCGGCAATGGTGTGAAAATCACATAAAACGTACAAAATCAAGTGTCAATCATATAAAACAATAATAGTGAATATACTAATTCTAAGTAAGTTTAATATCTTAGTATAAAAGACGAAGATCTTGAAGAGATGCACTTTACTACATAAGAAACGAACATATAAGTGTCAACTTATGTGGGTAAGAAAGTGCGAAAGAAAAAGATAAAATTATGAGATATCCCACATAGACAGGACAAATAAGGCTCTCACCATATATAAGGTAGAGCAAAAGTTATTATCTTTGTGTCTATGTGTGGAGCATAGAGAGTTCAAGGCAACTTAAACTAAAAGTGGAGGTGGCCTAGCCACTTGTAAATGTTTTGGCCAACCAAAACGGAACTGGATGGTAACCGGTGATTGGCATGCGCCGGCGTCAGGCGGCGACGGAACCGGTGATCCGGCAGAATCGGCATCCGACGGAGCCGGTGATCCAACGGTATCAGCATCTGACGGGCAGACAAGGCGGCGGCAACCGGTGTTGGCGAGGCGACGACATCCGGCCAACCGGCCAAAAACTGGCATCCGGCGACTAGATATATAAATATATAAATATATATACATATACAAGGAGGGCAAGTAAGGATTCGAACCTTGCACCTCCAAGTTAGGAGTCAATCGGCTTACCACTAAGCCAAAATATTTAATTGAAATTATATTTCTATCATTGTAATTTTACATATAAATTCTTATACATGAGAGCTAAAATGAGTGACATGGTTATCATGCATCACATGTAATACATGAGCGCCAAATGGCAAACATACATTTTATGCATGACTTGAACCCTCAAATGCATGAGGGCATCTATAAAAGAGGGAATGAAAAAGATCAATGGGGGATTTTCTTGGAAAAAGAAAGCTTTGTACTTTAAATCAAAATTAATATTAAGAAGAAAATTCGTTATCCTTTTCATGATATACCTTGTTCTTGAAATCTAAAGTCAAGAGTTCTTAATCTCTCTCTCAATCTAAAATCAAGCGTTCTATCTTATCTCAATCTCTCTCTCTTTCAATCTATCTTAATTCCTTTCCCGCTAAAGCTTGTGCAAACTTCGAGTCCTTCCGGTCTAGAACCCCGACGGTTCCGCCTCGCGATCTGCGCCTAGTGACGGATCTTCACGACAACGGTTGTGGAAGAAGAGGCCGATTTGGCCAAGGCCGACACAACCAAGAGCAACCCTGAGAACATAACTTCTACTACCAACAAGACGTTTCAAACAAGCGAAGAGGAGCGTCTGGAAGAAGGTGGAGTAATCATGCCGGACCCAGCCGACAAAATAACCCCGCTCAGTGCGGATATTGTGGTAAATTCGGCCACTATGAGGTGGAGTGTTAAAAAAAGAAGAGTGAGTCAGCCTCCACAAGCCGTCAACTCACAAACTACGCCTCCAACTCCGACTATGACAATCGGGGCAGAATGTTTGTGATGAGGCACAAAGCAAACTCAATGACAACCTCCAACCCAGAAGATGCATGGTTTGTCGACTCAAGTGCATCCAACCACATGACATCCCATGAGGATTGGTTCAAAGAGTTACAAAAGCCCGAACGACCCAGGTATGTGGAAACTTGGGATGACACAATTCACCCCATTCAACATGTCGACAATGTCCCATTTGGGGAAGTTTGTAGGGAATGAACAAGGCCGTTAGTGCGGAAGAGATCACACAGTATGAATCTGTGAGGAAGAATTACCTGCGTATGAGAGAGGCAAGAACAATATACGTACACACAGAGAGAGAAAGAGAGAGAGAGAGAGAGAGAGAGAGAGAGAGAGAGAGAGAGGCACAATGAATATATCTATATTCTTAAAAGGGGCAACAATTACAACAATGAACAACCAACCTTTACAAAAGGTTACAAAGTCACTTTATATAGTGACTCACTTAGGGCGACTGCCCCTTTATGTTATTTACAGAAATAGCCCGAACTTGGGCTCTCTAAGAGGATAGTGTGAATATGTCCATTATACATTTGTATTCGACACTCCCCTGTAATGGGCGTATACATGGGTTATCTAAAAAATATAGGTATAGGCATAGGTTCTCGGACAGGTCGGTTTTGTTCGAATTGGCATGATCCGTAGACAGAAGACCGAATTGGTCGGGTCGGAAAGGCTGAAGCCGATCGTCAGTGAACCGATGTCTGTTGTTCGAAACCGTCCTACACTATGTCCGGCTTCAACCGGACTGATATGTTGTTACACCCATCTGTTGCCGAAGAGACCGGAACCGGTCTGCCGAAAGACACTTGGTCATTCCATCTGCGACATTATCGGTTGTGGATATCTTCTCTAGACCGATTTTCTCGAAAATGACGCAGTCTCGAACAAAGTGATATCGAACTTCGATATGCTTGGAGGCGTTGTGATGAACCGGATTTTTCGACAAAGCAACGACACTCTGACTGTCGCTGTAGACAACTAGAGCCGAGTCGGAGTCGACTTGCCGAAACGTGTGCGCCAGCCGACCGAGCCATAAAGCTTCTTTCGCTGCGTCGGAGGCAACTACATATTCTGCTTCGGTCGTTGAGGTGGTTGTGCCCTCCTGGAGTTTCGACTTCCACGAGATTGCTCCATTGCCGAATTTAAAGCAATATCCGGTTGTTGATTTGCGACTGTCTACACAGTCGACGAAGTCCGAGTCGGTGTAACCGACTACGCCTAAAGTTGAGTTTGGACCGAAAAGGATGTCGTGGTCTTTTGTGCCAACTAAATATCTGAACACATGCTTGACTGCGTTCCAGTGCGATCGACCGAGATTGTGCATAAATCTATTGATGACTCCTACGTCGTGAGAAATATCAGGCCGTGTCGCGACCATCGCGTACATCAGAGAGCCTACTACCGGTGCATACGGTACTGACTTCATATCTTCCCCCTCCGGACCGGATGTCGGGCAGTCTCGCTGAGAAAGCCGAAGATGAATGGGGAGCGGGGTCGAAGCAGACTTGGTCGATTGCATGTTGAAGCGTTCCAAGACACGTCCGATGTAGTCGGTTTGAGACAGAAAAAGCTGTCTTTTGGCGCGATTCCGACTAATCTTCATTCCGAGTATGTGTCTTGCCGGACCAAGGTCCTTCATGGCAAACTTCAATCGCAGTTTCCGAACGAGTTCGGTGATCTCTCCGGTATGCCGACCGGAGAGTAGCATGTCGTCCACGTAGATGATGAGGAAGACGGGAGAACCGTCTTGAGCTGTTTTGGTGAAGAGGCAGTGGTCCTCATCGCTCTTGGAGAAGCCGACCGACTGGATGCAATCGTCGAACTTCTTGTACCACTGTCGAGGTGCCTGTTTCAGGCCGTAAAGACTCTTCCTGAGTCGGCAGACTAGATGTTCCTGACCGGTGGCCACAAAGCCTTTCGGCTGCTCCATGTAGATTTCCTCCTTTAGATCACCGTGGAGGAATGTCGTTTTCACATCTAGCTGAATCCAAATTGTCGGCAGCCACAACACCGAGCATGAAACGAAGGGTTGTCATTTTCACCACTGGTGAAAAGATTTCGTCGAAGTCGACGCCATATTCCTGTCGAAATCCCTTCGCAACTAATCTGGCCTTGTACTTTGGGGTGGTCGAGTCGAACGTCTCCTTTAGTCTATAGACCCACTTGCAAGGAAGAGAACGTCGATTCTTCGGTAAGTCGACCAGATCCCAAGCCTTGTTGGCGCGGATGGAGTGCATTTCCGACTCCATTGCCAGATGCCAGGTGGCTGAATCGGTAGCTGCCGATGCTTCTTCGTAGGACGTCGGTTCGCCGGCGTCGGTGAAGAAAATTCCGGGAGAGTACCTCTCCAGAGGTTGCGACAGTCTCTCGGATCTTCGAGGTATGACTGGACTGGTCGCACTGGGTGTCGATGTCAGATGGTCGGAAGCCGAGCCATTCGGCTGTACCGAATCTGTGGATTCGGTGCGAGAGAAGTCGGTTACCTGTGAAACCGATCTCATGTTGTGTGTTGGGCCGTCATGAAGGGTTGGCACTTTGGAAAATATTACCCTTCGGACTTCAATAGGCCTTTCGGCAGTTTTGTGCATAGTTGACTCGTTGAACACGACATCCGAACTTCGGTTGATTTGGCTCTGGTCGGGGTCCCAGAGTCGGTATCCGATCTCGCCGTCGGGTCCATACCCGAGGAAAACGCATTTCCTTGATCTCGGTTCGAGTTTTCGGCGTTCGTCTTTCGGTATGAGGGCGTATGCCTCGCAACCGAAAATCCTCAGCTTATCATAATTCGGCTTTCTTCCGGTCCATATTTCCTGAGGTATCTTAAGTCCTAGAGGTCTACTTGGCGACGTATTGATTATATGTACTGCTGTGAGTAGAGCCTCTACCCATAAGCCATCCGACAGTCCGGAGTGTTGGAGCATGGATATAGCGCGTTCTTGAATCGTCCGATTCATGCGTTCTGCGATTCCGTTCTGCTCCGGACTATATGGTGCCGTATATTCACGTCTAATGCCGCGTTCTCGACAAAATTTGACGAATTCACCAGATTTGAACTCACCTCCATTGTCGGTTCGGAGACACTTCAGTTTCCGACCGGTCTGGTTTTCGACCATTGCGAGCCAATCTGAGAAGATTGAGAACACCCGATCTTTGGTTCTGATGGGGTAAGCCCACACCTTCCGAGTCGAGTTGTCAATGAAACTGACGAAGTATGAGGCACCACCGAGTGACTGATGTGGCATCGGGCCACAGACGTCCGAGTGGACCAAATCGAGCGGGCTCGACTCTCTTGGTGCTGATGTCGGGTGTGATGCGGCTACCTGTTTGCCGTACTGTCATTGCTCGCAAAACTAATGGTTCGAGAAGGAGAGTTTCGGGATGTATCCAGCTCTGGATAGGTGCGTGATGCCGGCCTTGTTGAGGTGTCCAAGTCGTCCATGCCATAAGGATGACACATGGATATCTACCAGAAATAAGTCACCCTCTCTGAGTGTGACATACAAAGGGTACAATGAGTGTACCTTTGATCCTCTAGCAAGCAGGAGGTTCCCTCTGTGACAAGATTTGGGAGCTCAAACTTTCGTACTCGTTAATGTGTGCCTGAACCGAATCGCAGTCTTTCATCCGCAAGTTGTAGAGGCGCCGGATCAAATACATCTTCGTTGACGCGACCTTCTTTTCGTAGGTTTCCGACAGCTTCTTCCAAAGTTCGAAGGTTGTCGTGCACGATTGCACTGTGAAGTACACCGAATCTTACAGGTGCATCCGAATCGTGGCGCAGACGATTCTGTCCAGCTTCTGCCACTCATTTGCCTTGTATATTTCTGGATCGACCTGACCCTTGACTATAAGATAGTCCTGCATTTGCTCCTTCCAAAAATTGAAGTTCGAACCGTCGAACCTCCTTAGACTCATTTTCGATGAGCCGGATGTTGATGCCATCAGATTCGGTTTCGGTTGACGAAGCTCGGTTCGGAGTTGACTACGAACTTTGTTGGAGTGCAGTCGGTCGGCTCACCCGATATCGTTCTAGTCGGATTTGAACCCGAGTCGGTTCGGTTTTGGATATATGTATTGTTGAACTTGCTCGAGTTGACTCCGGTAACTTGAGGGACAGAACCGATTGGTCTTCCCGAATGTTGCCGAGTCGGAGTGAGCCCGGTTCGCTTCCGAATATATATGCAAAATACCGATTATTGAAACCGATTGTCTGGACCGATTCTGCTTCGGGTGACTGCAGCGACGAGAGAGACGGATCCAATTGATCCTCCCGAATGTCGATCAGCCGGATGAAGCACGAATTGGGGTTGTTGTCTTGAGACCGATCTGCACCGAGTGGTTACAACGGGCGGCGAGCAACGTTCGGTGACCTGTTCGGATGCCGTTTAACCGAGTGGAGCACGATCGTGTCAATGTTGCACAAGGGGATTTCACCTCGAGCAGTTACGATCACGAAGAACAGAGTATAGCCGGCTGGCTTACTCCAAGCGAAGATGATCTAGCACGATGAGATGCAAGCCTCATTCTTCTTCTTCTTCTCTCTTCTGTGTTTCTTCAAATACAAAACAGAAAAAAACAGAATGTTGTGATCCAAAGATTCGAATGGCGGCCGGCAACGGGATGAAGGACATCCAAGCTCTGATACCAAATGTAGGGAATGAACAAGGCCGTCAGTGCGGAAGAGATCACACAGTATGAATCTGTGAGGAAGAATTACCTGCGTATGAGAGAGGCAAGAACAATATACGTACAGAGAGAGAGAGAGAGAGAGAGAGAGGCACAACGAATATATCTATATTCTTAAAAGGGGCAACAACTACAACAATGAACAACCAACCTTTACAAAAGGTTACAAAGTCACTTTATATAGTGACTCACTTAGGGCGACTGCCCTTTATGTTATTTATAGAAATAGCCCGAACTTGGGCTCTCTAAGAGGATAGTGTGAATACGTCCATTATACATTGGTATTCGACAAAGTTGGCAGCCAAACCTACATCAAGAACGTTTTTCATGTTCCGACAATAACAAAGAACTTGGTCTCAGTTGGCCAAATAGTCGAACAAGGCATGCAAGTCTGCTTCAATGATGGAGGATGTTTCATCGAAAAAGAAAACTGTCTTATCGCTGGCAATTGGAGAGAAGGTCAGATGTTCATCCTCGGCTCTCACGAGATGTAATCGGCAATGTATACCTAGGGCCAAATAGCCAACATCGACATAGAGTTGTGGCATAAGAGAATAGGCCACATCAACCTCCAAAAGCTCAAAGGAATGCAATCTAATGGAGTCGTCATCAGACTCCCGACTTTTACCGAAAAGGAAACTGCATGCGTGTGCGAAGCGTGCCAATTCAGCAAACAACACTGATAACCGTTCCCAAAGGAGAGGAGCATCCCCACCTCAGTGTAGCATTCACACAACCACATAGTCTTCTATTAACTTCACATTCTTCCATGATTTTCATAAATTCTACTTCTTCAATCTGTTGTTCGGTCGACAATAACTATTGCCGACACAGTATAGGTCGAATGTTGATATCAATGAATTTTGGTTTAGACGAATAGATACTAAAAAGGGTTGTAAACTTATCGATGTTCAATAGGCGACGAGATCGCTATTTACATAATAATTTATAACAGAAAGGAAATAGATTGACAGAGCGTTTTGTACACAGAGATTTCCTAAACTAACTTTATATTACTAAATAAAACGATAGTTCTTTACACTGCCTTCGGTTCCTTTTATAGGCAACTGGAAGGACTTCCTCATCAAGAAAATATATTGTTAAACATGGCAATAACTACAAAATCTTTAACTAACTTATAATTTCCATTTTAATTTACTTCGGCCAGATGTTGACTCATCGATCCTCTATACCGATCTGAATCCGACTCTGACTCCGAACCTTCTTCATTTCCGACTCCGACACTTCCCCACTTTTCGGGTAACACAATCACTCTTTGAGAGAAACAATCTATGGTTGTCTTCAACTGTGCAATATTAAGCAAAAGGATCCTTAGTGTAATACATTCAGAGGTATGGGGACTAGCCTAGACGACAACATTTGGTGGTTGCTGGTACTACGTAACGTTCATCGACGACTTCTCCAGACATACTTGGATTTATCCCATGCACCAGAAGAGTAAAGTGTTCCCGCACTTCCAGAAATTCAAGAATGAAGTCGAAAAGGCAACCAATCATCATGTACGATGCCTTCGATCATACAACAACAAAGAGTACTTCAGATGCCTTCACAACATACCTTCGACAGGAAGGAATCCGACGGGAGTTTACTTGCGGACACAAACCTCGGTAGAATGAAGTAGCTGAATGCAAGAACCGGCACATACTCGAGGTAACAAAGGTAATGATGAACGAGAAACATCTTCCAAAATCATATTGGGCTAAAGCGGCGAATCCGACCGTCTATTTAATGAATCAATGCACAACTTCTGGAGTGCACGATCTCACCCCTCAAAAGAAGTTCTATGGTATAAAACTGGACCTATCCCACGTCAGGATATTCGCTCGATTGCATACGTGCACATCCCCGACCAAAAGCGGCAAAAGCTAGATCCCAAGTCGGAGAAATGCATCATCGTGGGGTACTCGCTCGAACAAAAGGGGTATAAGTGCTTCAACCCCTCAACCAAAAAGGTACGAGTGGGTAGGGATGTCGTATTCGACGAATCAACATGTTGGTATATAGTCGAATCAGCCCAATCCGACGCAGTCTAAACCGAGTTCGACACAGATGCGGAGGAGGATGATTGACCGAGGCTCACATGAGAGGAAAGTCCGATCTCAACCAGGTTGAGTGGACCATAAGAGCTTGCAAGCGACAAAAGCACGTCACAGCCAAGTTCAAAGATGGATGCCAAAGGTAAGGCCAAAATGCTTGAGTAGGAACACTCAGATTGAAATGAATCGACTCACTCATACGACAATGAGTATGGTGTCTTGGATGTCCCCCCATGAGGACACGAGGAGCACCACCTCGCTCCACCCAAGAAAAGAATGTAGTCAACCGATTCAGCTACAACAACTACATGGCATATCATTATGCATGCATGATGAAGGTGGTGACAATTTGAGAACCAAAAACCTTTTCCGACCCTAGATGGGTCGACGCGATGAATGAGGAAATGCAAGCACTCTCCAAGAACAAGACATGGGATCTCGTCCCTTCTACACACCACCAAAAGGCAACTAGATGTCGGTGGATCTTCAGAGTGAAGCACAATGCTAACGACACTATCAATCAGTAGAAGGCCCAGCTTGTGGCAAAGGGCTACGCATAGACGCATAATGTGGATTACGAAGAGACCTTTGCCTCGGTGGCAAATATGACTACAATTCGAACCGTGGTCGCGTTTACAGCAACAAAAGGGTGGCACCTCCACCAAATGGATGTGAAGAACGCCTTCCTCCAAGGCAAGCTAGAAGAGGAGGTGTACATGACACAACCGTCCGGATTCGGGTTGACTACGCATCCAACTGCTATTTTTCCACTCAAAAAGCCTGTCTACAGTCTCAAGCAGGCACCGAGAGCATGGCATTCGAAGATAACGCAATATCTTCATCAAATCAGCTTCAACATGTCCAACTCCAACTTCTCTCTGTTCATCCGGAGCGACTCCAGAGGACAAATATATATCATCATTTATGTGGATGACTTGGTCATAGGAGGAGAGCATTTAGCAGATATTGAGCACATCAAGAACCTCCTCTCTAGTCGATTTGAAATGAAACATATGAAGGAGCTTCATTACTTTCTAGGAATAGAAGTAATTCGGAGTCCTGACAACATCATGCTTTCTCAAAGGCACTATATCCTCAATCTTCTCTACAAGTTTGGGATGACATAGTGTAAGCCCATGACTACCCCTTTCGATCAAAATCTAAAGCTAGATACCGTTTCAGGCACAAGAGAGTGTGAGCCGACTCTCTATCAACAACTAGTCGAAAGCCTCATCTACCTCACAATCACCCGACCCGACCTGAGTTACTCGGTCGGTCTCCTTAGCCAGTTTATGCAAACTCCATGAGACATCCATCTCGACTATGTTAAGCAAGTGCTAAGGTATGTGAGTGGAACCATGGATTTCGGCATTCTCTACAAATCGGCCACACCAATACGACTCGAAGGGCACACAAATGCCGATTGGGCAGGCTACAAAGCCGACAGACAATCAACCTCATGGTTCATCTTCTCCCTTGGCAACGGAACCATCACCTGGAGTAGCAAAAAGCAACCGCCAATCGCACTGTCGAGCACCGAAGCCGAATACAGGGGCGCGGTCGTCGCCGCATGTGAAATGTTTGGCTCAAGAGAATCTTGATGGATCTGGATGTTTCCATCAAGGATCTGATTCTCCTCTACTACGACAACCTAAGTAATATTTACCTCGCTCGGAACCCTGTCTTCCACGCTCAGACTAAGCACATTGAGGTGCACTACCATTTCATCCAAGAACGTGTCATCGCAGAAGATATCCACCTACAACACATAAGTACAACCCTATAGACAACCAACATCTTCACGAAGGCACTCGGAGTCGACAATTTGCGGCAGTTCATGACAGACTTGGGTCTTTCGACTGTCAACCAGTCGAGCTTGAGGGGGAGCGAGGAGCAGTAGAAGTGAACCATAGTCAATTCAAAACCGACCCGAAGACCAATTTGAACCAACCATCCGATGACCGAAAGTTGTGTTTGTAGGGACGTGTTGAGAATCAAAGTCAACTTCCCGTGTGTGGGAACCACTCTAGGATACTCAAGTGTGTGACCATCCCACCTCCTTGTATAGTAACTAGTGTGTCATAGAAGTTAATGTTCTATGGCACGTATTCTTTAAGTAGTTAAGACTTGACCTCTTTCCCAAGAGGCGTCTCTAGTAAGAAAATCTAGAGAGAAGGTGATTACATAAGCACATTCTCCTTCGTGTCTAGAGAGAGTCTTTGTAACGTTGGTCATTTGTGTTTTTTGTTTTCCTTGTAATACAATTTTCTGTTTTCTCTGTAATCTTGAGTTCTCTCTCTCTCTCTCTCTCTCTCACTTACCGGTGTCAAGGAAATCCTCGCGTGTTTGCGAAATGAAGCGGGACCACCGGGGTCCTGGACCGGAAGGATTCGATGTTTTTAGCAGCGTAAGCGAGAAAGTATTGAAGATAGATAGATGGATGAAGAGAGAGAGAGAGAGAGAGAGAGATTGAGATAGAGATTGAACCCTTGAATTTAGTTTTATGAGACAAGATACAACACCATTAGGATAACTTCGATCTTTGATTAAAAGTTTCTTTTTTTTACTTACATCACCTGCCCCCCTTACACAAGCCCAACTATAGGCTTTTATAGGTCTCTCCATGCAAAAACCATGGGCTAAACCCACGGGCTAAAACCATGGGCTGTATCCATGGTTTTGTGCCCACGGATTCTATATGTTTGCTTCCTACGGAATATTGAATACAAAAAGAAAATATACAAAATCTAAAACACTTAGTAGTGGCTTTAGTGGTAAGTTCATTCGTCTCTTATCTTGGAGGTGCAAGGTTCAAGCCTTACTTGCACCCCTTTGTATGGACTCAAAGGTTACTAGGCTTTAGTCTTATTTTATTTACAAATGTTTGAGTGCACATTACACTTACTCGATTTTGTTTGTTCCACACGATTTTCACACCGTTGCCGAAAATCTTCACGACACTGGCTCCCTCGTTCAAGACCTCGGTGGTCCCGCCCCGTTCCAACACATATACGCGGATTACTGTGACATCATCATTAATTAACGTCAAATCAACCTTCAAAATTTCTATTATTAACCCACTTCTGATGTTAATGATCCATTTTTTCTCAAGAATTGCCATATCAACGAACATTGCATGTTGAATGGCTCCACTCTACCCATCAAACAAAAGTGTATTTTGGATACGATAATTAAGCCATTGTCTGTTAATACCAAAAAAGTCAAAGAAGAACTTATAAAAACCAAAATGGATTGTGATTTTCATGCTCAATCAATCTAACGAACTGAGATCCACGTGTATTAGGAAACAATATACTACGTGACCAAAAACCAAGCATGACAAATGATTCCGAAGCAAAAATAATGTTCTCAATTAAGTGGGACATCAACTTTCTTTTTCCCTTTCTTTTTTTTCCAAAAATAGATACTAAATTCGTATACATACAAGATGTACCTTTCAGTGATGAGCCCCTTTTCTAAATTCTAACCGTCAACTTAAATAAACAGTTTGGTGTAGAGTAGAACCACTCCACCTTATAAAAAATCCATCTATAAAATATGCCTCTATCTTAGGAGGCATGAAAATTCGATCGTTTGATCTTCACTTGTTGCATATTACCTTTTATGTCATCTAAAAAACCTTTGAGATTATGCGCAATCTCTGTCCAAATCCCAAAATTGATTTAGACAAGTTTTCAATCACATCTTGAAATACGTTCAAACATCGAACCTTCCAAATAAACCAATTTGTGATATTGCTTACCAATTGCCATATTTCAAGTTCATCGGTCTCTATTTGTGAAATCAAAGGTATCAATGTTTTTTTGCATCAAACCATGTCTCATAGCAATAGCATCTACAACCTCCTCTTGTTCATACAGTTCTCCAAGATCCCAAGTTAATCTAGATATTTGTCTCCTTTCCATAATCCAAATCCTCCAAAAAGAAATCATGTTTTGTGGATCCGGATCTAAGACCCAATTTGATCCATCATTTGTGGAGCATAAACTTTTTGGGTTTTTATGTTTAAAGAAAGATACACCTTAGTAGATTACTTGAGAAATGTACATATAGAAAACAGAGGGAGACAATTCATCTCACCTCTATTGTGATACAAAGGCTAATACCAAAATCTGATCAAACAAATGATATCATATAAGAAACAAGTGGAGCAAAAACTACAAGCTATGCAACAGAAAAGAAGGTATGGCATAATTCCACCTCAGACTAGAAGTTGTATTTGAAAATAAGTGAAGCCCTTGCCATCGTTTCTTAAAGTCCACTTGACGTTGTCATAGAACGTCAATTGAACTCTACATATCATCATATTGACCACATAGTGTATGGACAAATAACAACCACAATTCAATAAGCATGGTGCGGAGATGTATGTGATCATCATTAAAAACAACATCACATCTTGCTTTCCATATTATCCAAAGAGCTAATGACGTAATAGTACGCCAAATAACCAGTTTTTCAATTTTAAACCGTGGAATAGAAGATGGAAATGAGGTGAGATAGAGGTGTCCGTGGGAAAAGTGAAAGACATGAGAAGCATGCCTACTTTCATACTTCATAACATCTCCATGAAGAACTCCCCATGATGTTGCACCCCACAAGAAAATAGAACGAGAATAATACTTCAGTAATGCAAGTGGAGCGTAAACTTATGTTGAACATCCTCATGTTAAGATATTCTTTTAACCATATTCAAAAGGAGTCCATTGTATCAATTTCAATGGTCAAGCATTGTACATGGGTATCACCATATACGAGGCTAACACGTTTATTCACTCCAAATGAGAATTTTTTCTAAGTATTAATTACTATTGTGTGCTATACTTAAGTGTTCTCAATTAAGTGGGACATAAACTTATATTGAACATTGCAATGTGTCAGGCATTCTTTTAACCCTTTTCTAAATGAGTCCATTGTATCAATTTTAATGTTCAAGTAGTGTACATGGCTATTCGTGATCACCATAAATATATGAAGCGAATATGTTTATTTGCTTTGAGAATTTCTTCAAATATTAATTACTATCATATGTTGTATTTAAATGTAACAATGTGATATAACTTTTTGTTGTAGATCTAGTTTGAGAGGGAAATAATTATATATGTTTGTATTATCTTCCAATCCAGAATCTCGTAACTATTAGATAATAAAAAGACAAACATATCGTCCATATCATATGGAAATTCAACAAGATCAAATATGTTGTGGTTGACTATATATGTATCATCGAATGTGGTATGGTACCACTATGAATAAGATATTTTCTCATAATATCTATGTAAAATGACTATTTTTAACTAAGTTATTTTATATTTGCTTTAAATTGAGAATGCACAAATATTCTCATGATTCACTAGTAAAACTTATTGCCTTAAAGCACCCACCAACATTTTGTTTCTTAGCTATAGCCTCTCAGTTACCTTATCACCATTCCATGGAAACACCCCTCCCCCATTCAACACCAAACGACAAACATTTATAGCAACAACATTTTATGAAATGGAAATAAATTATAGTTCACTAATTTTGTCATATGGAGCAATGTGCATGCTAAACATTGCATGATAACAATACTATGTCTTTTATTTATCTATGTGGAATAATAGTGTAAATGTTTCAACACCATAGAAAACAAGTTACAACGTGACAAAAAATATCTACCCAGATAAATTTTGGGATTTGGATAAAGACTGTGCATAACCTCAGAGGTTCTTATGATAACATAAAAGGTAATACACTATGGGTAGAGTTAGTAGTTACAACGATTAGAGTTTCATACCATATGGACAAATGAATATATTTTATAGGTGGATTTCTAATAATGTGGAGTTGTTCTACTCTACACCGAAAAGCTTAACATGGCCATCATGACATTTGTGTACATATTTCATGTATAGCCTTAGGGCGTTTTCTTAATACTAATGGCATACCTTCCTTGGGAAAAAAATAGTCCAAATATGTCAACCTTATAGAAAACAATGGCAACTTGTGTTAAGGATGTCTAATTAATCTCGTTGAAAGGGCCATGACATTATTTATGGATGTGTGACCAATGAAGACATTGTTATTCTATGCTCAATTTTCATGTAATTCCTGCATGGTAATGCATTATATATATACCTTTGTCATTTGAGGAGAAACTCAATCATAGGTGGTATGAGAGTGATTGGACTTTATATTTCTTTGTTGTGGTAGAAAGATTATTTCATCTTCAAAATATTTTGCTCAATTTTTTAGGAATTTTTTTTTGCTTAAGATTTGTGTTCATTGCTAAATTTGCATTGTCATGTATATCTCTTTAACAAGCCATTCTCTATAAGTATGCACAATAAGTGGTCAATAACCAATCATTCAATTGGGTTGGCAAGTATCATATGGTAATGGCAATGTTAAGAGTCTATACTAATCAATAAAGTAAAATAATGTAAATATATTGGATAGAAGAACCCGTTCCACATGACCATCCCTTGAGTTATAATCAAGACATAGCCAACCTACCACCATCATCCCATACCGCCGGTTATTAGGATGACTAATACCTTAGAAGAGATTAACACGATCGTCGTGATGAAAGCCTAGCCTGCACCACCAATGTCTAAGACAACAACCTTCCGACGTAAAAAATGTTACCGGCCGGCAAAGGAGTCCAAAGTGTGAAACGAAGGAGTTATTTAATTATTAAGGAATGGTTATAAGTGAGCTATTAGTGTGGACGGACGGACCGGAATCGGTATGTTGTTTCGGATCCGGACCGATCCCGAACAGGTGCGGATGGCACCGTTTTGTACTACAAACCGGAAACCTATTTAAAGGCCTGGATACAATGTAATGGGCAGCGGATAATTAATGAAGCTTAGTGTTTTTATCTCTCTGTGTTAATTGCCGTTCTGCATTCATTGTTATATCTTACGCGTGTGATTATTAAGGACGATCTTGCTAAGTAACCTAATTAAGTCGGATTAATCGTTGAGCCTAATCCTCTTGCCTACGCACGGTTTTCGTAATTGACTTCCGCGAAAGTACCATCGACCAGGTCATTGACCGGGTGAGAGAGATGGAAAAGACAAGCTCCTGGCTCACACTGGGAGCACTCCAACGGGCGTTACCGTCCGATGAAGACCTCCAGTTTCGGCAAGCAATACAATGCACAACCTACTTGAATTCTGGACACTCGGCACTAGAATGCACTATGAGGACGCAATGTGTAATCTGTCAATCCAAGGGTCATACGACGGATAGGTGCGAGTATAATCTATTGAACCGGCAAGCACCGCCCGTCCGACAAATAGAGCCACGCAGCAGCCGGGATGAAGAAGAGGAACACTTGCGGCGAATGGACCGCGACCGACCGGCACAGGATGTCCGGTATGGCGATCGACGGGAGAATGATGTCCGGTACGGTGATTAGCGGGATAACTACGACCGGGACGATAGATATGATCGGTACCGGGATTACAATAGACGATATGAACATTACGACCGGGAGCACTCCCCCGGGTATCGTCAGCACCGGGAGGAATACGGCAGATATAACGACCAACCTCGTCAAGAGTACCGCAATAAGAAGAACTATAACAAAAAACGGCATTTCAAAAAAGGCGGTCACCCACAGGATCCGGAACAAGGAGCTTCAAGCAGCCAACCGGCCCAAAACCCCGCGTTTACCACAGGACCTGCCCCGGGTACAACAAACAATGCCGAATCCAACAATACCCGGAAATCCTACTGCTACTACTGTCGACAGGAAGGCCATTATAGTAATCAATGCCCGACGAAGAGCTATGACAAACGACCGGCAATAAATATGGTAGTCCCTGAAGTGGCAGATCTATAGCAGGTGACCACAAGGTCGAAGGGCATGGCCAAGGAATGATAAACACAGGAGACCATCCGGAAGCAAGCGACGGAATGGGTGAAGCAAACGAGCAAACGAGCAAAACGTAACAGACTTAGAGCGGCAAAAAGAGAACATCGTAGGGCTTGCTGGCGGCAATCACTCCGAGAACGAGACATGGCAGGCGTTGCAAGAATGCTAGATTACGCTGCCACTAGGAAGACTCCTACAACTCGTGCCGAGATTCACGGAAGGACTGAAGACAGCCATGACGGTAGGAGAATCATCACAGGCACCGGTACTCTTCTCGAATCCAGAGGAGGGACCAACGGTGGTGGACACCAATAGTCCGGTAATTACTGCCATTGTAAAAGGGAAAGAACTCCCCGACACAGTAATTACTACCGGAAGAGACTGAAGCAGAACCGGATAAGGACGCAATCTGAGAGTTACGACAAGGGCAGGAAGCGTTGGAACGGGAAATGGCCGTTTCACAGCGCGTAAAAGCGTCGCAACTTGAAGAGGTGAACCTAGGGACCATAGACGAAGCAAAACCGGTGCACATCGCCAAGGAGATGAAGTTCGAAGACAAAACGGCGATGATCACACTTCTCACGGAATTTCGCGACGTGTTTGCCTGGTCATACGAAGACATGCGAGGGCTCGACCCTCAGTTATACCAGCATCAGATTCACTTGAGCAAGGACGCAAAACCAGTGGCACAAAGACGGTACTAGATGAATCCCAATTATGCCGCCAAAATCAAGGAGGAAATCGACAAACTGCTAAGAGTTGGCTTTATCCGTCCGGTAAACAAAGAGACATGGCTGAGCCCGATCGTAGTCGTACCGAAGAAGAACGGAAAAATTCGAGTTTGTGTGGACTACCGGAAACTCAATGCGGCTACGGTAACGGATGCGTTTCCACTTCCGTTCACAGATGGAGTGTTGGATGCTGTCGCCGGCCATGAGGTCTATAGCTTTCTAGACGGATTCAGCGGGTATAATCAGATACGGATGCACCCCGACGACCAAGAGAAAACGGCTTTCGTCACCGAATGGGGGGTGTTTGTGGCCGTGGTGATGATGTTCGGACTCAAAACGGCACCGACAACATTCCAACGAATCATCATGGAAATATTTGGTGAATATATCCCGACTTTTATCCAGGTTTTCCTTGACGATTTCACCGTCTATAGCCGGGAAGAGGACCATTTTCAGCACCTCCGTCTTTGTCTAGAAAAGTGTAGAGCGTACCGGCTAAGCTTGAATCCGGCGAAGTGTGTATTTGGCTTGTCCAGTGGAACCCTACTAGGACATATTGTGAGCAAAGAAGGCATTGCAGTCGACCCGGACAAAGTGAAAGCCATATTAGAAGCACCGGTGCCGGCAACGGCAAAGGCATTGAGCCGGTTCTTAGGCCAGATCCGGTGGCATAGCTGGATGCTCCGATACTTGGCCAACCTGGCTACACCGTTGCATGCCGCGGTACATCAAACACCATTCCAGTGGACGGACACCGAGGATAGGGCGTATACGGCCCTCAAGGTACTATTGTCGAAAGCATCGGTAGTGCAGCCTCCGGATTGGAGTAAAGAATTTCATGTGTTCGTGGATGCCTCCGACATCGCAATTGGAAGCGCACTGATGCAGCTTACGAAGCCAAAGTGGTACTGGCCAGTGTACTATGCCAGCCGAAAGCTATCCCAAGCGGAATGGAACTACTCTACCACGGAGCGGGAAGCTCTAGGGATGATCTACAGTGTGACAAAGTTTCGGCATTATTTATTGGGAAGGAAGCTTTCCTTCCATGTAGATCATTCGGCACTCCTCTACCTGGTGTCCAAGGCGTCACTCACCCGTAAGTTGGCCCGGTGGACCTTACTGTTACAGGAATTCGAGTTCGAAATATTCCACCGACCCGGTATACAGCATGCTGTAGCGGATTATTTAAGCCATTAGAGTCCAGAGAGACGGGCGACAGAGTAGCGGACGAGTTTCCAGATGCGGAGTTGTTTCGAGTCACTACGGAAACGACAGCAGATGAAACGGTGGCACAGGAAGACAAGTGGCTCACAAATATGCACCAGTTTCTGAGCACAAGATTGCCTCCGGAGGAGATGAACCGGGACGAAAGGAAACGCCTGGCGGTGCAAAGCCGACATTTTTGCTTATTGCGAGACACACTTTACCACAAGGGCACAAAAGGCATATGGAGACGGGCTGTGCGCAGCGATGAAAAGGACCTCATACTGAGGGACGACCACTGCGGTGTTGCCGGAGGTCACTATGCCGGAGATGCGACGGCCAGGAAAATAAGGCAAAGTGGCCTATGGTGGCCAACTACATTAAGAGATGTTGTATGGTACGCAAAAGAATGTGACCTATGCCAACGAATGGGCCAGCCAACAGAGCAAGCTCGGATGCAACACCAGCCTGTACTACCACTCGAACCATTCCAGAAGTGGGGGCTGGACTTTGTTGGACCGTTCAAACCACCGGCAATGAGAACAGGTAATCGGTACGTCATCGTCGCGACGGATTACTGCACGAAATGGGTGGAGGCCAAAGCCTTAAGAGACAACACCGCTGCGTCAATGGCAAAATTTCTATACGAATACATCTGGTGCCGTTACGGATGCCCAATCGAATTAATAAGCGACCAAGGGGGGAATACCAAGCTACATAGCGCGCTTTGGGCATACCGAACAACATACAAAACGAGCATCCGAATAACACCGTTCCGGTTAGCGTTCCGGTTAGCGGTCATGCCGGTGGAATTCCAAGTACCAAGCTTACGGATCCAGCTACGGGAACGGCTGAACGAGAAGGAGTCGGAGGCAATACGGTTAACAACGTTGTATGAACTCGAGGAACAACGACCGGCAAGCATCCTGCACTTAGAATTGGAACAATGGCGACGGAAAGCATTTGTCGACCGGCACAGGAAAGGAAATGAAAAAATGTTCGAAATTGGCAAGCCGATGTTAGTATTTCAGACCCGGATGGGCAAGATGCCGGGTAAACTACGGTTTATATGGACCGGCCCGTATTGGCTGACACGTGAGTATAATGGGTCCTACCAGTTAGGGACACTTGCTAGCGAAGTGCTAGGCAAATGGGTCAATGGATTCAGATTAAAGCCATATAGAGGACCGATGCCCAAGAACCCATTTGAGCAAAGGACCGACACCGGATCGGGAACCGGTGCGGAAACGGCAACCTGTGAGGGAAACGACAACCACCAAGACGGAGGAGACGGCAAGCCGGTAATTGGGGAGAATGAGGCGACGGAAAACCGTAATGAGGCCGGTAAGGGTCCGATAGGACCAACGGACAAGTATCCTCACACTACATTTAAAAAAAAAAAAAAAAAAAAGCGAGGTATGAACGGACGAGAGAGCGAGGAGCGAAAAGGTACGTAGTGGGCATTTAAGTGCCGCCACAGGACATAATGCTATTTTAGGACACGACGTGCACACGCTCGAAAAAGGCGCCAGAATGCACAGAGAAAAACCACGACGCATGGAGACCTTCTACTTTCGCGAACCCAGGAGCACAGAAGCACCAAGGCGTTGGAAGATCACCAGACGAGAACCTACGCACAGAGAACCCCCGCTTTCTGACCTCTCTCTCTCTCACTCTCACTCTCATCACCATCCAACCTCGCCACCACAATCCGACCTCGACACAGACATGGACCCGCAAACGCTGTCGGAAGCCGCCAAGAAATGGCTAAAGCAACACGGGCTCGAGGGCTTCTTGACGATTAAGGAGGCACCGCCACACAAAGAAGCCGACAAGGTGATCAAAGAAATCGACATAGAGGTCATAACGGCGGAGGTGATCCGTGCGTTAACAGGCCTTCCGGAGGGAGGCATATTCACAATCGACAATCCGACCTCGGAGCAACTCATCAAGTATTTTGGTGAGTACTCCCTAGCCAGCAAGGGCTACCAGACACAGGGCAGCGGAGATATGTTGTTCCGCGAGATTGCCCGTGTGCTCCATGAATACAACCATGTGTACCCTAGACCCCCTGTCATGCCGCAGAACCGGGCAGGGATGATCATTGCCACCTATGAAGGGATCAAGGTGGATTGGCTGGTATTGATCGCAGACGGTTTGTGTGCGGCGATCAAAGATCGTCAGAGGAAAAGACGGCAAAGAAGGCCGAGACGGACGGAGGATATGGCACGCAGTAACGCAGTGGCTCACCTTGCTTGTGCCACCCGTCTAGCCTGTCCAGCCCAAGAAGCGGGGAAGAGTGGCGGACAGCACCCCAAAGACTGCTTCCAAAAGACAACAGTTGTTGGCCTCTAAGGCCACTAAGGGGAAGGCGGTGGATGCAGAACAGGCGGGAAAGGAGAGCGCCAGCCGGAAGCGGCCAACGGATGCGCAGGAGGAACCACCAGTACGGCCCGTAAAGATTACACTCCGCCGACCGGTGAATAGAGAAGCGGACCCCGTGGCGGCGAAAATCAATGACGGGACTCAGGAAAAGGAAATAGAGGAGGAGCCCACGGAGCACCTCCAGCAACGGTCGTCGGCAAGGACCGTTGAGGCTGTCGGGAAACGTTCGCACCCTCAGATGGAGGGAACACTGGTTCCCCATACTAAGATTCCCACGCCAAGGGAGGAACCGGAACCAGTGCGCATGGCACCGGAATCAGAAGCCCCTACACCACTGGCAAGTCCCGTTCCGCCAGAACCGGAAAGGTCAATTCAGCCTCCCTCAGCCAACCAAGAAGAAGCACAAGGGGAACCAGGACAGCAGGGTGGTCCACGGACAGAAACGGAATTGCAACTCGGCGCAATCAGGCAGGACCACCCACCCACAAGCGAGCCCATTCGTCAAACCTCCGTGCAAGCGCAACAACAATGCACCGGTAGCCTGTGGCGGAGCAGTGGGGTATATTGAGGCGGAAGAAAGAGTGCAAAGTGAACGGTTGCTCGTCACAACCGAACAACTAGAGACGGCCCGGTCCAGATTCCAGTGCCTTGAAAAAGACTTGGATCAGGTCACGGCAGAAATGGCCAAAATGGCCTTAATGGCAACACAGATCCAAGCACCAGTGACTCTGATAAGTGTACAGGATAAAGAAACAAACCAACTTGTACATACTAATAAGACCCCAGCAACGGAAACCGTTCCAAAGAGAGATGCGGCACAAGCCCAGGAGCTTGCGGAATTGAGAGATGAACTTGCCGCACAAGAAGCGCTAAGGAGCCGTGAACGGGAATTGAAGACAGCAGCCGAAGCAAAATTAAAGAAGATTGCTGAGAACCTCCGCCGGGCAGAGGAGAGCCTTCGGAAAGGCCATCAAGCTTACGACCAGCTAAGGGAGGAAAAAGACAAAGTGCTGCAGGAAAAGGACAAGCTGCGGAAGATGGCGGAAACGGAAATTGAACGGTTAAAGGAGGAGCTCCGCCAGCAGAAGGACCGCGAGGACCGGGCCCGTCGACAGATCAACGTACGACTCAAGCAAAAGACAGATGATTTTGAGCACCTGCACCCGGACTACAAACGGCTGGAAACAGAGCATAAGGAATGGATGGCCGAGCTCCGGCAGGAAGTTGATCAGGCCACGACGGCGCTTGCCGACGAACGAGCAGAAAATACAAGACGGTTGGACGAGGCGGAGAAGGTCCGGATGGAGCTCCAGAGGCAGCAACAGGAAGAAAGGGAGAGAGCGACAACGGTATTGCAAAAATTACAAAGCACATATCAAGGGCAATTGACGCATTACAAGGAGCAGGCGGACGACAACGTCATAATCATCAAGCAATTGAAGGAGGAACAGCAAGTTGCGGAGATCAAATCGCAGATGGGAACGGTGTCGTGAAGAGTTTCGGCCAGAGGCGGAAACCGGGAAACATTGGCTACATTGGCGGGGTGCAGCATGTGTGCTCACCCTTGTACATTTAGTGTGAATAACGAGGGCACCTTTATGGCGCCGAAGAGTAGTCAAGTCGGGACAGACGATCCCATGTAAGTCGGGATTTATCCCACATTGTAACGCATCCCTCTCCTTGTTCTATAAAAGGAAGGGAGCGCCCTTTGTGAAAGGGTTGCCCATTTTTGTGTTAGAGGGTATACCGTTAGGTTTAGAGTTAGTTTTCTTCTTCTTCTTCTTCTTCTTCTTCTTCTTCTTCTTCGCAGGGAGGTCGACCGTTGAGGGTTGTTTCTGCTCGGTCTCCTGTGCAAGACCCCGCTCTGCGTGACGAGCCCGAGAGCTCCCCGGAAGGCCGCTTGGCAGCAAACTGTTGTTGTAACCTACCCTACCGTGGCCCGGCTCTAGGCCGGGAATGTATTCTCCCCCCCTTTGTAATATACATACAAGTATCCGTCTGTGCATACTCGTGTCTCTGTTTGTGTGGGTGTTTTGGTGTTCCCTTCCCTGCGTTGCCCGTACATAACGGCGTGAGTTGGGTCGGCGCGGTGTGTGTGTGTGTGTGTGTGTGTGTGTGAGTCGGCGTCAAGGGCGCGCTCCCTCTCTTTCTCTCTCTCTTTCTCTCTCTCTTTCTCTCCCTCTCTCGTTTGGTTGCTTCCGGAACGCGTCCGGAATCATCTTCTCGGCTTCCCTTCTTCCCTCGTCCGAGACCCCCGTGGTCCCGCCCTTCTACACGCACGCGCGTAACAACGCGACATCTTTTGGTGAACCCGACGTGAAAGGCGGCAAGGGAGGATGGAGTTGGAAGAAGACGACCTCGCGGTGATGGTGGCTGAAGTGGTGTTGGAGTCGGCACGAGTGGTGATGAGGCGAGAAGCAGCGCAACAAGCGGTTGAGCGAGTGGTCGAAAGAGTCGGCCGTTTCAATGGGGACGAAGTCCCATCTTACTTGGGAGCCTACAACGCGGATATGGAGGAGCGTGGCGTAGACGAGGCATTGAGGCTGGAGTTCTTCTGTCGGGTCGTAGCTGTCCGGATGCATGCAGAATTAAAGGAGCTCCGTGAGGCTCATAGTTCGTGTCAGGAACTAAACGCTCCCCTATATGCAACGCTCGGCCACAACCGAGCTTAGATTCATGCACAGAAAACGGGAAATGAAAGCACGACACAAAGAAGAGAAGAGTACACAGGAGGTTTACGTGGAAAACCCCAAACTAGGGAAAAAACCACGGCAGCTCACACACTGCAAACTATCACTATGTTAGTATGTACAACAGTGAGTTCACAGAGGCAACGACCTCGTGCTCACTGTTGGGATTTCGGTCCCTCCGGATGGGATGTCCGGAGATGAATGACGGCAAGCCCGGTTGCGGTTACGGTGCCGGATGATGAAGACCCCGGCTACGGTGCCGGATGATGAAGACCCCGGCTATGGAGCCGGATGATGAATACCCCGGCTACGGAGCCGGATGCTGAAGACCCCGGTTACGGAGCCGGATGACGAATGTACCCGGAGGGAGATCCGGATGCGGGGACATATTTGTGAATATGTTTGCCAAGAGCCCATGAGGCTATATTTGTAAATAGCCCGAAAGTCATATGTGTATAAATATGACTTAGGGCAAACAGTTTATGTTGTTGCTCATTTTTTTCTGTTTTCCACTAAGAGGGAGCGAAGTGAGAGCAGCCGAGAGAGAGTGAGAGAGAAAGAGGAAGGAAGAGGTCGACGCCTCTGTGTAATACCGCCGCCTGTGGCGAGGACAGTGAGCTCAAGGTCGTCGCCTTGCAGCTCGCCATTGTACATTCCCGCGTATAGTGATAGTTGGAGTCTTGCACTCCCGTGGTTTTTCCCATTTAGGGTTTTCACGTAAAACATCCAGTGTACCCTTCTCTCTATTGTTTTCGTGCATTGTTGTATTTCCCGTTTTCTGTGAATCGATCCAGTTCCTCGGTTGTGGCCGAGCACGGAATTTCGACAAAGTGGTATCAGAGCGACGGTAACACAGAAAATGGAAGGCGCCGGTAGTGGGCCTCCGGGCATGATGGTGCTGAATGCGCAGAATTACGCCGACTGGAAGATCAAGATGGAGGATCTTCTGATTGTTCGGGACCTGTACGAACCGATTGACAGGTCGGAAATACCGAAGGGGGTACTTGAGTCGGAGTGGAAGCTCCTGAACCAGAAAGCCGTAGCGACGATCCGACAATATGTCGATGTAAGCGTTCTACAGCATGTGGCGAACGACACCAACGCATATGAGATGTGGCGGAAGCTGTCGGGCCTCTATGAGAGGAAGAATGCGTTGAACCGGACCTCCCTGATGAGGAAGATAGTGAACCTCAAGTACCGGGACGGCGAGAGTATGGTGGAACACGTAAGCACGTTCATGGGATTCGTGAACCAGCTTGCGGCGATCAAGTTCCCGTTGGAGGATGCAATGCAAGCCATCATCCTGATGTGTACATTGCCGGACAGCTGGGAGAACTTGGTGGTGACTCTCAGCACCTCCTGCACCGAAGATAACTTGTCTCTACAAACGGTAAAGACAAGTATTTTGAACGAAGAAGCGCGTCGGAGAGATAAAGAACCGGTCTCCGACTCGAAGGCGCTGCTTACCGAATCGGAACGGGGAAGACAGTGGAACCGGAGTCCGCAAAGACGGGAGAAGTCGGGGACCCGGTCGCAGTCAAGAGGAAGGCCAACATGCTTCCACTGTGGGAAGCCGGGGCACTTCCGGAAGAATTGTCGGCATTACCGAAAGGACAACGGAGCCGACGACACCGATTCGAAGAAATCACCGGAGAGAAACGGTGCATACCGGGGAGCCACGGACCGGAGAGGTCCGGATCGGCGAGGGCAGGATCGGAAAGGAACGACGGCACTCGCGGCAAGTGAAGAAGAGATAATGCTTATTACCGAAGAGAGGGAGCTGAACCTTGCCGGTGTAGAGATGACCTGGGTGGTCGATTCCGGAGCGTCGTTCCACCTGACCCCGGAGAAGAAATACTTCTCATCCTACACAGCCGGTGAGCACGGCTGTGTCCGGATGGGAAATGAAGGTACGTGCCGGATAGCCGGCATAGGAGACGTGTGGCTGATGACATCAACCGGATGCAAGATGCTGCTGAAGGATGTGCGACACGTTCCGGAGGTCCGATTGAACCTGATCTCGGCCGGGAGGCTAGATGATGAAGGCTACACGGGTAGCATCCGGAACGGTGTCATGAAGTTCAGCAAGGGGAGCCTGATAGTGGCTCGGGCCCGGAAGGTCAACACACTGTACCTGATGAATTCCCGGCTATGTCTGGAAGAGCTGAATGTGGCAGCCGACACTGCCGGTGAGCTGTGGCACAAAAGACTGTGCCACATGAGTGAGAAGGGGATGAAGAGGCTTGCAGAAGACAACCTCATTCCAGTGAAGCATGTGCACCTGGAGAAGTGCACCGACTGCCTGGCCGGTAAGCAAAACCGGACCTCCTTCCACTCAAGGCCACCGACGAGACGTAGCGCACCATTGGAGTTGGTGCACACCGATGTGTGTCAGGTAGAAACGAAGTCGCATGGCGGAGCCCAGTACTTCGTAACATTCATTGATGATCACAACCGGAAGCTGTGGACGGCACCGTTGAAGACAAAGGACCAAGTATTGTCCGTCTTCAAAGAACTCCACGCGAGAGTGGAAAGGGAATCCGGCAAGAAGCTGAAAGCGATACGAGCGGATAACGGAGGGGAATACCGGGGGCAATTCCAGGAGTACTGTCGCTCGAAGGGAATCCGGCTCGAGTTTACTGTGCCGAAGACGCCGGAACTAAACGGGCTGGCCGAGAGGATGAACCGGACCATAATGGAGAGGGTCCGGAGTATGCTGGCGCATGCGAAATTACCCAAGGGGTTTTGGGCTGAGGCAATGTCGACGGCGACATACATGATAAACAGATCACCCTCAGTACCTTTGGACGGAGACACGCCGCAGAAAGTGTGGACCGGTAAGGAAGTGTCCTACCGGCATCTGAAGGTGTTCGGGTGTCTCGCATACGTGCATGTGGCAAAGGACCGGAGAGGAAAGCTAGATCCAAAGACCCGGCCATGCATATTCCTCGGTTACGGCGACGACGAGTTCGGCTACCGAGTATGGGACCCGGTGGACAAGAAGATATTCAGGAGTCGAGACATCATCTTCATGGAGGACAAGACACTCGCCGACTGGGAGTCGGAGAAGAAGATGAAGAGCTCAAAGTCGACCGGTGAGGATAAACTCTACGTGGAGCAGTCCCGACCGGCAAGGGACCGGTTAGCACTCGAGGATCCGGCCGAAGACGGTGAAGAAACAGAACCGGCCGAAGAAGATGAAAATGATACCGGAACCGGCCCCGATCCCGAAATGGATTCGGATGAAGAAGAATCGGAAGAACCGGTTACCGAAGCTCCGGAACGGAGATATCCTCTAAGAGAGAGAAGGGCCCCCCGGAGATTTCCGGAACCAGAGCACGTGCTGCTAACCGACGAGGGGGAGCCGGAGAGCTTTGAAGAAGCAAAGCATGACACCCAGAGCCGCAGGTGGTTGAGTGCCATGCAGGACGAGATGGATTCCCTGCATGAGAACCACACATATGAACTTGTGGAGTTGCCGAAAGGAAAGCGGGCACTTCGAAACAAGTGGGTGTTCAAGCTGAAACCGGGAGATGCCGGAAACCCCCCGAGATACAAAGCCAGGATCGTGGTGAAGGGGTTTCAGCAGAAGAAGGGCGTCGACTTCGACGAGATATTTGCCCCGGTAGTGAAGATGACCTCCATCCGGACGGTGCTGAGCATAGCGGCAAGCATGGACCTCGAGGTAGAACAGATGGACGTGAAGACGGCATTCCTTCACGGTGACCTCGAAGAAGAGATCTACATGCAGCAACCGGAAGGATTCGAGAAGAAAGGGAAGGAGCACCTGGTATGCCGGTTGAAGAAGAGCCTTTATGGACTGAAGCAGGCTCCCCGGCAATGGTACCGGAAGTTCGACTCCTTCATGACCGACGAAGGGTACCACAAAACGCAGTCCGATCACTGCGTGTTTGTGAAGAAGTTCGAAGGAGGAGACTTTCTAATACTCCTCCTATACGTGGACGACATGTTGATCGTCGGACGGGACCAGGTCAAGATATGGATGCTGAAGAAGGCTCTTCACCGAACCTTCTCAATGAAGGACCTGGGTCCGGCGAGGCAAATACTAGGGATGCACATCATCCGGGACCGGAAGAAGAAGCAGTTGTGGCTGTCACAGGAGAAGTACGTGACAAAGGTGCTTCACCGGTTCAACATGTCGGAAGCAAGACCGGTCGGGTCAACCCTCCCGGCAAACTGCAAGTTGTCCAGCAAGCAGAGCCCCAAGACAAAGGCTGAGAAGGAGGACATGATGAAAGTACCATATGCCTCTGCCGTCGGAAGCTTGATGTACGCAATGGTGTGTACAAGACCGGACATAGGATACGCAGTCGGAGTGGTGAGCCGGTACATGAGCAATCCCGGCAAAGACCACTGGAACGCGGTCAAGTGGATACTCCGATACCTGAAGGGCACGGCAAACGTGTGCCTCCGATTCGGCTCCGGTAAGCCCGAACTCGACGGCTTTACCGATTCGGATATGTCGGCTGATGAAGATACCAGCCGGTCCACATCAGGGTATGTGATGACGTATGCAGGGGGAGCTGTTTCGTGGCAGTCGAGGTTGCAGAAGACGGTTGCGTTGTCAACCACGGAGGCGGAGTACATGGCGGCTGTTGAAGCCGGCAAGGAAATAATATGGATGAAGGACTTCATTAGAGAGCTCGGTATCCGGCAAGAGGAGTACCGACTCTACTGCGACAGTCAGAGTGCCATCCACCTTGCGAAGAACGCGGCCTATCACTCCCGGACGAAGCACATCCAGCGAAGATATCACTGGATCCGGGAAAGGATAGAAGACCAGGAGTTCATGCTGACGAAGATCCACACGGAAGAGAACGGGTCAGATATGCTGACCAAAGTGCTCACACCCGACAAGCTGGAAGCGTGCCGGAAGAGGGTCGGATTGGAGAGACATCCCATGCCGAAGTGAAGGGGGAGTTTGTTGGGATTTCGGTCCCTCCGGATGGGATGTCCGGAGATGAATGACGGCAAGCCCGGTTGCGGTTACGGTGCCGGATGATGAAGACCCCGGCTACGGTGCCGGATGATGAAGACCCCGGCTATGGAGCCGGATGATGAATACCCCGGCTACGGAGCCGGATGCTGAAGACCCCGGTTACGGAGCCGGATGACGAATGTACCCGGAGGGAGATCCGGATGCGGGGACATATTTGTGAATATGTTTGCCAAGAGCCCTTGAGGCTATATTTGTAAATAGCCCGAAAGTCATATGTGTATAAATATGACTTAGGGCAAACAGTTTATGTTGTTGCTCATTTTTTTCTGTTTTCCACTAAGAGGGAGCGAAGTGAGAGCAGCCGAGAGAGAGTGAGAGAGAAAGAGGAAGGAAGAGGTCGACGCCTCTGTGTAATACCGCCGCCTGTGGCGAGGACAGTGAGCTCAAGGTCGTCGCCTTGCAGCTCGCCATTGTACATTCCCGCGTATAGTGATAGTTGGAGTCTTGCACTCCCGTGGTTTTTCCCATTTAGGGTTTTCCACGTAAAACATCCAGTGTACCCTTCTCTCTATTGTTTTCGTGCATTGTTGTATTTCCCGTTTTCTGTGAATCGATCCAGTTCCTCGGTTGTGGCCGAGCACGGAATTTCGACACTCACGATCCTCGCCACAGGCAGCGGTTACAACAGAGGCAACAACCTCTTTCTCTCTCTCTCTCTGTACACAGTTACGCGCTCTCTCTCTCCTTGCACCAACAAGAATGACCAACCAGCTCTAAAAGTCTGCCCTAAGTCATATTTATACTAATATGACTTTTCGGCTATTTACAAATATAGCCACAATGGACTCTCAGAAACATATTTACGAATATGTCTCTTCATCCGGTGAGCATTCCTCACCAGGTTTGCACCATCCGGCTCTCCGTAGACGGGTACTCCTCATCCGGTTCTCACCGGGTCTCCACCATTCGGTTCTCCGTAGCCGGGTCTGCACCATCCGGCTCTCCGTAGCCAGGTCTGCACCATCCGGCTCTCCGTAGCCGGGTACTCCTCATCCGCACTGTCCTTCTCCCTTCCTATCCGGAGGGACCTGTCTCCCAACAGTTCATGGGAGGCCTTCGAAGAGGCGCTCCTGAAGGCATACGGAGGACGGCGGAAGAGTCGGGGACGACACGACTTCGACCAATGGGTAGCATCGGCAAAGACCCATTGGGGCGCGACCAAGGCGTTCTAAGAGTTCGAGCGACGGCTTGCTCGGCTCCCGGAGCGGGAACAAGGTTTGGTGGGGACAGACAAGGTCCTATTGTTCGTCAAGTCGATCGACCGAGCGGAACGGGAGGCCATCAGGATGGAGCTCGAAGACGATGACAGAGCGAATGGGCTTACGGAGGACTGGTCGAAGGTCGGAAGGGTGTGCCAACGGCTAGACGATGAGCGAGCCGAGAAGGCTAAGTGGAAGACGCGCGACGGCGTGCCATCACAGCGGGACTAGGCTGAACGGCAAAGGGAGTTGGCAAGGGTCGGCGTTGGGGCCAAGGTGGCGATGCTCGAGGAAGAGGGAAGATCGAGGCCCCAAGCTAAGACCGAGGAGACGGTCTTGCCCCACGAGATGGCGGAAGATCGATACGATGGTACCACGGGAGAAGGTGCGGAACAAAACGCCCTCTCGACTTGCGGAGAATTGCCGACTGAGGACAAGGTCAGGAGCGGAGAAGAGCGCTCCACGGGGATTCCGGAGACTCCAGTGATCGTGCCCGTGTGCCGACATGAGACCGGAGAGAAGGGAGGCGCCGGCGAGGAGTCCTGGCACGATGCCATCGAAGATGGATGGGAAACGGCTTGCGAGGAGGCCGAGGACGGAAGAGGCACAAGAAGATCGGCATTCCGATTCGGAAGAAGCATAATCCGGTCGTGGATTGTTCGACCAAGGCCGGATTCGGCATGAAGGTGCCGATACGGAAGAGGGTGCGGGACGAGCCACCCTCTTTTACATGGGGAGAAAGACCGATCGGGCGATGGTCGAGAATTCGAAGGAAGGTGATCAAAGGTTCGGAACGAGTCTGGCAAGGTCGGCATCGGAGCCGAAACTCTGGACATTGGAGAATCAAGCTCAGGCGGGGCTTGATTGATCACAGAGCGTATGCTATCCACCGACACCACTAAAAGGGGCGGTGGTCCGGATGAGTCACCGAAAGACGTTGCAAAAATCGGTTACCCCACGTCCTATCCGGATACTTCGGCAGTTCGGTCGACGTGGCAACGTGAGACCGAAAGAGATGGAGGATGGAGGCGAGAACGCGAAGAGGAGAGAAACGACAAGTTCAGGAGAAGTACAAGGGATGAAGAGAACAAAGACCGGTCCCATGAGATCTTCGCACCAATCCGGCGGTTGGCCCGAGTGCCGGCGTGAGTCCTATAGGAGAGGTCAATGGCGACAGGAAAACGGGACCCGGCAATCCGGAGAATGACGAACGGACCCGGACGAGAACCGGGCGGAGCGGACTCCCAGATAACCATTCCGGGAGGGAGGAAGAGAGCAGGCCTACGAAGAGGCCGGGAACAACCCTTCGTTTCATGCTCGGTGTTGTGGCCGCCGACAATTTGGAGCTGATTCAGCTAGATGTGAAAACGGCATTCCTCCACGGTGATCTAAAGGAGGAAATCTACATGGAGCAGCCGAAAGGCTTTGTGGCCACCGGTCAGGAACATCTAGTCTGCCGACTCAGGAAGAGTCTTTACAGCCTAAAACAGGCACCCCGACAGCGGTACAAGAAGTTTGACGATTTCATCCAGTCGGTCGGCTTCTCCAAGAGCGATGAGGACCACTGCCTCTTCACCAAAACTGCTCAAGACGGTTCTCCCGTCTTCCTCATCATCTACGTGGACGACATGCTACTCTCCAGTCGACATACCGGAGAGCTCACCGAACTCGTACGGAAACTGCGATTGAAGTTTGCCATGAAGGACCTCGGTCCAGCAAGACACATACTCGGAATGAAGATTAGTCGAAATCGCGCCAAAAGACAGCTTTTTCTGTCTCAAACCAACTACATCAGACGTGTCTTGGAGCGCTTCAACATGCAATCGGCCAAGTCTGCTTCGACCCCGCTCCCCATTCATCTTCGGCTTTCTCAACGAGACTGCCCGACATCCGGTCTGGAGGGGGAAGACATGAAGTTGGTACCGTATGCACTGGCAGTAGGCTCTCTAATGTACGCGATGGTCGCGACACGGCCTGATATTTCTCACGTCGTAGGAGTCATCAGCAGATTTATGCACAATCCCGGCCGATCTCACTGGAACACAGTTAAGCATGTGTTCAGATATTTAGTTGGCACAAAAGACCACGGCATCCTTTTCGGTCCGAACTCAACTTCAGGCGTAGTCGGTTACACCGACTCGAACTTCGCCGGCTGTGTGGACAGTCACAAGTCAACAACCGGATATTGCTTTAAATTCAGCAATGGAGCAATCTCGTGGAAGTCGAAACTCAAGGAGTGCACAGCCACCTCAACGACCGAAGCAAAATATGTAGCTGCCTCCGACGCAACGAAAGAAGCTTTATGGCTCGGTCGGTTGGCGCACACGTTTCGGCAAGTCAACTCCGACTCGGCTCCAGTTGTCTACAGCAACAGTCAGAGTGTTGTTGCTTTGTCGAAAAATCCGGTTCATCACAATGCCTCCAAGCATATCGAAGTTCGATATCACTTCTTTCGGGACTGCGTCATTTCCGGGAAAATTGGTTTAGAGAAGATATCCACAACCGATAATGTCGCAACTCTTCGGCAACAGATGGGCGTAACAACATATCGGTCCGGTTGAAGCCGGACATAGCGCAGGACGGTTTCGGACAACAGACATCGGTTCACTGACGATCGGTTTCAGCTTTTCCGACCCGACCAGTTCGGTCTTCTGTCTACGGATCATGCCGATTTGAACAAAACCGACCCGTTTGAGAACCTATGCCTATACCTGTATTTTTTAGACAACCTATGTATACGCCCATTACGGGGGAGTGTCGAATACAAATGTATAATGGACGTATTCACACTATCCTCTTAGAGAGCCCAAGTTCGGGCTATTTCTGTAAATAACATAAAGGGCAGTTGCCCTAAGTGAGTCACTATATAAAGTGACTTTGTAACCTTTTGTAAAGGTTGGTTGTTCATTGTTGTAACGGTTGCCCCTTTAAGAATATAGATATATTCTTTGTGCCTCTCTCTCTCTCTCTCTCTCTCTCTCTCTCTCTCTCTGTGTGTGTGTACATAATTTGTTCTTGCCTCTCTCATACGCAAGTATTTTCTTCCTCATAGATTCATACTGTGTGATCTCTTCCGCACTGACGGCCTTGTTCATCCCCTACAAGGATGACATGCAAAACTCATGCTCAACGTAGTTTCTAGCTTCTTAAAGACCTGAGTCCAAAAGTCACTAGTAAACTTGGAATCTCTGTCACTAATAATATCAATCAGTAATCCATAAAAGCAAAATAACTCATCAACAAATTGATAAGCCAATTCTTGAGCGGTTACCGTGGTTTTGGTAGGAATAAATCTAGGCAAATTTGTTAGTCGGTCAATGACAACCCAAATGACATCATGACCCCTCTATGTACGAGGTAAACTAACAATAAAATCCATCAGATACTTTCCCATTTGATGTTGGGAATATCTAAGGGATACAAAAGACCAACAACTTTAAATCATTCTAACTTATTAATCTAACATTGTAAGCATTGAGTTACGTATTTATGCACGTCAAAGCACATCGTAGGCCAGAAAAAAGTACTCGAGATGAACATGAGTTTGCGTTGTATTCCAGAATGACCAGAAGATGGTGCATCATGACATTGATGAATAATTTTCTATTTCACGTTTGGTAAATCTGGAACACAAACCTTTCCACTACAGTAGAGCAAACCATTTGTAATGTGAAAGGTCGCCTTCGAGGATAGGGTGCTAGTAACGACATCTAAACTAGATTTGGCTTTCGTCCAATATTTCGAGAAATAACTGTCATCAAGGTATTTCCCTCGAAAGTGATCTAAAAGATCAAATTTTATTTTCGTGAAACTAAGCATGTTAACTTCTTTAATGCATCTAAGAGCATCCGCAAAGGTGTTCATAGAACCCTTGCGATACCATATGGAAAAATCAAAATCTTCCATAAGGTCAACCCAAAGAACTGATCACATAAGAACTGGCTGGTCACATAAATACTTCAATGATTGATGGTCCATTGTAACACAAATTGATTTCCATAGAGACAGTGCCTCCATGTTTTTAGTGCATGTGTTACCATGAACAAATATTTCTTTTGAACCGAATATCGCGATTGAGTAATGTCAAGCTTCTTACTTTCAAAAGAAATAAGGGGACTGCCATGATAAAGTACGACACCAATAGCATAATCACTAGCATTGTTTTCGATTGCGAAAGTTTTGGAAGGGTCCAATAATAGAAGAGTTGGAGCTTGACACACATATTCTTTGAGTGTCTTAAATTATGTGTCAAGTAGTTCATTCCATGAAATTGGTTTGACAAACTTACGTGGATGACCTTTTAAAAGGTTAGTTCATGGCATATCATTTTGGAATAGTTACAAATTGATTTACGTTGTTGCGTTGTTACGCGCGTGCATGTGGAAGGGGCAGGACCACGGGGATCTTGGACTAGGGAGAAGAGGAGAAAGGTTAAGACAACGAATGGAAGATTAGCTCATAGCTCAAGAGGAGAAGAGAACGAATATGACATTATGATAGAAGAAGATGAAGAAGATGGAGTCAAGATACTCAACAAGAAGTTCGATTAAGAAAACATAAACGCTTTACAATGGTGGCCGCCATGGCCGCACCAAACGACTGTAAGAAAACCCTAAAGGAAAACCCAAGAAGAAAACCCTAACCGAACCCTAACGCTCGACCTATGTGGTATACCTCGCACACTCAAAATAGGCAACCCCCACAATGGTGCCTTCTCTCTCCTTTTATAGCACAAGGAGGGAACACCGTTTACAAAAGTGAGACTAAAATATCCCCTTTCATTCAAAGGGGATATTTGCCTTGATTTGGGGGAGGGTGAGATTGATGGCCCCTTAACTCCCACCTCCTCACAAACAACTAGGTACCTATGTACCGCATAGTGCCTCTCTCTCTCTCTCTCGCGTGGATGTGCGTACAACCACATCACCTTTATACCTTTATTACTATTACAAATACATTATGTACGTGTGCAACGTTGCACATCGCTCTTTGGCTCTCGTTGCTCGGGTTTCCGCTTGTGGACGAAAATCTTCACGATAACGTAAAAATCCAACAAATCCTAAGAATGAGCGAAGTTCACGAATATTACGGGGAATGGGCCAAAGTTTAACCTTTTCAATACGAGAAGGTTCAATTTCAACGACATTTTTCGTAATTAAACGACCTAGGTACACAATTATAGAATTTTGGAAAAAATACATTTTGAATGTTTTGCATAGAAAGAGTTGTCCCGCAACTTTTGCAAAACAAATCGTACATGTTGAACATGATCTTGCAAGGTACGACTATAAATGAGAATATCATCCAAGAAGACGACAACAAAATCATCGAGTTCATCTCAGAAAACATCATTCATCGCTTTGTTGGAATGTGGATGGAGCATTAGTCAACCCGAAATGCATTACTAAAAACTCATAATGGCCATAACATATACGTAAAACGGTTTTAGGAATATCATCTTCGGCAATGCGAATTTGATGATACCTGTTCATAAGTCAATTTTCGTAAAATATCGGGCCCCATGCAAACGATCAATCATATCATCGACACGAGGTAATGGATATGCATTTTTAATTGTCATCTTATCCAAACAACGATAGTTAATACACATTTGCCATGAACCTTCCTTCTTCTTAACTAAAAGAACCGGTGCACCCCATGTTGATTTACTATACCTAATGTGGCCCATACTCAAGTATTCCTTAACTTGTTTAGCGATCTCATCCTCTTCTAATCAACTAAGTCGATAAGGTGGAATGCTCAAAGGAGCAGCACCCGGAATTAGCTCAATCCGATGGTCCACATTATGTTGTCGTAGTGTAATTCGCACACTACGTGAAAAATTACATTTTTGGTCTCTCCGGATAGGACATGGAGTACCCGGTGAGAACCGGAAGAAGGAACCGGTAAGGACCGAAACCGATAAGGAGACCCAGCAAGAGCCGGATGAAGAAGGCCGGTGAGAGTCTCTCACCGGATGAAGAGACATATTTGTAAATAGAAGAAAGTATAAAAATATATATATTACATGCATAGGGCAAGATTCGGACCTTGCACCTCCATGTTAATAATGTTAAGCCTTATCATTATACTAGCATATTATGAATTTTAAAGTTATACTAAACTTTATCCCATGTAAAATTTCTAGACATGCATGGTACAAAAAGTTATTCATGCATAGACACTCGAGTTAAAAGAAAAGATGAGATAGAAAGCTAATCATGCACATGCAGTGTGCATGAAAACTAAAGATAGAAAAAGCATGATGCTTGCATGTGATAAACTTAGACTCTTCCAACACTATATAAGGAAGAGAGAAAGAGGTTGTTGATTATTTTTACAAGGGTTGATTAATATAATATAATCGTGGGATCCACGAGTTTGCTAACTATTTTCCTCTCTTAATTTGAGTACTCACTAATACGCTATACTCGTGGGATTCACAAGTTTTTCATATCTTTCTTTCTTACAATATATTTCATATTCTTAATTGCCTTAGAATTTTCTTTCCTCCTAATCCAAAACCCCAACGGTTCCCACCCGACTCACGCGACGATCCGGAGTCGCAAGGCACGACAACGTTGTAGTGGTAAAGCGGCAATTCATTAGGACACATGTCTTGAAAATTTTCTAAAATAGAGTCGAGTAATTGACGTTCATAATGTGGTAATTTTGTAGTACAAGATTAAAATAATAAAATTGAAGCTCAAGATCAATTACACACGTATAAATTGATGAACTGGAATACTCACTTAAAGATTTATAAGAGAAGGAAGTTTGGAACATTGAATAAAATGTTTACAATTATTAAGTTCCAATGTGATTGAGTGATTAACCCAATCAATAGACAAATAAGGGTTTTTATTAAAAAACCAAGGGTATCCTAAAATGACATCTACGGATTGTAGTTTCATAACATGAAAATCAAGCTTCTCTATATAGGTATCTATTTGAATTGGCAGTTGACAAACAATGCCATTGATGTATTGGACGCCTCCATTTGCCAAGTGAACTTGATAGATATGATCACTTGCTTTTATGTGGAGTTGCATTTGTTGCACCAATTGATCATAAAGAAAATTGTGAGAACTACCAGAATCAAACAAGAAATGTGCTTGTATTCCATTGATATACCCGAGTGCTTGGAGTAAATCATTAGGTCTAAGTAAATGTGAAGGAAAAGTGCATTCACATGAGCTTAAGTGGTTGGTATGAACTTCAACAACATCAACAGACTCAACTATGTGACTCGTAGATTTGTCTTGAGGAGGGGTGTGTTGGGAACTGAGACCGTCAATGCGGAAACATCAACAACACCTTGAGGTGCACGTCACCAAGTGCACAAAAAAAGGCAATATCAAAGAACAGAATGAGAGAGAGAGAGAGAGAGAGAGAGACAAAGAGGCACATAATATGTAACTATATTATTCAAGCTCCAAGTTACAAATGAATGGCGGCATTAACCAAGATGAACAACAACTTCTTGAACTAGGTTACAGAGCACGTTATATACTAACTAGACTAGGGCAACTGCCCTTTGACATATTTACAAAGATGTCCTAAACCTAGATTGTCCAAAGGGACAGTGTGAATACGGCCATTAGAGACTCGTATTCGACACTCCCTCGTAATGGGCGTATACACAAAAAATCCGTAAAAAGAAAATATAAGAATTACAGATTATCGAACATATCGGTTTTGTAGAATTACCAAAATCCGAGAACAGAAGGCTAAGTCGGCCGGGGTCGGAAAATATGAAGTCGAGCTTCGAACCGTCGATGTTGATTGTCTGAGAATGTCCGACTCAATCAGACTGATTTTTCCTGATGCCCATCTAGTGCCGAAGGGATCGAAATCGATCCACCGAAAGACACTTGGTCATCCCATCTACGACATTATCAAATGTAGGTATCTTTTCGAGGTCGATTTTCCTTGAAATGACACAATCCCAAACAAAGTGACCTATCGAACGTCGATATGCTTGGAGGCGTTGTGATGAACCAAATTTTTCGATAAAGCAACAATACCCTGACTGTCACTATAGACAACCGGAGCCTAGTCGGAGTCAACGTCGAAACATGCGAGCCAGGCGACCGAGCCATAAGGCCTCTTTCGCCGCCTCAGATGTGGCTATGTACTCAGCCTCGGTCGTTGGCAGTGCACTCCTGAAGTTTCGATTTCCACGAAATCGCTCCATTGCCGAATTTGAAACAGTATCTGGTTGTTGATTTTCGATTGTCCACATAACCGACAAAGTCTGAGTTGGTGTATCCAACTACACCTAAAGTGTCATTTGGGCCGAATAGGATGCCATAATCTTTTGTGCCCACTAGATTATCTGAACACATGCTTGATTGTGTTCCAGTGCAATCGAACGAGATTATGCATAAATCTGCTCATGACCCCAACAACGTGAGCAATGTCAAGCCGTGGTGTGACGTACATCAAGGAGTCGATTGTCGGTGTATACGGTACCGACTTCATGATTTGCCTCTGCAGACCGAATGTCGGGCACTCTCGCAAAGACAACCGAAGACTAATTGGGAGCGGGGTCGAAGCAGATTTGCCTAATTGCATGTTGAAGCGTTCCAAGACACGTCCAATATAATTGGATTGAGACAAAAACAGTCGTCGTCGATTTCGATTCCGACTTATCTTCATCTCGAGAATGTGTCTTGCCCAACCGATGTCCTTCATGACAAACTTCAACCGCAATTTATGAACATGTTTGGCGAGTTCTCCGACATGGCGACCACAAAGTAGCATGTCGTCCATGTAGATAATGAGGAAGATGGGAGACACATCTTGAGTTGTTTTGGTGAAGAGGTGGTGGTCCTCATCGCTCTTTGAGAAGCCGTCCGATTGGATGAAGTCGTCAAACTTCTTATACCATTGTCTCGGTGCTTGTTTCAAGCCGTATAGGCCCTTCATGAGTCGTTAAACTAGACGTTCCTGGCCGGATAGCACGAAGCCTTTCGGTTGTTCCATATAGCTCCAAGTCCTTAGTTGCCACTACTCCACGTAGGAATCGAATGGTGGTCCTTTTCACTACTGGTGAAAAGATTTCGTTGAAGTCGACGCCATATTCCTGTCAGAAACCCTTTGCTACTAGTATAGCCTTGAATTTTGGAGTGGTCAAATCAGACGTCTCTTCTAATCTGTAGACCCACTTGCACGGAAGTGCACACCAATTTTTCTATAGTTCGAACAAGTCCAAGTCTTGTTTGCCCGAATGGAATGTATTTCCGACTCCATCTCCAGATGCCATGTGGCTGAATCGGTTGACGTTGATGCTTCTTCGTATGACGTTGGTTCGCCGACGTCCGTGAAGAAGACTCCAGGAGAGTACCTCTCTGAGGGTTGCGTCAATCTCTCGTATCGTCGAGGTATGACTGGACTAGTCGCGTCGGGTGTCGGAGTCAAATGGTCCAAAACCAAATCATTCGGTTGTGCCGAGTCAATGCTAGAGAATTCGGCTACCCGTGAAGCCGACCTCATGTTATGGGTTGGGCCTTCATGAAGGGTTGGAACATTTGAAAAAGTAACCATTCGGACTTCAATTGGCCTTTCGGCCGTCTTTGTATAGCCGAATCATTAAACACAACATTCGAACTTCGGACGGTCTATCTGTGGTCGGGGTCCTAGAGTCAGTATTTGATCTCGTCGTCTAGTCCATAGCCAAGGAAAATACATTTCCTGGACCTCGGTTCTAATTTGTGGCGGTCGTCTTTCAGTATGAGGGCGTATGCCTCGCATCCGAAAATCCTCAACTTGTCGTAATTCAGCTTGCTGTCGGTCCATAATTCCAGAGGTGTTCGAAGTCCTCGAGGCCTACTCGGCGACATGTTGAATAAGTGTATTGCCGTAAGTAGGGCCTCTACCCAAAAGCCATCTGACAGTCCAGAGTGTTGGAGCATGGAGACTATCCGTTCTTGAATTGTCTTATTCATGCGCTCAACAATTCCGTTCTACTCCTAACTATAGGGTGTCATGTATTCGTTGTCGAATGTCATGCTGTCGGCAAAATTTGACGAATTCTTCAGACTTGAACTCTCCTCCATTGTCGGTCCAAAGGCATTTGAGCTTTCGACTGGACTAATTCTCTACCATTGCGAGCCATTCGGAAAGGACCGGAACACCCGATCGTTGGTTCTCATCGGGTAAGCCCACATCTTCCAAGTTGTGTCGTCAATGAAACTATGAAGCTCCACCAACGAACAAATGTGGCATCGGGCCATACACATCCGAATGGACTAAATCAAGTGGACTTGATTCTCTTGGCGATGTCATCGTGTGTGAGGTTGTGGCATGCTTGCCATACTAACAATGCTCGCAAAATTGGTGATCCGAGAACGAGAGTTTGGGGATATATCCAGCTGGATAAATGTGTGATGTCAGCCTTGCTGAGGTGTCCGAGTCGTCCATGCCATAATGATGACACAAGAATATCAACCAGGAACAAGTCACCCTACCCTCTCTTAGTGTGACATATAACAAGTACAGAGAATGTACTTTCGGTCCTCGAGCAGGAGGTTCCCCCTGTGGAGTGTCCACCCTCCTGATGAGAAGGTAGCACGGATGCCATCTTCGTCCAATTGTCTAACTGAGATCAAAGGACTTGAGAGTTCAGGTATATGTCAAACATTGTGTAGTACTAATGTAGAACTACATGGGAGATTGACCTCTACAGTGTCGATTTCGATAATAACGCAATCCTACGAAAGCCCGACTCGTACTGAGTCGGAGTGTCAGGCCGAATATTGCCGAAACTGGGATTTGTGAGGGGTCACATGGTAGGACGCACCCAAATGCAAGAGCCATGTGCTCGATTTGTCAGTCATAAGCAAAACTTCTTATTTGACTGGATTTTCAATGGATAGTATGTTCGATTCATTCGACAATACTTCGGCTAAGGAGTCGACGTAATTGACCTCCTCATGCCAGCCACTTTTCTAATCAGCTCGTTGAGCTTTATCATTCTTAGCTTTGAGTGTTCGGCTATCAGCTTTGATGTGCCCGAGTTTCTTGCAATAGTTGCAGATTTGATTTTCTCGGGACTTGCTCCAACTTCACTGATTATTCGGCTATCGGGAAGAACTTCCTCAACTATTCGGTCAGTCGGCCGAACCTTCTACTACATAAGCTTCATCTGCCGAATCTTTTGCAAACAATTTCCTCCAAGCTGCTTCAGTCAGTATTGCGCTCGTAACTTCGGAGTACTTCACAGCGGTAGAAGCATTTTGCACACGGTTGTGACGAAAGTTTCCCGCGAAGGGGGGAGACTACTCATGAGCAATATTACTTTTAGTTCATCTTCGATTGTCGTCCCCTGAGCCGAAATCTGGGAGCTTAAACTTTCGTACTCTTTCAGGTGTGCCTAGACTAAGTCGGATTCTTTCATCCGCAGGTTTTAGAGGCGCCGAATCAAATATATCTTTGTGGCGGCGACCTTCTTCTCATAAGTGTCTGACAATGTCTTCCATAGTTGAAAGGTTGTCGAACATGATTGCACTGTGAAGTACACTGACTTCGACAGGTGCATCCGAATGTTGGCTCGAACAATTCTATCAAGTTTCGTCCACTCATTAGACTTGATTTCTTCTAGAGGGTTTTCGTTCTCGACTTGATCTATCTAACCCGTGACTATTAGATAGTCTTTCATCTACTCCTTCAAGAAGTTGAAGTTCGGTCCGTCGAACTTCCTTAGACTCATCTCTGATGAGCCAGATGTTGATGTCATCAGTGTTGACTTGTTAGAATTTGTTCAGAGTTGACTGCAAACGGTGGTGGGATGCAGCCGACTGACTCACCTGATATTGTTCTAGTTAGATTCGAACACAAGTCGAATCGGATTCCGACTTATTGTTTCGTCCACTCATTCGACTTGATTTCTTCTAGAGGGTTTTCGTTCTCGACTTGATCTATCTGACCCGTGACTATTAGATAGTCTTTCATCTGCTCCTTCAAGAAGTTGAAGTTCGATCCGTCGAACTTCCTTAGACTCATCTCTGATGAGCCGGATGTTGATGTCATCAGTGTTGACTTGTTAGAATTTGTTCAGAGTTGACTGCAAACGGTGGTGGGATGCAGCCGACTGACTCACCCGATATTGTTCTAGTTAGATTCGAACACAAGTCGAATCGGATTCCGACTTATTGTTTCGTCCACTCATTCGAATTGATTTCTTCTAGAGGGTTTTCATTCTCGACTTGATCTATCTGACCCGTGACTATTAGATAGTCTTGCATCTGCTCCTTCCAGAAGATGAAGTTCGATCCGTCGAACTTCCTTAGACTCATCTCTGATGAGCCGAATGTTGATGTCATCAATGTTGACCTGTTAGAATTTGTTCGGAGTTGACTGCAAACGGTGGTTGGATGCAGCCGACTGACTCACCCGATATTGTTCTAGTCATATTCGAACACAAGTCGAATCAGATTCCGACTTATTGGCGAATTCTGTCTGAAGTGATTACAGTCAATTGACTTAGCCGAATTGGACATGAACGTGCCAATTAGCCAATTGGATTTCGAATGTCAATTTCAAGAAAATACAAATCACATATTATATGCTAATTATCCAGGCCAATCCTGTTTCGAATGACTACGATGATGAGAGGGACGGAGCCGACTGTCCTCCCGAATGTTGTCTAGTCGAATGAGGCACGAATGGGGGTTGTGATTATGACATGCAAATAGATTGTGTCTAACCTGGTAAAGCATGATCTCGAAGGCCAATTTGATGGAGATTCCAGTCCTAGTGGCTCCAATCACAGAGGCAAGTTACTTTAAGAGTGATCTAGCGAAGCAAAGTGCCAATCTTCAGTTTTCTTTCTCTTCTCCATATGAGATCTTGAACTCAGGTTCTTCAAGGGAGACGAAGCAAGAATATTGTTGAAGACTGATGACGGCTGGCAGCGAGTTGAAGAACCTGGCTCTGATACTAGATGTTGGGAACTGAGACCGTCAATGTGGAAAAATCAACAACACCTTGAGATGAAGATCACCAAGTGCACAAGAAAAGGAAAGGTCAAAGAACAGAATGAGAGAGAGAGAGAGATTAAAACGAAGACATATTTCGAATGGGACATGTTTTTTCTGTATGGTGGTTGAAGAAGATGCCAGACATAGGTTCATCTTCCGTTTCGTGTTAAGGTGTTTCTTTGGCGTGTGATTGTTGGTGGGTTGCCTTTGGCGATGTCCTTAAAACGAAGACATATTTCGAATGGGACATGTTTTTTCTGTACGGTGGTTGAAGAAGATGCCATACATAGGTTCATTACATGTTCAGTTGCTAAAGCCATTTGGGTGATTATGTCACAAATTTCGGTATCGATAATAAGAAATATTTTGTCACCTTATAAATAGGTTTTTATGGATGAGGATAAAGTTATGCCCACATCATCGTATAAGGTTGTTTTTTATTACCTTAGATATTGGGCGATGTGGTTTAATTGGACCATGAGAAATGAGTTCTTGTTTGATGGACTTCATGGGATAATACAACAACTTCGTAGGATGAAAGGGAAATTGATTTGGCAATTTTCACAGCTATGTTGTATGGGGGCGTTGTCCCTAGAGGAGATAGACTTATGTCATCAAGTTTTACAACACTTGAGAGGGTTTCCCTTGCACTATCACTATTTATGAAGTGGTGAAGATAGCAAGGGTTGTAATATCATCTTGTTTTAATAACAAACATTGATTTGCGAAAAGAGAGAGAGAGAGAGAGAGAGTCAAAGAGGCACACAATATGTAATTGTATTATTCAAGCTCAAAGTTACAAATGAATGGTGGCATTAACCAAGATGAACAACAACTTTTTGAACTATGTTACAAAGCCCGTTATATACTAACTGGACTAGGGCAACTGCCCTTTGACATATTTACAAAGATGTCCCAAACCTAGACTGTCCAAAGGGACATTGTGAATACGGCCATTAGAGACCCGTATTCAACAAGGTGTTTGTTGACTTCCTCTCAAGACAATGACAAGTATCCTTTATGTGGCCCCGCTTCTTGCCATACGCACAAAAGAGGGTTTGTTTCTTTGGCCCGCGGTCAAGAGTGTCACTAGATTGCTTACATTTCCCAATGAACTTGATATTCAAAGTTTTGGCGAACTCAGTTTTATTGTGGTCTTTCTTGGAAGTCCTATGGTACCGAAGTACAATGTTGAGTGCTTCCTCAAAAGTTGTGGGGTCCTCGTCATGGACAATCCAATGGTAATCCCCATTGGGAATACCATTCAAAAAACAAGCAACAAACCATTTCTTACCTGTTAAGAGCTTGGTTAACAACACAACCAGTCAGGAATAAGAGCGCATCAACAAGGACGTAGTATGTGTTGAAGGATCTACGAAGAGGAAAAGAAGCAAAGAGGCGCCCAAGTGTGAAAGTCCCATACCCTAAACGTGAATGCTATATAAACCACATAGTAGTGGCTTTGTAAGGGTTCTCCCATTTTGTAAAGATCTCCTTATTGATTAAGAGCTAGAGTTTCCTCTCCTCCTTCTTGTAACCATTGAGCTTAAGAGAGATTAGTGAAGTGTTTAGTTAGAGAACACTAATCTCTCTTCCTTGTTGGTGCTAGACCTCTTAGCTAAGAGGCTTAATAAACATATTCATTACTCTTGTCGTCTATATTCATTACCCTATTGTCTGTGAGAGTGAGCTTGAGAGAGTGAGAGAGATATTGTGCTTAATCATCCATTAATCGTTAAGGGAGTGTGAGGCTCGGAGGTGTCCGACAACCATCTCCGCCCGATTCGCCATCAAAAGGGTATACACCGGTTCGAACTCCGCAAACGACATCGAGGAGCTAGCTCCATCGATACATAGATTCCCCACATTACCCGTAAGTCCTGATTTTTGGATCTGGGTTCGAGCATGATGCACATAACCTCGAGAGAGGTAAATGGCTTACTCGACAACGTGATCAAGTGTTGCACTTGTTTGGTTTAAGAAGGTGGCTACAATAATTCTTTCTTGAAAACGTTGACGAAACCTTCCGAAGTTGTGGGTAAGTTCTTTGCAATCCTTAGGCCATGCCACCAAGCAACAGTTCAACCACCTAACTGACGACTGACATAACCAATTTTTACAACATCTGGCTCAATGGGATGGTGCTCAAAGTGAGACTCCCAACGACCAAGCCAAATGTTAATGGCCTCCTCGGTTCTTTCTTTCTTATCTCCCTTGAATGACGATTGTGACTATAAAAGAAGGTTCGCCTTCTTTCTTGGACTCAATAGTCAATTATTGGAATTTCTTTTCCAAAGCCATATTGGCTTACCACATTTCAGCCAATTGATTTAAGGTAGTAGTGCGCAATTGCTCAATAGTGATCGCAGCTTGTGTGCGAGATGCGGATTGGAGTTGAGAGGTATCGGTCAGAGATATCGCTCCAATAATGTTCAAAACTTGTTCCATTATGCATGTTGTTTGTATCCAATATAAATAAGGAGGTTCAGAAAATATGCAAGCCACATGAATGCTTGAAAGTTGGATTGGAAGAACGTTGTCCAAGAAAACATCTCACGCCTTTACCCCTCTAGACATATGAGATGTGATTCGAGATCCGATAACTATGGTAACACTATGGTGTTTTAAAAACCATGGGGGAAAACATAGCTAAGATGTCTCTCTCGAATGTGTGTCTTGAATAATCATGGCGGCTCCCTAAGGCTCAACCATGGTTCTAGCATCAACGTAATTTCCTAGGTAGCCTTATATTAAAATGTCAACCCAACATGTACTAATATGGCCGAGAAAGTGTATTACGTGCAAAAACAAGTGCACTCGCAAGTAGTATTCTAGTCTTGCGAGTAACAAGCAAATGTTATGAAAAAAAGATAAAAATGGGTCACTATCTATAAGAATCAAAAAGGACGAAAACAAAACAAAAAAATTTAAAACATGCGTTGCCTACTAAAAAAAATGCCACAAATAAGTGGATGGTGTGAGGTATACACATATTATCCATCCCAATATGGTGATTGTATTTGCACAATTGTGACATAAGCCACAAATTGATACAAGTGGTGGTTGTGTTGTGCGCAAAACTATCTATGAGTGAAACATCGATAGGGGAAGTCATGTGGTTTTAATCGAGTTCTAAGGCTTAATAACATGAGGTAAACCTATCTATAAGAATCAAGAAGTGACGAAAACAAGAAAAAAAAAAATTTTAACATGTGTTGCCTACTAAAAAAAGGCCACAAATAAGTGGATGGTGTGAGGTATACACATATTATCCATACCAATAAGGTGATTGTAATTTGCACAATTGTGACATAAGCCACAAATTGATACAAGTGGTAGTTGTGTTGTGCGCAAAACTATCTATGAGTAAAACATCAATAGGGGAACTCATGTGGTTTTAATCGAGTTCTAAGGCTCAATAACATGAGGTAAACCTAGACACTTTGGATTTTTTTTTAAAAAGCGGCATGATGCCCACTCAATACGAAAAAATAGTCTACACAAAATCGTGACCCAATAGGGAAACGCGCGTAAATAGTGTAGATGAACATAAAAATTAATGGTAAAAAAAAAGAGTTAAGTGAGGATTGATAGATGACAATTCCAAGAAAATCATAAGAAAGTGGAAAGACAATTGTGTAATTAGAAAATATGAAGGATAATAAGCAAATAGATGTATGTATATCATTAAGCATGCCCTAAGGTAAGAAACCCTAGGGTAGTCGACATGCGCCTCGTCAAGGCAACCACATCCCATATAATCGGCCAAGAGATGGCTCAATAGAGAGTAGAGTAGCATCGATAGTCATTATACACCTCGTCAATACCACAAGTTCCCATAGAATAGCCAATCACATTAGTCCCTTTTTAACATTCGTGAATGTACCCTTCACTTATGTAAAAATTAGTGACCTACCCTCACCTACATTATGTGTACATAACAAGCAACTACTCACTTGTTGGTTTAAAATAATTAATTGACAACTCGAAATGTTCTCTAAAACATTTGTTTTCTGCACAATCAAATTTTGCTTTGAAACACACAAAAATTTCATAAAGTTACATTATGATTCAAATCCTAGGCACAATGAGCTTTTTATTTCAGTCCAATGAAAATGTTTGTTGTGCATAACTTATGTCATATATAGACATGCTTAGTTTCCCTAAAAATGAATAGCCCCTTCTAAATATCATGTATGATAATAAAATAAAGGGAAAAGTACCAGGATACCCCTAGAAGTTCGTCTATTTACCAGAATGCCCTTGGAAGTTCCAAATTTACCAAACTACCCCTACGTCCAAAACATTACACTTTATAGAGTAATTATACACTCAAATCTACAAGCCCTATTTACCAAAGATGGAAGAAATGGACCTGAACTAGCACTATTTACCAAAGATTATTTATTTATTTTTTTTCCAAAAAATTTTACCAAAGATTTGAATGTATAATTACTTTATAAAGTGTAATTTTTTGGACATAGGGGTAGTTTGGTAAATTTGGAACTTCCATGGGCATTTTGGTAAATAGACGAACTTCCAGGGGTATCCTGGTACTTTTCCCTAAAATAAAACACATACATTGCATACTTTTTTTGTGGTCGTTGTGATCATTATTACGGTCTTTCTACATGTTATCTATGTTAGTGCATGAAACGCAAAGTTAGTTCATAATCATGTTACGCATTACACTAGACAATCACGATGTTTTACTAATACCATACTCAAAAATGCATTTTATGTTTAATCTCGTTGAACAACTATTTCCTTGATGTGCACAAGCAATGCTTATTTCATTGTCACGTTCACAAATACAAGAAAATGCATCACATTGTTCGTGCCTTGTGCATAATGTCTATTTACCTGAATTGGTTGAATGATGTATATTTTAGGTTGAGAAGGATCGTTGGTAAGGTAATGCCATGGAATTAACACGTGCATACTTGCACACAAAAATGTTCTCCAGTAACGTACATCATAAACAAGATAAAATTGTTGATTGTCAAAGTCGTTGGCAATGCTTCTAAGATTGTGAAAGGCATGACTTTAAATATTGCAACTCAATATACATGACACCCTTTTTGCCAAGGTGGGTGTGGCCAACTCCCTTCAAGTCATGTTCTACTTGCTTTCATATTAACTTTTTTCATTATGGTGAAGTTCTCTTTTGAGTTTTGCTTCTCATATTGTGACTGATATTTATTTTCCCTAAATAAATAAATAAACGTGGATCTAATGTGTGCTTCCTTCATATGACCTCCGATCGTCTTCTTTTTGCCTCTCTATTCTCCATCAATATGTATGCCCTTGAAGCAATATGTATGTACATGTGTAATTCCATGTGTCTTGTGCTTCATACATGTTGTAGATTCTTCCTTTTGAAAATAATGCGTACATAATGTTTTATGAATCAAATCGCTTTCCCATGTGTCTCCTTTTCATGGGTATTTTGCTAGTCCCTCCCCCTCTTACGCACAAAGGCTTCAAGCTTTTGATTGTAATGTCTCAATAGAAGAACATTATCATCGCAAGAGATAACTCTTCTAGTTCTAACAACCCCAAAAATACTGTCAATCAAGGCTCTTTATTTTGGAACGTTATGCATTTTTATATGTCATGCTAGAAGAATGGTATGTGACAATGCCCTCATTCAATCATTCTTATTTGGCTAATGATTGTTGAAAACATTATTATTGTTTGACCAGTAATTAGGAATAAAAATGGATGAAACACATTGCAAACCTAGTTATTGTCTCGTTAAATAAGCAACATGTATACAATTTTATTGCTATATTAATTATCCTAAACAAGTGGGCATATTCTTCTAAATGCCAACTGTCGAGAATTTTTCGAACTCACATGGTTTCATGTCATTTTTTCGAAGACAAATGAGTGGCCCTCACATGCCCATAAAATCAATAAGGTGACAAATATTGTATCATTCGTATGCACTCATTACAAACTAACTAGTTTTAATTAATATGGTGGCACAAGTATTGGCACCAAGCCACAAAGCCACCTAATATTATACAACATATTGCACGTTCATTCATTGACAAATTTCATCATCATAAGTATATGGTGACACTTAATCTGGCACCATGCAACCATCCCACCTAACACTATACAATAAGTTGGGATATTCTCATTCATTGATAAAATATATTGTCTTATTAGTCTTATGGCACGACACCATTATCGATAATAGGCCGTTAATCCACGTAATATTATTGCTCGTTGGATTATAATGAGGTATCACAAATACGCAATTGATATTGATTGATTGGTCACATTTTTCAAATATATTGCAAAAGTAGAAAAACAAATATGTAGTGAAAAAAGTAAGAGAAAGAGTTAACTTACATTTGTCGTTTGTAGACGTAGTGAGAAGGGGCCTCTAGAAATAAAGTTTGTGGAGGCGGCAAGAAAAATGTCCATGTGTACCTTGATTGGATAGGTTAAAGCTAATCTCTAATGTTTTTTGATCCACTAAAGCTTCCAAACAAATACAAATGATGTCCTCACCAGACCCATCCTTTTAGGCCTTCTGTAAATGTGGCTTCAATGGAATTAGAACAAAATCATGTGTTTAATAGATGAAATACGTGAAATATTGGTGTTGATAGACGTTCTTCCACGAAGAAGAGATTTCTTGAATTTCCAAAACAATGATGTTCACATCTATATATGTATGTATACATTGACCACTAAGTGTTTGATTCTTTCGGAATATATAAGCCCATGTAGCATCGCATATTCTATCATTTGAATGAGAACACTACGCAACAAATAAGAATTTACATTAAGCTCTTTGCTGCATATTTGTTCACTTGTAATAAAAAAACGACAACTATATGCACACGCAACCCTGAACTCATTCTACACACTTAATCATTTTACACTCTTCACGATTTCATTCATGCTCCATCTCTCTATGCCCAAATGCAATTGTAGTGGCCAATGTTGTGACCTTGCTATAACTTACATTGCAAAGAATGGAGGGTCATCCTAAGTTTGTTGATTAATAGGTGGAGCAATAGCAAAACATTATCAACTCACGAGGACGTTAATAAAATACTCAAATTACGACAACAAGATATTGATTGTCTAACGACAACTCATTATATGATGTTAGGTGAAAGAATGTAGCCTATCAACATGGGAGGCATTAACAATGATGATGATGACAACATTTAGATTATGTTTCAAGAACAAAGTTTGATTGGGGGCAACCTAATGGTGTGTTGACATGCCTGAAGAACAAATGGTCGGGCAAACAACACCTTTGTGACAAGGAGAGATTAGCAAAGGAATACGTTAACAATTTCACAAATTACATCATGAAAATGGGATGCAAGTCAAGTGATATTTGGTGAGGTAATTCCAATGATATTTTAGTGGGACAAAGAGTAGGTGGCGAAAGATGATTGTTTCATGGAGCCATGAATGACGACGACATGGACATGGACAAGGATAACAATCTCATATCACATTGCTCAAGAATAGGAATTTGATGGAAGGGGGGGATCTTGGTGTGATGATACCAATGATTGTAACAAAGGCAAAAAAGAAGGTGGCAAAGCACCATCGTTCGTTGCATGGGGGACAGGGATATTGACAACAACATGGGGAGAGGGTAACAAGCAACCTCTCATCTCAAGGTGTTTGAGTTTTACAAGAATGATAGACGGGGAGGGGAGGTGTTGTGGAGGCCGATGATTTGATAGAAACGTATGTATGTATGGGACAACAACGACCACGACCACGGGGCATGGAACCGCCGGCCAGCCGAAGAAGGAAGGATGTGAGGGAGGGTTAGGTGAAAAGGGACAGACACAGAGAGAGAGAGAGACTCGAGAGAGAGAGAGGGATTGGTAGGTGAGTGAGTTTCTAGAGCAGTAAATACTTACTACATTCAATACATACATACATACATACACACATACACAGTGATACATATGTATGTATATGTATGTACATATCTCAAAGTGGAAGGAAGGAAGCTGAATTGAGATATTCTACACCATTCTTCTTCTTCTTCTTCTTCTTCTTAGCAAGGCCAGAGAAGAGAAGAGAAGAGAAGAGAAGAGAAGAGAAGAGAAGAGAAGAGAAGAGGAGAGGAGAGGGGGGGGGGTCTTTGGAACCAGTTCCAGTTCCTGAGACGGCGACGGCGACCGCGACCGCAACTTAAAAATCCTTCATCGTCCATACACGCAGAGCTACTAAACCCTAGACGCAGAAATTAGAGATCTAAATAGCTCAGGGTTTCCTTCTTCTTCTTCTTCTGTGAAAGAGATCTACACAAATTTAGGGTTTCATTCCCCATCTTCGTTCTCCTTCCTTCCCTCTTCTACGAGAAGACAGAGATCCAGAGCCACTAGGGCTCCTCCGATCCTTTTGTTCTTTCTCCTTTCTTCCTAATCTTCTTCTGTGAAAGAGACTTGAAGAGACATTAGGGTTTCCGTCTCTTCTTCCTTCTTCCTTCTTCTTCTTCTTCTATGCTTTTCCAAATAAAAAATCTGTGACATAATCTCGCTCCTTCCACAACAAACCTTCTTTGTCCCTGCCGTAAACGAACGCCTCTCCCACCTTCACAACCACAACTCTAACGCTGGACATAGGTACTGAAAGCTAACCCTAACCCTAACCCTAATCTGCTCGTCTTCTTTTTCTCCATCAAAACCTACCCAAACCTATGCTATATTTCTCTGTCTACAAGCAAGCCAACTTGTGACGTTTCCCTTTTCTTCTTTCCTATTTTTACTTCCACCATTTTTGTCCTCATCAATCATCGGATCCATGTCGAAAGGTGACGCCATTGTAGCTAGATCCTGCTCGACGGAGGAGGATATGGTGAATTCTTCCTTCGCCGATTCACTTTTAGATCAGCAGAAGCCTTCTGCAGCTGGCCAGGGGAGTTCCAAGGTTGTTCGCAGCCATCGCGTTGCTCCTCGCACTCCTTCTTGTTCCTTCCCTGCAGGACTTGTTTCCCAAGAGCCTTCTTCGCCTGAAGCGGAATACATTCTTTCCTCGGATCTACAACCTCTACAAGGAGACGTAGACATCTGTGAACTGATTGAGGTATTCATCATTCTATGTATGTCTCTCTCCTCCACTTTCTAGAGCCCTATGATCTCTCTCTCTCTCTCTCTCTCACTATTCTCCTCTTCTCACGTGGCCACCGGATGTCTTTTTTCGGACAGTGCTTTGTACCGCTGTATATTCTATCTGAAGATCTCTACCACGTTCTCAGATATGGATTTACAGAACTTATTTTCCTTATCCGCGTGTCATGATACTCCGTCTTATACCTCTCGCTGCATCTTGTTCTCATGTTTCTCATGCATACCTGCATTTCTACCCTTCTATGGATTATTTCTTCTCATATGTATAGCCATTGTTTCTCTCTCACTGTTCGTTCCCTCTGATTTTTAATCGGCATTTATTTATCTCTTTCTTTCATTCTGTGCAACTATCATTCCTTATATCTGCATGCCAAACGCTCCGTGGAACTGTACCTCTATTCTACGGAATGCTGTGTTCTTACTCCTGAGACCTCCTCTGTGTGTGGATCTGCCATTACTCATATACGTGGAACTTGGTTTTTCTCTCTTTCTGTGAATCTCTTATTCTTTCTTTGTGTCTTTTTGTCCCTCCTTCTTATACACATTACAATGCTTCTCCTGTGCAGACATTACCACAGCGTTTGGACTCAAAAGATTGGGTTTCTGTTACCGAGGCACTGAATTGCACCAGACAAATAGCGATTTTCCACACAGCTTCAATGGCTCATATCCTGTATTTTCCAAACCATTCTAAATTGTCGTGTCTACTTTGAATATACACATTAGACTGACGTAAACACTGGTTCTCTTTGTGTTGATGCAGAGGTTTGGTCGTTCCACTGGTTGTTAAAGCCATGAAGAATCCCAGGAGCGCTCTCTGCAAAACTGCTATCATGACAGCCGCAGATTTCTTCAAATCTTTCAAAGATCAAATGCTTAATTTCATAGATGATCTGGTATGTTATTAACTTGCAGAAGAATAAAATGGAGGAAAGATGCACTGATTTCTCTCTGTGCGAGAGGTCATATTTTTGACATGAAGTTTCTTCCATTTCTGTAGCTGGTACAACTCCTGCTCAAGGCTTCTCAAGACAAGAGGTTTGTTTGTGAGGAGGCAGAAAAGGCGTTGGTCGCAATGACGACATGGATCTCTCCAAAAGAGCTTCTTCTGAAGCTACAAGTTAATTTGGAGCACCGAAACCCTCGAGTAAGAGCCAAAGCATCTTCTTGTGTGTGCCGAAGTGTCTCCAAGCTGGTAAGGTTCCATCTCCTCTTTCATTCTTAAAAGCTATGGTTGCATACATTGATGTTGATCACGAGGAGAATATTTGACAGTTCAGTTAGGGAAAATAGGATGGATAAGTTATATTTCTAAAACTGTCTATGACCAGAAGCTAATGTGTACATCAAGTATAATTGAACACTTAGATGTGCGAGTAAATTTGACATGAAATCTTGTGCCATTATTCGTTATGACAGTAAGTTGCATGTTCTGGTAGATTCACCCATTATTTCATGGAATTTCATATGTAGTATGATGCTCACAATGAGATGAAACCTCAAGACCTTGACCAAAATGTGGAAATTGGCAGGGAGTTAAAGGTATCAAAGATTTTGGTCTTGAAACTCTTATTAAGATGGGGGCATCGCAGCTGAATGATCAGTTACCTGAAGCTCGAGAAGCAGCCCGACAGCTAGTTATGGTTATCCGAGAAGCTCACGATCAACACCAATGCTTGCAAGATCTAACAGTAATTGAGCAACCAAAACAACCATCTCACGAACTTGAAGAGCCTAAAGAGATTGAAGAAGCTAACGAGAGTAATCAACCTGAGCAATGGGAGCAATTTTGTCAACGGCAACTCCCTCCTGGTACCGCTCTTGCTGTATTGCGAGCTACCTGTGTCATTGCTGCCAATTGAACAATGAATGGTGAAACTTTGATCAATCAATTGTAAGACTTTGGTGAATCAATGGTAGAACTTGTTTTGTTCTGGTTCTGTAAAGTAGTAATAGTACCACAGCCTTGTGTTGGACTAGGACCTAACTTCTTCAAGGCATATCCTGGCTGTGTATACGAGCTTTGAGAATTAGTAAGCAAGGTTTTTCTTCATGCTTTCCATTCCCATGATGACATTGCAGGAGAATTAATTGTCTGGATTCGGAAAGTGTAGCTATCCCATAGCTGCGTGTAGTAGCTATTTTGTCCAGCCTCTACTATCATCATTAATAGTTGTTGCATTGTAGTATCAATCATACCCTACTTTTCGTGAAGAACAAAAAAACAAGACATTTAGTGACTATTAGGCTTCCATTGAAATCCTATAACTGGTTTATAACATCTTTTAGTACATTGGATGATGTTTTTCGTTTTTGCTTGTATGCTTTTTTCAAGTAAATCACGAATGAATGATGGAAGGAATGGTTCGTAATTCTGGATCTGGTTTGTAACGTTTTTAGTACATTGGATGGTGTTTTTCGTTTTACTTCTAAGCGTTTTTCAAGTTTATCACCAATGATGGAATATATCACTGCGGTGAAGCATGTTTAGGAGATTATGAAAAGGCTATCATTGTCGATTATTTTATATATGACAGTAGGTAAACTACAGAAAACCATAGTATTGATGTCTGTCAAATAAAATGTAGGATGTTAATCTATTTTATAGAAATATTTTGATGTAGGAGACCTAGCCTATGCTGTTTTAAGTATGAGCATCTTATTTCAATTTTAAACTAAGCACGATTCATTTGATTAGTGAAGCACTTGGATGTATCATGGATATACTGGTCACATGTTGAACAATGTTTATGCATGCATTCAGAAATTTGGGAAGTAAAGAAATGTAGTAAATGCCACATTGGTCCAAGAATGATCATGTCTAGAATGAATTTGCTTGCAACTATGACAATTGTATATCATTATACCAATTCTTCCAAACCGAATCTTGCTGTGCACGTATAGATCATTGAGGGTTGAGTTTTTGGGGAGGTTAGAAAGGGCCGATTGCCTTTCCATGAGTTGTCCAAATTGAAAGCGTACATGCACTATCAAGGTCAAACTGAATGTGTAATATAACAAAACAAGAATATTGATAATCATAAATAAATTTGTAGAAGATCAAACTAGCATATTGTGGTTTCTAAAACAAAATGACCCACTCCATACTCAAAATTGTTTTTGAAAATGTAATTAATTATAACCAAGCAACTCAATGAATTCAAATGTTTGTTTTGAAATATATGCATCGATTGAGGTTCGACATCAAAATAAAGCCCAAAACAAGTAAGCCTTGGTTGAAAACCATTTTTTATGTAATGGAGAGAACATTAGAGGATCCAAAACAATGGAAATACATGGGGCCCAACAAAAAGGCATGAGATTTACCTTCAACTATTTAAATACTTTATTATGTCATGAAGGTTTCCAATGGTAGACTCTAGATGGAGGGGAATGTCTCCCTAACTTTCTCGGTTCAGACGTAATGTCAAATTGCATGTCACAACTTTTCTCTTTTGCTTGAAAGGTTGGTTGTCTACAAGTACACCGATTTATGTGTATATGCAATAAGTGCCAGTTGAGACGTATATGCAAATGCCAACAATTTCAACCAATGTAATAATTAAATTTTCAATGACTTTTACCTCGATTTACTTGCTTATGTTCTTGGGGACATGGTCAACCTAAGGTTCATAGCAAAAAAGGGGAATCTATCAATGTGAATATCTAGTTAATGTTGGAGCATTTTTCGAGCTTCTATTTAGAGGAGAATCGTTGGCTTTTCAAGAAACATTGGAAGTTGCTCTATTGTTGGTTTTATCCCAACTTAATTATGAACAAAGGTTGACTCTCTCATTTTCTCTCACCATCATATGATCTTTGGATGCCATGGGCCATCTTGAGTTGTAATTCATATTTTAACAATCTTAGTCATGAGATCTACATCATACCAAATCTAGAGGAAGGAGGTACCATAAAGGAAATGGCATCGCATTGTCCTCCATTGCCACAATTAGTGATGGGTGGGTGGGTTCACGAATGTGGATATCGATGATGTTTGAACAAGCCATCAGTTTTGTATGTATCGTTGTTAGATCAAGTGGAGAGTTGACGTTGGGCATGGTCGAACAAGTTGGAATGTGCGAGACATAACATATTCTTTGAAAGGGTATATTATAGACATCACTATTGAAACCTCCTAGACTTTGTCAATCACAAAGGATGTGTGTGGATTGTTAACTATAGTGGAATTGTTGCATGATATTCACATCCTCTTGTTGCTACTCATTGGACTAGAGAAACTATATTGTGCATTGACCACCTAAAAAGGTTGACTTACTAGCACTCAAACAAAAGATGTGTAAGAATACACCAAGTACCCCAAGGTGGACAAATCAACCCACAATATTGACCATGCACACACACAACAGTTAGTTTTGGATGGATTATGCAAGAGGGCTTATTAACCCAATCAAAACAGTTAGTAGTTGTATTCAACCCTTGGAAGGAAAGGACAGAGGAGGCATATATTGTGGAGATATGGTCACCTTTGATCACGTTTATATACTTAGTCCTAATGGTTACAATCCTTAGTAGTTAATTAGACTTGGAAGAAGAGAATACACAACGTCCTTAACAATATGATGGTGCTCTTGAGTATAAGTCTCCGCCAGGTAGTGAACATGATGTAATGTTGTAAACCATGTTTACCTTCGATTATTCATTTTACACTAGTAATGTGATGAAGTCTTCAACACACTAGGTGTGCTCGGCTATTATTCGCACACAAATCAAACCCATCACTCCAAAATCAATCCTGTCTTGTATGCAAAATTGACACTTCAAGTTCTTCACTTTGTATCCAAAGTGTTGGAAGCAATGTCGTCTGTGCGGAAGATCAAGAAGCACTCGATTCCTGTTTATTCCCTGTGAATGACAGAATGTAGGTCGTTGCACAGAGAGAGAGAGAGAGAGAGAGAGAGAGAGGCACAAAAGAGTCTTTCTATTGCATAAACTAGAATACAACAACCAACCTCACAAAGAGGTTACAAGGTCACTATATATAGTGACCAACTTAGGGCAACTACCCTTTATGCTAATTACATAAATGGCCAAAACGGGATAGTGTGAATACGTCCATTATACACATGTATTCGACACTCCCCCGTAATGGGCGTATACATGGGTTATCTAAGATTACAGGTATAGACTTAGGTTCTCGGACATATCAGCTTTGTTCGAGTCGGCAGGGTCCGAAGGCAGAAGACCGAACTGGTCGGGTCGGAACAGTTGAAGCCGATCATTAAGGAACTGATGTCGGTTGTCGGGAACCATCCTGCTCTGTGTCCGGCTCTAACCGGACTGGTTTGTCGTTACGCCCATCTGATGCCGAAGAGACCGAAAACGGTCTGCCGAAAGACACTTGGTCATTCCATCTGCGACATTGTCGGTTGTGGATATTTTCTCTAGACCGATTTTCCCTGAGATGACGCAGTCCCGAACGAAGTGATATCGAACGTCGATATGCTTGGAGGCGTTGTGGTGAACCGGATTTTTCGACAAGGCAACAGCACCTTGACTGTCGCTGTAGACAACTGGAGCCGAGTCATGGTCGACTTGTCGAAACGTGTGCGCCAGCCGACCAAGCCATAAGGCTTCTTTTGCTGCGTCGGACGCAGCTACATATTCTGCTTCGGTCGTTGAGGTCGCTGTGCATTCCTGAAGTTTCGACTTCCACGAGATTGCTCCATTGCCGAATTTGAAGCAGTATCCGGTTGTTGATTTCCGACTGTCTATACAGACGGCGAAGTCCGAGTCGGTGTAACCGACTACGCCTGAGGTTCGGTTCGAACCGAAAAGAATGCCGTGATCTTTTGTGCCAGCCAGATATCTGAACACATGCTTGACTGCGTTCCAATGCGATCGGCCAGGATTGTGCATAAATCTGCTGACGACTCCTACGGCGTGAGAAATATCAGGCCGTGTCGCGACCATCAGGTACATAAGGGAGCCGACTGCCGGTGCATACGGTACCGACTTCATATCTTCCCCCTCCGGACCGGATGTCGGGCAGTCTCGCTGAGAGAGCCGAAGATTCATGGGGAGCGGGGTTGAAGCAGATTTGGCTGATTGCATGTTGAAGCGTTCCAAGACACGTCCGATGTAGTCGGTCTGAGACAAAAAAAGATGTCGTTGATCGCGATGCCGACTAATCTTCATGCCGAGTATGTGTCGTGCCGGACCGAGGTCCTTCATGGCAAACTTCAACCGCAGTTGCCGAACGAGATCGGCAAGTTCGCCCGAGTGGCGTCCAGAAATTAGCATGTCGTCCACGTAAATGATGAGGAAGATGGGTGATCCATCTTGAGCTGTGTTGGTAAAGAGACAATGGTCCTCATCGCTTTTTGAGAAGCCGATCGATTGGATGAAGTCGTCGAACTTCTTGTACCATTGTCGCGGTGCCTGTTTGAGGCCGTATAGACTCTTCCTGAGTCGGCAGACTAGATGTTCTTGGCCAGGTGCCACGAAGCCTTTTGGCTGCTCCATATAAATTTCCTCCTCGAGATCACCATGGAGGAAGGCTGTTTTGACATCTAGCTGAATCAGCTCCAGGTTGTCGGCTGCCACGACGCCGAGCAGAAAACGAAGGGTTGTCATTTTCACCACTGGTGAAAAAATCTCGTCGAAGTCGACGCCATATTCTTGTCGGAAGCCCTTCGCAACCAATCTGGCCTTGTACTTTGGGGTGGTCGAATCAGACGTCTCTTTTAGTCGATAGACCCACTTGCAAGGAAGAGCACGTCGGTTCCTCGGTAATTCGACCAAATCCCAAGTCTTGTTTGCCCGAATGGAGTGCATTTCCGACTCCATCGCCAGATGCCAGGTGGCCGAATCGACAGATGTCGATGCTTCTTCGTAAGACGTCGGTTCGCCGGCGTCGGTGAAGAAAATTCCAAGAGAATACCTCTCCGGAGGTTGCGACAGTCTCTCGGATCGTCGAGGTATGATTGGACTGGTCGCATCAGGTATCGAGGTCGGATGGTCCGAAACCGAAACATTCGGCTGTGCCGAGTCAGAGTTGTCCGAGTCGGTAGTATAAGGTTCAGCTACCCGTGAAGCTGACCGTGTGTTGAGAGCGGGGCCTTCTTGAAGGGTCGGCACATCGGAGAATGTTACCCTTCGGACTTCGATCGGTTTTTCGACTGATGGATTCATAGCCGACTCGTTGAACACAACGTCCGAACTTCGAACGATTTGTCTGCGTTCGGGGTCCCAGAGTCGGTATCCCATTTCGCCGTCTGATCCATATCCAAGGAAAATGCATTTCCTGGACGGAGGTGCAAGTTTTCGGCGATCATCTTTCGGAATGAGGGCGTACGCCTCGCATCCGAAGATCCTCAGCTTGTCGTAATTCGGCTTGCTGCCGATCCATAGTTCCTGAGGAATTTGAAGTCCTAGAGGTCTACTTGGCGACATATTGATTATGTGTACTGCCGTGAGTAGAGCCTCTGCCCAGAAGCCATCCGACAGTTCGGAGTGTTGGAGCATGGAAACTATCCGTTCTTGGATTGTCCGATTCATTCGCTCTGCAATCCCGTTTTGCTCCGGACTGTGTGGTGCCATAAATTCACGTCGGATGCCGCGTTGTCGGCAGAATTTGACGAATTCTTCTGATTTGAACTCTCCCCCATTGTCGGTCCGAAGGCATTTCAACTTTCGGTCGGTTTGATTTTCCACCATAGCGAGCCAATCGGTGAAGATCGAGAAGACCCGATCTTTGGTGCGAATTGGATAAGCCCACACTTTTCGAGTCGAATCGTCAATAAAAGTGACGAAGTAAGATGCACCGCCTAGAGACTGATGCGGCATTGGGCCACAGACGTCCGAATGGACTAAGTCGAGAGGTCTCGTTTCTCTTGGTGCTGATGTCGGGTGTGATGCGGCTGCTTGTTTGCCATACTGGCAGTGCTCGCAAAATTGATGGTCCGAGAAGGAGAGTTTGGGGATGTATCCGGCTCTAGATAGGTGCGTGATGCCGGCCTTGCTGAGGTGTCCCAGTCTTCGGTGCCATAATGATGACACAGGAATATCCACCAAAAACAGGTTACCCTCTCTGAGCGTAACATGTAACGGATACAGTGAGTGTATCTTGGGTCCTCTAGCAAGCAGGAGGTTCCCCCTGTGGAGTGTCCACCCTCCCGAAGAAAAGCCGGCACGAATGCCGTCTTCATCTAGTTGTCCGACTGAGATCAATGGCCTTGAGAGCTCGGGTACATGTCGGACATTGTGGAGTACAAGTGTAGAGCCACCTGCAAGGTTGAGCTCTACTGTGCCGATTCCGATGATGTCACAGTGTTGTGAGTTGCCGACCCGAACTGAGTCGGAGTGACGGATCGTATATTGCCGAAATTGGGACCGATGAGGAGTCACATGAAATGACGCACCCGAATCCAAGAGCCATGTGCTCGATTCTTCAGTCGTGAGCAGAACTTCTGAGCCGACTGGATTTTCGATTGATAGTATATTCGGGTCGTCCGGTAGTACATCAGCCGAGAAGCTGACGTAATTGATCTCCTCATGCCGGCCACTCTTCTTGTTGTTCTTGTTCTTGAGTGCGCGGCAGTCGGCTTTGATGTGTCCGGGTTTCTTGCAATAGTTGCAGATTCGGTTATCCCGTGACTGGCTCCGTCTTCGCTGATTGTTCGGCGGCCGTGAGGAATCTCGTCCTCGTATGTTCGATCGGTCTGTCGAACCTTGTACTACATAAGCGTCGTCTGTTGAGTCTTTGGCAAAAGACTTTCTCCGAGCTGCTTCAGTCAGGATTGCGCTCGTGACTTCGGAGTATTTAACAGCCGTGGTTGACGCGTTGCACACGGTTGTGACGAAAGTTTCCCATGATGAGGGAAGGCTGCTCATGAGTATCATTGCTCTGAGTTCATCCTCGATTGCCGTCCCCTGTGACGAGATTTGGGAGCTTATGCTTTCGTACTCATTGAGGTGTGCTTGAACCGAATCGGATTCTTTCATCCGCAAGTTGTAGAGGCGCCGGATCAGAAACATCTTCGTTGCGGCGACCTTCTTTTCGTAAGTGTCCGACAGTGTTTTCCACAGTTCGAATGCTGTCGTACACGATTGCACCGTAAAGTATACCGATTCCGATAGGTGCATCCGAATCGTGGCGCGGACGATTCTGTCCAGCTTTTGCCACTCAGTTGGTTTGTATCCTTCTGGAGGTTCTTCATTTTCGATGGGATCGATTTGCCCCTTGACTATGAGATAGTCCTGCATTTGCTCCTTCCAGAAGTTGAAGTTCGATCCATCGAACTTGCGTAGACTCATTTCTGACGAGCCGGATGTTGATGCCATCAAATTCGGTTTCGGTTGACGAAGCTCGGTTCGGAGTTGACTACGAATCTTGTTGGAGTGCAGCCGGTTGGCTCACCCGATATCGTTCTAGTCGGATTTGAACCCGAGTCGGTTCGGCTTCGGAACTTGCTCGAATTGACTCCGGTAACTTGAGGGACAGAACCGACTGGTCTTCCCGAATGTTGCCGAGTCGGAGTGAGCCCGGTTCGCTTCGGATATATGTGCCGAATACCGATTATTGAAACCGATTATCTGGACCGATTCGGCTTCGGGTGACTGCAGCGACGAGAGAGACGGATCCGAGTGATCCTCCCGAATGTCGATCAGCCAGATGAAGCACGAATTTGGGTTGTTGTCAAAGTTGCACAAGGGGATTTCACCTCGAGCGGTTACGATCACAAGGGACAGAGTACAACCTGCTGGCTTACTCCAAGCAAGGGGATCTAACGCGATGAGGTGCAAACCTCGTTTTCGTTCTTCTTCTCTCTTTCTTCGAATGACGCAGGAAACCGAATGCAGAGACGACGACCGACAGCGGATTGAAGGACCGACTACTGTGCAGGCTCTGATACCAGATGTTGGAAGCAATGTCGTCTGTGCGGAAGATCAAGAAGCACTCGATTCCTGTTTATTCCCTGTGAATGACAGAATGTAGGTCGTTGCACAGAGAGAGAGAGAGAGAGAGAGAGAGAGAGGCACAAAAGAGTCTTTCTATTGCATAAACTAGAATACAACAACCAACCTCACAAAGAGGTTACAAGGTCACTATATATAGTGACCAACTTAGGGCAACTACCCTTTATGCTAATTACATAAATGGCCAAAACGGGATAGTGTGAATACGTCCATTATACACATGTATTCGACACAAAGATCGTGTTAGGGAATCATATCAAAAGCTTCCTTGAAATTCAAACATTAACAATACAATCCTAGATTTTCATTTCCATCTCTCGAGTCTCCGCCAAGAATTCAAAGAATGACATGACCACCAATATTGGCATTATATTCCAAAAATATTGTTCCAATATACACATCCTAACAGCTTTGTAGTTTGATAGATGACCATCAAAATGTGAGTCTCGCCCTTGTCTAATCTAAATAATGATAATTAGATCATTAAAACTTCAACAAGCACACGATCAAGTGTTGCAAACGAGCAAATTCTTCATGACAATATCAAATTCAAACACAAAGCATTGATTTCAATACTAATAGAAGAGATATCTCCTTCTATGGACACATAGAAGCACTAGTTGTTTAATGCTCAAAGTATAGCATTGCATATTTATGTATGCATTCAAATACATGAGTAGATTTGCTCATCAATAGAGAACAATGACTTGAGCATTAGCTCAACCAAACTTGCAATGGACCATGAAAAAGCAAGGGTACATTTGGTGAATAGTTGAAGAATTAATTAAATTTGACATACTAAGATCTACATAAAATTGCACTACAAAATCTTATGAGTAATTCTCAAAGAAGCTCAAACAGTTATATGATACAATTGTCAATAAATACAAATATGGTTGAATTCAAGAGTTGCAAACGTGGAATCAACTCTCTTAGAATGGGTGAATATGAGATGAAGCATGTTGCATCATAAGCTTGTCCGTTTTATACCGTTTCAAACTTGGTTGCTTTACTTTGGAATCCTCTGGATTCTTGAAACAGCCTTTTTCTTCAAGCTCCCCGACTGCCTTTAAAAGAGGATCAAAGCATGAAATGATCTCAATGAGCAATGTTACTACCGTTGCAATTGAGAGAGATTCAGTTAATTGTTTACACTTGTGAGAGCAAACATGCTCCTCTATTGCCGATGATGGATAAGGTGAATCTGGATTATAAGGTGAATCATATGGTGGTAGCATTGACGGATTCACTTCTGCTTTTGTACATGAATCGCTAACATCATATGATTGCAAGCATTTATAATAGTAATCGAGCGAGATATGCAATTGGTTTACAGCACTGTTCAGAGTTTTGGATATAGCTTCTTTGGAACGGTGAGTTTTTCGGCAAAATTTGATGCTATCAGCCATCTCTCTAAGTGCCTTTGAGGCTTCGGAGCTAATCCTCATGCACGGGTGTGCGACTATTTGACGTAATGCTTCGGGTGCCTGTATTTTAGATGTTAAGCTAAATTTGATTCAAACATTCTCAACACATACAATGTAGTAGTTAAAAATTCAGACACACAACAAATTTCTTACTTGTGTCTCCGATAGGATGCACCCATGCAAAGCACAAACACTATAGGAGCAATGCCGGAGGATTGCGCCGATCTGTAAGCATAGATTCCATGGGTACCAAAAACCAAACCGTCCATGCCACGGTTCCCAACGAGCAAAGTTAGCCTACACTTTAAAGCAAAACCATCAATAGATTCGATAAGAGAGAAACAAAGACCATGAAACAATGGCCAGGGAATCCCACCAAGATGTATGGGTTCAAAAACTGATCAATGTTCAACAATCATTGCAATCCAGTTAGACCGGGTATCTTTTTAATGTCCGAGAGAGAGAGAGAGAGAGAGAGAATGCTTACTTACGAGTGTCTCTTCCATTTGCTTGGAAATCATAACAGCCTTATACCCTTTATAGATTGGATCGTTGAAAGGTTCACCTTTCAGGATCTTCGAGGTCCTCCTCGCAGCTGCCATATCACTTTCTGTGCCGAAGAAATATTGCTTCGTACATTCTATGTGAAAATTTACTTTGGCGCTTTAACGCGAATGAACAAAATGTGTCTATTCATAGAAACATAACTTCTTTCTATTGACAATTACATGCCAATGACAAGCAAGAAAACCGATAATCTCATTATGCACAATGTTTTGTCTCAGAGAGTGAATACATTCCTCCTTGTAAAAAAGATTTTGTAACCTATAACAAGCATTATGGAATTAGCTCATTAACGCATTTAAACTGCTGACCTTCTATGGCTACAGCTAGATCCTCAAAGTTGTTGACAATTAGGTTGTGGAGATCCTCGCCAGCCCAAATAGGATATATTAATACATTAACTACGACACATGCTAGACATCCGATCAAAACGGTAAGTATTCGATCTAAAACGAGATCTACTGTGCTCGGAGAGCGATAACCCGCCACCACCACGAGGCTGAATGTCAGTGAGAACATCACCATACCATAGTCATACTTTGCTTTGATCCACGGAATAGACCGAAGATAGGTAGTTAGGAATCCTGAAGAAAAGTTTAGTATAGAATTTTATGTCCTCTTCATAATTGTTCTCAAGTTGATCATAGAACACCACCCATTACAACTATATTCAAGATTATCATGTCATACCACCCAAACCATCATTACACTTACTTTTTATAAACACAGTAGCCATATAAACTATGCTATAGTTATATATTTGTAGAGATTACCGATGATGAAGACGGCAGAACCCACAATATAAGGCTCTATTGCTGTTGAGACCTTGTTTGCAAAATTGTCGAACACGAGACCCACAAATGCAGCGAAAATTGTGCCTAGACCTCGATTCAAACCTTTCATTAATGTTGCACCTAGAGTTTTATCATCCCAATGATAAATGTTAGAACACTTCTCAGATGTATGGAAGACGGAAAACATAAGAGACAAAGGATCAATTAGTATCCAGGGTAGATTGTTGGGTATATACTAGAATTACTCCTAAGTCCTTGAAAAATACTAGAATACTTGCCTACAAAGGCGTATCCTTGTAATCTTTGAGAAACAAGGGATATTACCAGCTGGGAATCGACTAAAATATCCCTAGGTTTCCAAAATTTTCCAAGTACACATTTGTGCTACAAAATGATATTCTAGTAAACATCTGACAATGTTCACAGCGGGGTAATTTTTTATGTTTTCCCAAATATATAAGCAAATACCTACCTACGGTACACTCAAACACCACCACCACTGTAAGAATTGCCCATATCACATTCTTCCCCAAAGCATTATAAACATCCTTGGAGAGTAAAACACAAGAAACCAGGCCTAAGACAAGGCCTCCTTTGATAGAGTGAAAGACCTTCCGCCAATCGATCCCCACCCACCAGTGAGAAATTCCTCGAGTCCATTGTTGGAAACACATGTTACCATAGTTGCATGATTTCTCTCCAAATGAACTGATCATGTTGAAAATCAAGAGATGGGGAGCGATGACCTCGGCATCTTTGATTTGTTTCTTCCTAAGTCACATATCCTTTATAATTTCAACACGGTTGTAACTAGACCTCACACAGTAAGGTGCCTAGTTGAACCATTCTGATTTTGATCACCTTGTCAAACCAGCGAATCAATCCTGTAAGACGATCATAAAAAGCATGTGTGTTAAACCAACCAACAATCAAGTTCTTCATATATACTCCGACGGATTGAGGATTAGGGTGAAGTAATAATAATAATAATATGATGAGGAGGAGGAGAGTGTGTAATACCGATGAACTACTTGTAGTAGTGGATATAGAAAATTTTGCTGCCGCAGAGGAGGCGAGGCTACATGATGTGTTTAGGAAGCAAGGAAGGTAATAGAACTGTTCACCACTACCACCACCACCGATGATGATGATGATCCCTAGCCATGGTGAAGCCAATATTCACGTGATGGACACAATATAAGAGACCAAATAAACAACGCAGAGGCAGGAGAAATACCGAATCCTAAATGAATGAATCTCTACGGAAGGAGGATGTGTTTTTAGAGAAGATTCCCTCGGCTTGGGAATCTAACGGTCATTAGCAGTTGGGTTGCCGGAAATAAAAAGAAAAAGAAAAAACAAGGTTTTCCCATAATTGGCATAATCATCCTATATACCTTGTTTTACATCATAATTTTTTTTGTTTCTTGTTTTTTTTCTGGGGGGGGGGGAGGGGAGGGGGGGTGCTCCAACTTAATTGAGAATCATTAATTTGAAAGCTCTTTAAGTATAGATGTTTGGTGAAGTTCTTGACCTTCCACAATGATGGAAGCTTTTCACAATCGGTGTGTTTTCCCTTGTGCATATCATCACAAAATGGAAAGAAAAGCCACCTAACTACTCAATAATTTAGAATTGGAATTTGATTTTGGCTGATAGATACATGGAAACCGCATTTATTATTATTAAGTAGTACATCACTAAGGAAAGAAATGGTATGGGTTCATGAATCCTTTCATTTTTCGATTGATTCCTAAGTCCATTCGTGAGACAAAATCTATGGACATTGTTATATATATATATATTCAATTGTTTTGATCAAATTTGTATGGAATGTAGTGTAGCTATTTGGCCATGTCTCCAAAGATTGAATAGAAAATAATGTGGGTGTCTAGAACATGTGCTACAATCTCTACAAGCTTGAAATCCAAAGATTGTACAATGTTCATATGAATTAGATCTTGGAAGTTGCTCCATTTCTTTCATAGGTGTTGCACAACTACACCCTGAGTGTGTGCCATCACAATGATTCGGACCGGATAACTACATGTGAAAAGTTGCATTGGTCAGTCGGTCCTAGTATGCAAGCTTGTAGGTTGTCGAACATGTGTCACAATCTCCATCGAATATCAATATCAACATGTCATGTAACAATGAAGCCCTCCTTCATTCGTTCTTTCCTTTCCGTAAGTGTAAACGCGGGTGGGTGGAGGGAGTGTTGACATGAATGTGAATAAGGAGGAGTGTAGTTGTTGAGTTTGGGAATGATGAGATGAGCTGCATAGATTTCCAAGGAGATTATTGGCTACGAAGTTCTAATATGTATATGCATACAGTATATGAGTCAAAGCATGTCTATATGTACATACATACATACATACATACATACATACATACATACATACATGTATATTGCATCGTATGTATGAATGCATGGACATGGACATATGTACAGATATGTACATACATATATCATTCATTATACATATGTACATATGTATGTACATATGTAGTAGATCTAGCTGAGCCTGTATGTATGTAATGCTTAATAATAATATGTATATGTATGTGTATGTAATTTGTAAAGCATTACGAAAGGAAGGAGGAGCCTGGAGGTGTAGCGTGCTGTGCTGTGCTGTGCTGTGCTGCAGTTACCACTACCAGTAGCGGTAGCGAGGCCATGATGGCAACCCATGGCTTCCCTGCTGCAGACCTGCAAGTCTCTGAGAGAAGGACGGCTTGCTCATCACCACCATATCCTCTCTTCATTATTATTCTGTTCATCGCCATCTCCTGCGGCAGAAACACACACAGTCTTCCTCCTAAACCTTCTCATCAAAATGTATGGAAGCCATGGTTCCGCACCGGATGCTTTCTCTGTCTTCTCTTCCATGCCCTCTCGCGACTCTTTCTCATGGACCTTCATGATGAGAGCTTCTTTTTGCCAAGGTCGCCATGGAAGCTCGGGACACATAATAAATGACAGACGAAGAAACATAAAAATCTCGACTCATCAGAATCTGGATGAAGAAGCAGAAGAAGAACGAGCTTTCTTCCTGTTCGATCAGATGAAGTGTGAAGGTTTTCTCCCTGATTCCACATCCGTCGCTACCTTTTTTCGAGGTTGCTCTCACACTAGCCGTGATGGTCCTATTGATAAAGCCAAGCAGACTCACGCGTCGTTAATCATAAGCTTCCACGCAGACCTTGAGTCAGATCTGTTCATCTGCAACAGTCTTATCAATCTTTATGCTAAGAATGAAGATTTGGACCTTTCTAGGTCTGTGTTTGATCGAATTATTCACAAAGATTTAGTATCTTGGACCACCATAGCTTCTGGTTATGCACAGCGGAAGCAGCACAAAGAAGCTTTGTTTCTCTTGCATAGAATGAAAGAAGAAAGCCTGCTATGGGACCAATTCAGCTTTACCACTATGTTGTCTTCATGCTCAGAAACGGAAAATTCTTTATCATATCGTAATCTTGTCATGGGAAAGTATATTCATACCATGGTTCCCTCTTGTAGTGGCTATGAAGAAGATGTTGCAGTAGGAAATGCTCTTCTCAGAATGTATATGAAATGTGGACATGAAGAAGACGTGGAAAAAATGTTTCAATCCATGGATTTCAAGAATGAGATCTCTTACACTACTATGATTAATGCATATATGATGTATAGAGACACCAAGTCATGCCTTAAATTGTTCCATTTCATGCAAAATAGTGGATTTAGAATTAACAAGATCACTTATGTAAGCATAATCTCGTCACTTTTTGGTAAAGAGGTCATTGAGAAAGCTGAGCAATTGCATGTTTACATAGTAAATGAGACATTAGAACTTGATGTGGTTCTAGAGACAGCTCTTATCACGATGTACGGACGATGTTGGAAATTTGAGAAATCAAGTAAGGTTTTTGATCGAATGATAGAGTCTAATGTTTGTACGTGGAATGCTATGATAGTGGCATGTGCCTATTTGGAAGGTAATCATGTGCATACGAACCATCTCTTAGCTCAAATGATGCAAGAAGGGTTCTTTCCTGATAGAGTTACTTATGTTACAGTGATCTCTATGGTCAGGATCAAATCGATTCTTGATGGGAAAAGAGTTCATGCTTCCATAATTGGCAATCCCTCGGAATGTGATATCTCGTTAGAGAATGCATTACTTAGCATGTATGGTAAGTGTGGGTTATTTGGGCAAGTATTGGAAATTTTGAGTAATATGTTGCACTGGGATAAGATAACATTCATTAATGCTCTTTCAGCATGCATCCAACCTAAAACTCTCATGATGGGAAGAATTATCCACGGATGTTTAGTCGATTGTGGTTGTATATGTGATAGTATTGGATTAGTCAATGCTATTATGAGTATGTACAGTAGGTGTGGTTGCTTCCTTGAAACATGTCGAGTATTTGAAATTGCACCAAAACATGACAATGTTTCATGGAGCATCTTAATCTCGTCAAATAATGAGTATGGATATGAGATGGAGGCTCTGTGTCACTTTGCTGAGATGCAGAAGCAAGGGTTTGTTGCCGACAAGGTGGTGTTGCTAACTTCTCTTTCAGCTTGTGCAAGACTGGGTAGAGAAATAGGTGGTAAATGCATACACACTCTTATCATGATAAATATTGAGCTTGAGGATGACATTGAGATGAGAAATGCTCTCATTGATATGTATAGCAAATGTGGTGCCTTGCCAGAGGCGAGAAAGATGTTCGAAATGACCCTAAAGAAAGATGTAGTTCTATGGACTTCTATCATTTCAGCATATGTCCAACATGGCCAAACAAACCATGCCTTACGTCTTTTCATCCAAATGAAACTCGAGGGACTGATGGCAAATTCCGAAACTCTTGTTAGCTTGCTGTCTGGATGGATATATGAAGAAATAAGAGGCGATTATCTTGCACTTTGTGTACACATTATCGGAAGTGGGTTTGAATCAGAAATCATAATGGGAACTGCTCTAGTAAGCTTGTTTGGGCGAGCTGGAGATCTTTGTAATGCAGTTAAGGCCTTCAATAGTATTTTGACCCAAACATCAGCCTCTTGCAATGCTATGATCACTGTGTTCGGCCAACATGGCCAAGGGCATTCAGCTCTTCAATTGATAGGAATAATGCACATTCAAGGATTAATGCTTGATTCTGTTACATTGGTGGGTCTTCTTTCAGCTTGTAGCCATGATGGCCTTATAAATGAGGCATGCTATCTTATGAAGCATATGAGGGTTTGTGAAGAGATTATGGCCAACCTTGATCACTACAATTGCATATTTGATTTGCTTAGAAGGACAGGGCGATTGGATGTGTTAAATCAGTTATTAGTGAACATACCATTTCAGCCCAGTTTTGTCTCTTGGATGACATTCTTGGGTCGAGGATGTGAGTATTGGGATGATATGTTTCACGGTACTCTGATAAGTCATACTGTGGAACTAAACAACTAGGGGAATGTTTACTATATCTGTTCAAGTAGATAAAAGGTTTAGAATCTTATCTTCATATTTTCTTTAAACATTTTGCAACTATACTCAATGCTTCAAATGATCTCAAAAGTGGATGTCTGAAACGACATATATTGAAATTGGATGGCTTGAAAATGAGCAAAATGAAGTAAATCTTGCACAGGAGAAAAGGCTTGACATGGTGCTATGTGATGTAGCACATGCTAATGCCCAAGGTTACTTTTATCACACAGGAAAATGTAATCGTCATGCTGATAAAAAGCCTATCCTAAACCCACTTGAGGTTGTACCCTAATGGGTACATCATTTGTTGCTAAGCCCTTGTACACATGAAAGAAAATAACATAATGGGGGGAGGGGGAAATCATATGTTTAGGAACATTGTGTCGAGCATCAATTTTTTAAAACAAAATGTCAAGCTTGCTTTGTTCAAACCCTAAACCCACACACATGCACACAGTATAAATGAACTATCGATCTGGTTTACTGTAATTCTCAAAATTTCACTCCAGCTCACCCAACTTCTGGAATGCTGCAAATTAATATTTTTTGAAAAGATTTAATAAATTCATATAGTTAATCAATGTTATTATCGAGAGGATGGTTGTAACAAAGGAGCATTATTAATTAACCTTCAATAATTTGAATCCTATCCTTGCAAAGTTAAGATGGTTAGTTGCTAAGCTACATTGATTGTAAAAAGTAATGTGACGTACTATGAACAGTTGTTCATTGTTTAAGTTTTCGTGATTTGCAACATCAAATAATAGGAAAATCAATTTGTTGCATTTTAGAACCATGTGCTATCACATAGCACCATGTCAAGCCTTATGAGCAATAGTTTATAATTTGTGCCGCCATTGGGATAAACAACAAATAGGACAAACATTAGATACTTACCAAAACAATTCCTTCATAAGTTATGAGAAACTACTAGATTACTCAATTCGTGGTAGTTGTAATGGTATACCAAAAGGAATTTTGTAACTTGTTTGTATTTTAAACTTATGGGTATTTTGGTAGACATCTAGAACATGTGGCTCTCTTTGAAGGCTTTGGAAAGTATTCTTCTAAATACCCAAAACCTTAGTTGATCTTTAAGAACATTGGGTTATAGTTGTAAATATCTATAATGTTTGATGATCTCCGACCACTCATGATATTCTGGCAAATCTTCAGAATGGTTGGTGGTCTTTTTTAGAACTCAAGGTTAAGTATTCTCGTAAACCTTGAATCTGAGGTATTCTCTGATATTTTCATAGCAGTTGGTCATCTAATTTTCACGGTATTTAAGAACCTAGGGGCATTCGTGTAAATATACAAAATTTATGATGATCTTTGAAATGTCAAAAGGGTATTCCCGTAATTATCTAAAATCTAGAGACATTTAGGGTTTATGGAGTGTCTATATTTTGTATAAATAATGATGTGCAGAGGCCGTCCTGTGCAGTGTCTTTGATAACATGGTGCGGTGATGACAAAAATAGTTTCAATCTCGTTAATCTGAGATGTTCATGAAGAAAAATAAAAACATCCATTCTTTTCTGAGCACCATCACGCCAAGATTATGTTTTCGTATGTGTGTGTTTATGTATCTGTCCAAGATTTCCTCTGGAAATCATGAGAATTCAAGGAGATCTGTGGACTGTATGCAACTCTGTATATCGTATTTTTTGGGGGTTTTCGGCTTGTTTTTGGTAAATGTTTTCCCACTGCCTTGTTTTTTGCATATATGCAGTTAGGTTTGTTGGAATTTTGTCTGTTGATAAAAACTTCCGACCATAAATTTTTTGGATCTCTTTCTCGGTTGTATGGTTATCTCATCTCTTGTGTAGAAACTCTGCGTTTCGTATTTTTTGGGGGTTTTCGGCCTATCTTTGGTAATGTTTCCCCACTGCCTTGTTTTTTCCATATCAGTTAGTTTTGTCGGATTTTTGTCTATTTCTTAAAACTTCCGAACTTAAAGTTTTTGGATCTCTTTCTCGGTTGTATGGTTATCTGACGAATTCTTGTTATTGGTCATAGAGGCTGTCATAGCTTGACTTCAAGGTTTTGTTTGAAGCAGGACATATAATTTCTGATTTATTAATTGTCTATGACGAAATACAGTAATTAATTATCCATGGTGAAGTAACGTTAGAGACAGGGAAGGGAATTGACTTTATGACGATGTACTCTTGTGGGTGAAAGGAAATGTAGTCTCTTCAAACGTTTTTGGTTACAAATTATAATACACATTTGCTCGAAATCCCCAAATTTCATACGCCTGTGTTCAAATATCGAAATATACAACACCACTTTCATCAATCACTAACCGGTAAGCTTAAAATGGTATTTTTGGTGTATTTGAGAAGTCGATGAATAAATTATTTGACGTTGAAGACGAGAAAGTGGAGGTTTCGACAATCAGCTAGCTCCCTCTTCAATTGTTGAATCCATGGTCACAATGGCTGCATTGACAACTCCTGTTGGCGTAATGTAGTGCCCCTATTGGGTAATGCGGCCAGAACGATGAATAGCAGCAGCAAGATGATCCGGTTCCATAGAAAGCCCCTCCTAAATTTCAGGAACAAACAGAAATCAATGAATGCGGATTAATATGCGTATCTTTCAGGCGGATTTCTTACATATACATTATACAACAACAGCATTTCAAGTGTATAGATAAAATACGTATATATTCTAGGGATATTTCTAACATAAACATAACACTGCAAAAAACATTTCAATTCTGAATTCGTATTTAAAAATTTTAATGAATAATGACGGTAGTTTGGAGCCCAAGTCACATAAACAATTATAAACAATTGTTTACATATCAAGAGTATTTTCACTCCTACATTCATTAATTCAACTGTAAATTTCCACTTGGCAATGCAAGTGTTTGGTCAAATATTATGTGAATAAACAATGTTGCCATATTTCTGATTGACGCATTCTATCAAAGATACGTTTTGATGGTGTAATATTACATGCTTGAAGTACGAGATTAGTGTATGCAAGCTACTAAATGACAATCTTCTTTGAAGGAAAATGAATACAAAAAGCAGACTTTGGTGGAAGTGATCCACTGACTCATCATAAAGTCTCTAGAATTATAGAAGGGGGTGAATGGCCGCTCTTTTATTTGAACTTTGAAGGAAAAGAATTACAAAAAACAGTCTTTGTTGAAACTGGTCCGCTGAGGCATCATAAAGAGTTTGCGTGACCGCTCTTCATTGTGGTAGTCTCCCAAACTAAAAAATAAAAACAACGGAATAAGAAAAGAATCAATGTACTACCAAAAGGTACATTAATCTAGCAGTGATCATAATTTTAAGGGTTGTGATGGATTCAGTCACCAATGAGCTCCAAAAGGTTGGCAGTTTGTGAACTCAAATTACGGCCTAAATGGTGCTGGTGCGGAAAAGCACATCTAGATTTTGGGATTTTCTGACTCATAAGAAAACCTTCTCTAAGGACATGCTTGTGCTTGTCAGTCATGTGGTAAACCAGTATGATTTAACTCTTGTACTTCTCCATTCTGTATTGAACGAGCACGGATCAGCCGTTGAGGTCCAATCAGGGGCTATCTATCTAAACGAATGCCATTTGTTTCTAGCTTGTTTTGTTGTGCTGTTTGAAATTTGGCATAACGTGCAAGCTGAGTCTTGCTCTTGTAGCTTGAAGGACATTTTGCTCCGTGATGGCATGCATATTGGTGGTTTCCAAGAATGTTAATGGTGTATTGGTTCCTATGTGTAATATATATATATTGGCATAGATTAAGTTCTCTCTGGTTACAGGACATATCGTGTACTATCTACAATCTTTTGAAACAAACCTATATATGGAGGTAGAGGAAGAGCCACATGCAGAGGTGCTGGTGCTGGTGCTTCAGCTGGGGCGGGCGCAGGTGCTGGTGCAGGTGCCACTTCAGGAGGAGGGGCTTCAGTTGGTGGTGGTGGTGGTGGTGGTGGAGCCTCTCCTTTGGGCGGAGGTGGTGGTGGGGGGGGCGGCGGCGGCGGTGGCCCTTCGATATCCCCATCCAAACAATTTGCACAACTATTATCTATCCATCCCTTGGTGTCTCCAGCACCTCCACAGATTTTGCGGATTATGCTAGCAACTGTAACTAGTATAATGATGGCGGCGAGCACGATGATGATCTCCTCGAGGGACCGGCTCACCCACGAGGAGGAGGAGGAAGAGCTTATATCTCCTTCTTCTTCCTGTTGTTGGGTAGGATAATAATAGATAGATGAGCTAAGAGGAGGAGGAGGAGGATTTAGTGACATACTTTTTTGGCTCACTCACATTCTTCGACTTAGAAGGGATGGTGCTGGAGTCATTCACATGTAAACGCATCAACAATGTGATGATGCATTGCCTCCCCAATGTTGCAATGTATGAAGAAAGAGAATGAGTTATGAATTATTATTATAATTTATTATTGTTGTCAAATGTTGATGTATGTATATAGTTTGTTATTATTGTCAAATGTTGATGTATGTATGTATATAGGTCCTGGGAGGATTAATAATGCATTTGGGCGATTGCTGCAAAAAACAGGATTATGTGTTGGGCAGCATATTATGCCCCCTCCTCATATTCTCATCTTATCGTATTGTGGCCTGCCTTTCTTCATGTGTAACTTCTAAACAATCCACCCCTGCCTCCTTCCATTCAAGTTTTCGCTTGCACTATATTCCATATCCACTTTTTGTGTTGTGGACTAGAAATCTCCTTTATATTCCATGATTTTTACCTTTTCATGCAAAGCAAAATGCTCAATAATAAAACCATTTTACAATCATCGCACCTCCGTATTCAACGATGTGACCTTTTTTGTTTTGTTATCTAAACATCCACCAAGTTGACCTGAATTATGATTTTATGGCTGAAGTTTGGTAACGAAGTGCATATGTTGTTTAAAGCACAAGTTCTTTATCTCGTGAATCCTTATGACTAGCCATCCAAATTTGGAATTTCATGCTAAATTATAGTGGACACATATTCAAATAATCATTGTGGTGAAAGGAAGAAGCACCTTTCTAGGGAGAATGTTCCACATGGTCAGTCGCTTTAATGCCTTTTGCATGCAAACAAAGTGAGAACAATTTTTTGTTTGGAGGCCATCAATCACAACATATGGATACAAAGTATTTACAATTCCATGTTTTATCAACCTATAATTATTTGTCATCTCTACGAATATGTGTGTGTGATGTTCTCCCATTTAGCACACTACGATTGATTGCATGCAATTACAACGTCTATCCATATGTATTATAAAATAGTATCATAGTAATTCAAGTGCTCATGTTTGAGATCTTCATGCAAAGGCTAACAACATGTAAACCCATAAGTTATGATGAAACTTGAGAAAAGGACATACATTCTCACGTCCACCTTACCCTAACCATAGAAGGGCACAACATGTTCTAGCATTCTTTTAGCCCTGTGTTTGTTGCGCACTGTGCCCCTACCGATAACACTCTAAGCTTTGCTCTTCCCACGATGATGTGATGGCCAAGAGATCCTTGACCTTAGGTATGGTTGCATGCCTTCACTTAATGCAATGAGCATTGAATCGACATGTGCTCAATCCTCAACCCACTTTCAATGTTATCTCCATGCATGAATGAATGTCGTAAGATGCACCTTCAAACTTTTTTCTCTTTATTTTCAAAATTGCTAGATGTTTCCCTTGTTGATTCCTTGTGACTTCTTCATCTGGTATTGAGTAATCATATGCAGAATGATGACCACTATGCTTTTTGCCCATTTTCCCATCGTTGCTACCTTCTCAACATCGCTCCTTTGTTATATTGGCCATAACACATTGAATCATGTGCAAGCTTTCAAATGTCATATGAACATAGAGTTTTACAAGAGAAGGGTAGGTTCTTGGACAATTGACCGAGAATGTGAATGTGATGTGAAGGTGAAGCCAAAAAAATTATTTGTTATGCGAGAGTTTTGAAAGAAAGAGATTGTCATGTGTGTGTTCTCTATCCAATTAGTTTACCCTAGAGGCAAGTTGTTACACTACAACCACTATGGATCCAAAACCCAATTTTCTCACCTCTATATTACTTCAATATAAATCTCTTAATAGAATTCACTAGATGCCGCAATGGAATGTAGGGATTGAACCTATGACCTCCTGCTACATTGGGCAACAACCTTACCAACTGAGCTACATCCATCTAGGCTTATTTACACTCTCTCTCTCTCTCTAAATGTGTGAAAAACACCCTTACAATGGGCGTCACAATGGAGTATGGTCACCCACTAACTACACTACACTACACTACACTACACTACATGGGTAGCGGAACATGTTGAGTTGCCAAGACAAACACTTCACTCACAAAAGAATTTCCCTTGCTCCAATTGCCACATTAGTACCTTCGGAAGAGGGGTATGTTCTGGAGTTTCCAAAATTGCTACTGAAATTCCAGCGGGCTCTTCTCAGAACAAACGTATGCAGAAATCGAAGGCGCTCGGGCACGTGAGAGAATCCATGGCGATGTCCTCTCTCGTTCTTCTTCTTCTTGTTTTCGTTTTCGGAACTGTTCCGGGAGTTCATGCATTCTCAGAGAAATGTCCTGCTTGCAGAGCTGTTGCGGTAGTATTCTTTTTGCCCCTCTCTATTTCCCTTTTCCCTTTTCTTTTTTCGGCCTTTTATCAGCGTTTTCTAATGCCGCTGGATCGAAACCTTGTCTGAATCTTCCTTTATCTCTGCGTTCTCTTTCTCTATCACGATTCGAACCTTTCTTATGTTTTCTGATCTAAAACATGGTGTCCCTAGATCTTCCCTCTCCCACTATATCTTTTCTTTCCTTATTACTATTCTAATCTAAATAAATATGGTCTGCTATGTATTCCTTTCCGCTCATTTTTTTTCTGCCATGATGATCTAATATTTTTTTATGTCTTCCGATCTAAATGTTCTATGGAAAACTTTCAGTTTTTGGTTGTATTTTGTTTATCTCTATGGATGAACAAATACGGGATGTCTCCTGATGTAAACATTTTCTGCATTCTCTATCTTGGCCTAAGTGTACTGGTTGCCTTATGACAAATAATGAATTTCTTATGATATTGCTAGATCAAACCATACATCACATTAATTTAGCCAAGAAACAAATGATTTTCATACTGTTGAGAGCAACAGCAACTTATCTGGCTTTCCCTATCTTGTTCTATCAAGGGTGCAAGTGTCATTGTCATCTGATGGAATTCTTTTCATCTTATCAAAGATTCTTTTCAGAACATATACTGCATTAATTGGCCAAGAAAGAAATGGATTTGCATCTGTAATACATCGAATTGCATTCTGTGTGTAACAATGAGGAAGTGAGAATACTATCCATTCTGCGTTATGAAGGATCAAGATGAGAATATCAAAGAATAAGTGATAGAAATAGTAATGTGTGACTTTGTTTACTGTAAGAAAGTGCAATGTGACGAAACTCTGGGCTGGTTCGGAAACATTATTCTTGGTTGACTGTTTGTGCAAGCCTAATCACTGACTTCATTTGCAACTTTATGATAATGCAAAACATTTAGTGAGTAATCACATAAGTTCTGATTATGTATTTTCATCGTTCTCTTCTGAATTAGATTTATTTGATGATAAAAGCATAGCTTTTATTTTGCATTGCCGTGAAATTTAGATGTTTCATGGCAATCGTTAGCATCAGTGGCAACTTGTATCCCTACCAATTTTTTATTACGTTGCTTTGTGGTTATTTTCATATTTTGGATTAATTTCAATTAAATTAGGTTCCACTTGGGTGTTTTGAAACATTGCCTTAAGTTGGGTATCAGTTGGAAATTTTCATAAATCCTCATGTTACTATTAACACCAACTTGAATGCAAATTTGATTAATATCTGTCATCTTAATAGTGAAACAGTGCTTCACGGTCTCAGCCTTTACCTGCCTTGCTAGTTAGCGTGCCTAGTAACTTGACAATGAAATAAAGATTTCTATGCTTCTCTGCAAGAAGCATGGTTAAAAGTAAAAAGATTTCTATGCTTCTCTGCGTCAGTTTGAGGTAGAATATTAGAAGTTTATGCAAAAAAATTTCTCTAAATAAGATTTTAAGGGTGAATCAAAGCATATGCAACTGAATGGCATCCGACAGTTTAATAACAATTCAGTACGATGTACTTCCATGTTATTTGTAGTGCGGTGATTTGTTGCTGGATGAGAGTATGCATGGTTGCAACACCTATAGTAATCAAGATTATGTTATTAATTAATGTCCATTATGATAGACCTAAGGGGCTTGAGAAAATATTTGTTGCCACCATCTTCCTGTTGTTTCCCATTGCTTATTAAATTGTAATAAATACAAACAAAATTGTTTTATTGTTATATATGGTCAGCATATCAAGGGAGTTTTAAACACCAATTGATGGACAACTGGCGCTTGAATTTTCAAGGCATAAAGTTTGTCATGACTCATATTCTAGCTCTAGTTGATGGCTATGATTTTTTTTTATGCTTCATAGAAATTTGGTAACTGTACAACTACATATTTCATTGACTACGTCTGGTTTTTTTAATACTTCATAGCAAATTGTTTACTGCAAGATTTTTGTACCTGATTCATTTTACTATGTCTGTGTTGCAGGCTGAATTGGAGATTGGCTTGTTGAATGTAAGTACTGTCTTGTTGTATGAGATTTTCCATTAAACCAAATGTGCAGGACTACAATATTACATGTCATTATTAATAGCTACGAGCTATATGGGCATCCTTCCTTTAAGTTCGACATTCTTCTTATTGTGTCATAAGGTTATGCTTCTGTGGTGTACATTCTAGCTGGGAGGCATCCTTTGAGTATATTTGTGTTTCTCCACACTTTTGTAAGCGTGGAATCTTTTGCTTATGAAGAATGTTGCAAACTAGGTAGATTCTTGAAGTTCAGAACTTTCAACCCTGTTCACCGAAAGATCTTCAGTCTTTTCTTTGTAGGAAGCCAGGCAGTGATGATTGTAGACATTTGAGCTCAACGTTTTCATTAATTTCTCATAATACAATCATGAGTTCATGCAAATTACTTGATGCATGTCACATTCATCTTTAGATGTTTATTAGGCAATTTCCATGATGAGTTTTTTTTAATTCTTTTGATATCATTAATTGTTTTACATCATAGGAGAGGCCTAGGAATCACTTGGATATGAGGCATCGTCTGAATTCACAAGGTCATCGAGAAGGAAAACTTATTGATTACAAGTAAAGATCTCTTTTTCTTTATGTTGAGTATAACACATGTGCACTGTGCTTTATTTGCACACTCATTTTTCAAGTAATGTGCTTCGTAATTACTTGCATGTGATTCTTTTAATGTTATATGACCTGAAATCCCTTTAATATTTAAAATTATTTGCATCTGAGAATTCTTAATGCTAATAAAGCGTTTTTATTTATTTTAAAGCATTATCATTAAAGAGTTGCTTTTTATGAATGCCAAACATGCAAGGTGCTGAAAATCTTTGCATAAGTTTTGCAATGTTTATTTTTCCAAGTCCTATGATTTCAAATGTACCTCGGGCTAGTGTTTCTTGCAAGTTCCAATTTGTGTAAAGTACTTATGGAACTAATATATGTTGCTGATTATTGTTTAACATCTTATTTATGTGCATTTACTGCATACTACTCAGAAGTAAAAAGCTCCAGTAGAAGTGCAGTATGATGATGATCTTAATTCATCAGAGACATTAGGAAAATGTCATCAACACTTCACATGGTTATTGACTTATAGTGGACTAATGTAAATTCTTCAAAATTTAGATCTATTGCAACTCAGAATGTTTTCTTCCATTTCATGTATAATATAAATAGGAAATTGGTAAATTCACAGTTTTTTCTGTATTTTCACAGTTTTTTTGGGGGGAAAGGATATTTCTGAACTCAAAAAAAACACTGTGAAAATACAGAAAAAACTGTGAATTTACCAATTTCCTATAAATAGTGTCCACAATGCCATATTGATAATATACCTGGTTGAGTTCAGATTCCATAGTTCACTATGATGGCTGCCTTAGTCGGCTGAAACATTTGAAGTTGCTTAAATGCCATTTTTGTTTTCAAGTTCCGCGATAGTTGTATTGTGGACAGGAGTTGCTGAATAGTTCTTCTTTGAGCCATTTAACTGCTGAATAGTTCTTCTTTGAGCCATTTAATTTAAATCACATTCCAAACAGCATTTAACTTTTTTTATTTGCATCCCAGAGTAAGCGAGCTGAGGGTTGTGGAACTCTTGGATGGTCTGTGCAGTAGAATGAGAGATTACACTTTAGGGAAGGTGGGATGTAAGTTGTAACAATGTACAAGTCTCTCAAAAATTAGTATATTGCTATTAGCTACTATTTTGGAGCTTGATTTGTGTGTATTTGTATATGATAGTAATTATTAATTGAGGAAAGTAGATAGATACCTCATGCATTTACTAATTGTATGTTGATGGTTTTCCCTTACTATTTTCACTTTTAATCACAGCTTGGTTCTTTTTTCATTTTCTAGACTGAAGATGGGAAAGATGAATGGACAAAACAAGTTATCTCAGATTCAATTCGTGGTTTGCCTTTCGTGAACTCATTTCTGAAGGTCCTGATATATGATATCATTTTTATACTTTTCCTAATGTGCTGGCAATTCATTTTACTTTATTTGCAGATAGACGTGAAGCTGATGCTTATTCAAAGCAGATCACAACTTACTGTGGCAGGTTTATGCTTTCAGAATGAACTACAATTTTAATTGAGTAGTTATATAATAACATCAGGATGTCAACAATCTTTCTTTCTTTTTTTCAGGCTTCTTGAAAGGACAGAAGAAGAGGTATGTTAATATTATCCTTTAGGCGTTTCGAGCAAGATTGTCACTAATTATTGTATTGTGCATCATCATCTAATCTACAAGGTATTATAGCCCTGAAAATATTCACATGGATCACAAAATTTGACTACAGCTAGAAGAACGAATCAAGAATGGCTCTATGAAGTATGGAGAAGTGGAGCAAACATTATGTTCGGAACTTGCTCAAGAATGTAGCTCATCCAGGTACATGGGCTAGATAGATATCAGGCCCACATTTAAATAAGATATTTATGACAGCAATGTATAATGCTTGAATGTTCTTTTCTTTCAATTTGTTGTTTTGTAAATCAATTTTAATGCTTAGTGGGAAATTATATGTTAAATCTTTGTTTTTTACATTGTTTTTAATGTCTTTACCAGCAACAGAAGTGCAGACGTGGAAGAAACTGATGAGGATGGGGAGCTATAATAGTGGGGATAGTATCCAATGGATAAATGTTTTCATTTGGACACAAGCACAGTTAACTATGTGGATTCATTAGAGAAATTTCTAAATGTGGACACACAAGCCCAGCTGAGGATGGATGTTCTACATTTCTTGGAGGGGTGTGTAATTGGACAAGTGACACCAAACAAAGAGTTCAGAATTTTTGTACTATTTGAGACATCAAACTAATTATATAAGTCTTTTTTGTTAAAAATGACTAATTATATACAGCTCCCCTGATTATCTAGTATCTTTTAATGTGTGTCGATCGTAGGGTATAATGAATTCAAACAAACAAGACATCAAATAATATTTTACAATTTCGTCCTAACTAATGGGTAAGTAGCTTCATTTTGGAAAAAAAAAATGTTACATTTCTTTCTTGAAGACATCAAGCCATGCATTTTTATCAGGAGCATGAATGAAAAGGGTTTGAAGTTTTAACTTGTATAATATTGTAAGTCTACTGTTGATGGCAAAGTTATATAATTGAAATGTTTTCGCAGTTAACATCGCATGCCCTTTGGTAATGTGGGTTACTGTAAATGTTCAATGTATTATGTGGCATATGATCTTTGTCTATAATTGTTAGCAGTTTTATGCCTAGGTTGAAACTGAACCCCATAACGGACAACATAATTTATTAAGTTTCCATTTTTAATAAGCTTAAGTGAACTCAAACCAATTGTGGAAAGTAAATACTTTCACTCTATACTTAAACAAATGCTATGATATTCCAACTTCCAAGGATATAGAATCATAGGTTAGATTTCATTCCCATTCCAAGTTACATTATTGGTAATATTCAAATTGCTTGTAGGATTGTGTAGTGAGGATATGAAGTTGAAGCATGGTTTAATTAGAAGTGAATGCCATTGCATAGTGCATGTAGATTGGGCATAGCTTATAGGGATCCTACAAGCATCTCATATACAATTTGACACAAGGAGGTTAGCTTGCAAAATTGAATCCTCCTAATAAAGCCCAATCATTAAATGTCAAAGACAATCAATTGAGTTGATGAACAACCATATGTGTGTGTGTGTTGTGAAAAGAAGGAATCTAACACATAAACTAATTGTGAATAAAACTTAAGACTGATGTTAGAATCAAAGTTCGTGTACTAAACTAGTTAATATGTCGGACTTTGTGAGAGTTGGGATTGACACTCTCTTTCCCAACTCATCATTTGGAGGGTATATAACTCCACCCCAACCTCAAGACAAAGATAGTTTAGGTTAATATTGTTGTCACTAGTTAAGTTGTAAGAGCCACCTTATTTCTTAACATTGTGTTGCTTGCATCTAAATGTGCCATTACCATCCACATTATTACGTTGTCCTAGATAATGTGGTTTATCTAGTATGGTTGTTATTGTCAATCAATATTGGTTATGTGGATAATGTGTCCAATTTGAGCTTGGTTTGGAAAGACTCAAGTTGAATCGAACTGTTTCGGGTCAAAGCGATCATGCCTTAAACAAGTTGTCCAAACTAATCGTAACCTAGTTTAGGGATTAGTTCAATTCAAGTTTATAAACTCCCAAAACCAGTTAAGCCTTAATTGGTTTGGTTTGGACAAGGCCAAACTGTTGACCATTCCTACAATGCATATGACCAAAACCTTGTAAAAGTGTAACGAACTCCTACAAATTAGCACGTTTCAACTTGAAATGTCTTGTTCGAATAAATGGAACATTCCACTCACAAAGAATACAAAAATGATTGAAATGTTTGCAAGGGCCATGGTGCCAAACTACTCTCTCCCCATTCAAGTTGTGATTGTTGGCCAATTTGTGCAAAATCACATACGTCCTCCTACATTAGACATTTATGATGAATTCATCCTTGACAATAATTAGTTGGAGACTAGAATAAGGCTTGAACAATATGATTTGTATATGTTAATGGAGATTCTTCTAGTAATCATACCTCATCCTTCGGTTATGGCAACAAGACTCCACAAAAAGCGTGTGGCCTCAAAGTGGACTCCATTACCTATGTAGACATCAAACATTACACATTTGCAGAACGACATCCTCATTTGAGTGACATAATAGTCTTGTGATGGGATGGTCATTGATGTTGGCTAGTGTAGGGCCATCCATCCCATGCGTTTCCTAGTTCTAGAAAAAGTATTGTGAGAGCCATTCATTCAATGTCTTTTGGATCATTTGTGATGTATTTCCTCCTCCTCCTCCTCGTCGCCTTCATCCTTCCGCCAACGGATAACAACACGTGGTCGCCATCCTCCGACAACACAAGGATGAGGTCGGCTTGTTCGTGTTCACGTTCATTTTCATGTTGGTGTGTGCGTTTTGAGAGAGGAGACGACACACCGAGGAGGTTTTACAAAATCGGATTGGAGGTTTAACGAAATTGGAGAAAAGCCGCGACTTTGTTTTGATGAACATTCATTCCTTGTTTAAACTTTAAAGTTTAGATAGAAGCAAAAGCGAGAGACCCTTACCTTGCCTATTATGACACAGCTGCCTGCCTAATTCGGTATGACCCTCCCTCTCTTCTTTCTAGAAGTAGAAGCCTAAAAAGGAAAAAAAGAACAGCGAGCGAGCAGTAGTAGACTGTAGAAAGGAGCTGCAGAAGCAGCTATGGCGGCCTCCTTTGTGTCGTCGCTTCTAGACAAGCTGAAGTCCCCTCATCGCAGCGTACAGAGGCACGCAGTTCGAGCGATCTTCGAATCTCTGCGTTCTTATTCTTCGCAGGGTGCCTTTGGCCATCATCATCATCATCATCTTCTTCTTCTTCATTCCCCTGCAGGCAAGCAAGCTCTCTCCGACTGTCTTCTCCTCTCTACTCGCTCCGCTCCTGCTCTCGATGAAGCCATCGCCCAGCTCTGTTACCTAGCAGTAGGACAGAAATCAGCATCTTCTGCTGATAATGAAGACGATGGAGAACCTCTCTTGGCTCTGTTTCATCTTCAGGCGCTTCTTGAATGTTCACCTCCTGAAGCTGTTCCATCCATTGTTCGTTGCATTGCCTTCGTTTGTAGATTTCTTCTTGCCAAGAGATGGTCTGTATTGCAAGGCCTTCTCTCCCACGAACTTCATCCCCTCATCAAGGTAAGCTTCTCTAAAAACACGAACTTCAAAGATAGGTCGTGATAAGCTGTTTCCTGAAACACCCGTGTTTCCATCAGGAACTGATTGAGATTTTGTATCTGTTTTATGTGTTCTGTGTGTCGTCTCCTTGTAAGTTTTATCTTTTCGAACACAACTTGAGGTTTCTTGGCGATGTCGATAATTTTCGTTGTGTATGATAATTCTATAGTTCTGCCTCCAAATCCACTGTCTTCCACCTGATGTCAATACCGCATGATATAGTTTGTGTGTAATGTGTCTTCTGAGCTTTGTAAAGATGGTAAGCTTCTTGGGCACGAAAGGCTACAGTTTTTGTGAGTCGATTGTGTGATTCAATACTTCATACTTCTTCTGCCTTCACTGTGCTAAGAAAGTTTGTAACACTAAAATCTCATTTAATACTGCTTTTCATATGTATCTTCCTAAATTCACTAGATTTTTTAGCTTGGCACATGGTGATTCTGTACTTCTGTCATAAATACTTGCCTTCATACTTTTCGGATGGTCTTAACAGTAATGAAAAATCAAAGAGTAATTTCAATCTTGAAGATTTTTTGGAATTCTAAATATGGATTCATGGAATTGGAGAAAATTCAGTTTCTCTTTGAAAAGAAATGCATTTGTTGCTTTTCTATGATTAATATGGCATTTTCATATCTGTGCAGGCATTTGAATCACGGCAGGAATCTCATTTGGAAATCATTCAGCAAGTGGTTGTAATGCTGACGCAGAATGACCTGACAAAGAAGGATACAGAATGTCTGCATTTCTTAGAACCACTGCTGAATTATCTAGCAGTAAATTCAACTATGAGTAATGAAAGATATTTAGTCATAAGAGAGCTTTGCTTCAATATAGCTTCTCTTGTATCATCAGATTTTGCTACTGGAAGATTCTTAATGAGATTATTGTTGTGCTTCAACTCCCAGCAAACACAGGTATTGAATAAGAATGCATATCATGATTTGTTATTTATGTTGGCAACTCTTTGTTTTTTGTAAGCTGACGTACGTCTGAAAAACATACTGTATTTTAATCTGTCTAGGACTCACCACTTCGTTATGGGAAATCAATATCTGTAATATTTGTGGTATTTAGTAAGAAACTGAGTTGGATAAAAGGAAGTGAGTTTCTGGATTTTCAGTTTATGAAATCTGATTTTCCAGGATATATTGGAAACAGCAAATTGTGTGAATCTACAGATACTACTGCAAATTTCAAAAGGATGTCTTGGTCTCATCATCCTTCACGCATTATATATTTCTTTTTTCCCCCTTCAGTGTGCTTATAAGGCTGTCAAAGCTCTATTCTTCGAGAACGATCCATAATATCTCTTTATTTCAAATATGGAATGAAACCCATAATATCAAAATATGTGTGAATAAGATCTATTTATTTCAAATATGGCATGTAACCACTAATATCAGAACGTGTGTGAATAAGATGTCTATTTTAAGTATGCAATGAAACCTCTAACATCGAAAGGTGTGTGGAAACTTCACATTAAGGGAAGAGGAAACGAAAAGGGAAGAGCCCCAAGGAATCCAATATTTAGGTTATGGGATAGTTTGCTGATCTGTTTAAAAATTTAAACTAAGTTTACTCTAATTAGTTTCATAGAGATTTGGAACTTTGGTTCCCTGTAGTTCTAGATTTTTTAGATGTCACAGGCCTGTTAAATAAGTTTGAGAACGCGTGTTCTTACTATGATATTCAGCATAATTTGCTAACGGAATTGCAATTGTACTAAATGGACACTTTCAATGAGTCAAAACATTTAATTCTATGTCCGTTTAACACTGTCAAAAAAACATTAATGCTCTTTTATTACTTGTTTTATGTTCCTATTAGCTTTGATCAGGGAATTTGAGTTATCCATTTGTACATATGGTGTCATATGGATGTATATATCTGACTATCGCCAGACATAGGGTTGCCTATATTTTTTATTTAGCAGGCGGAGTTTTGGCTACATCATTTTACCATAACTTGGTGATGCAATAACATGGAATCATTTATCATGAACAACGACAAAATTGAATTGGGTATGAGGTAATTTGATAATATCCAGATTTTATTTAATCAGGGTAATCTGCTTCACAGGATGCTGAAAGGATGGCTACTGGCTTAAGAGAGATGGTGGATGCAGTAGAGAGTTGGGTGAGGCAAGCATGTTCGAAAGAAGAGGTATGTTTGTCTGATTCAAGTCGTTTCATAGTGCTATTATCCTTCATAGTCCTCAGCTTTTGTTTGTTTGATTGCTGAATGTATTTCACCATATTAAAATGCACAGATTGGTGATTGCAAGAGGGTTTTAGGAGATATTTTGTCATTACTCGTGGATAGTTGCCTTAACCTAAATAAATCAGGAATATCACCCTTGCCGATCCTGCAACTTTTGGGACGTATCGTAAGATTACAGAAACATTTAGATGACTCTTTTGCTTGGCGTCGGAATGTTCTCTCTCTTGCATATTTGCTAGCATTGACAGATGTGACAGAGGAGCAGCTTACCCTGATCTGTTTGGCCAGGGATGTGCTGAGGAAAACTAATAAAAAAGGTATTTGTTGTTATTTTACTATTTAAAAACATATTACCTATCCAAAAGAGTTCTTGATTCTTGGCTAAAACTC